>NC_073354.2:31736875-32337500 GCF_027580225.2 Misgurnus anguillicaudatus | reverse complement strand
CAGTGAGACAGACAGAGAGATAGACAGATAAAACTGATAGATAGATAGATAGATAGATAGATAGATAGATAGATAGATAGATAGATAGATAGATAGACAGACAGACAGACAGACAGACAGACAGACAGACAGACAGACAGACAGACAGACAAGCAAAATTATAGACAGACAGACAGACAGACAGGCAGGCAGGCAGGCAGGCATGCAGATAAGCTGATAGATAGAATAGATAGATAGATAGATAGATAGATAGATAGATAGATAGATAGATAGATAGATAGATAGATAGATAGATAGATAGATAGATAGATAGATAGATAGATAGATAGATAGATAGATAGATAGATAGATAGATAGATAGATAGATAGATAGATAGATAGATAGATAGATAGATAGATAGATAGATAGGTAGGCTGACAGAGGGATAGACATATAAAACTGATAGACAGACATACAGGCAGACATTTAGATAGAGATAGACAGACAAAAAAGATAGATGAATAGACAGACAGACAGACAATCAGACAGAGAGATAGACAAATAAAACTAACAGATAGATAGGCAAGCAGACAATCAGACATAAAACGGATAGATGGATAGAGAGACAGATAGGCAGGTAGGCAGACAACTGGCAAACAATCACACAGAAAAAACAGATAGATAGACAGAGATAAACAGACATACAGAACAGACAGACAGATATAGCTTTTTATTTATATAATATATACTATTATAATATTTAGTATATCTAATATATATTTATTTAGATAAAAGTCATTACTAATTTATAGGTGTTAGGGATCCCCTGCTGCCTAGAGGTCCCAAAGTAAGCTTGGAAATGCAAAGCCCAAATTGTGTATCCCATTCTCTCCATGTCTAACATGCACCTTGTGTCCAAGTATGGTCACTATGAGGGAACTGTCAGTTGTGGAAAATGAATGGCGACAGAGAAGGGCATGAAAGACAGAACAGGTGCCTGTCACCGGTGGAGTCAGACCACAGGCGCAGGGCTGATGTACAGTAGGTGCTCTTATGGTATTTACCTTACACAAGTTTTTCTGCTAATCTGATATTGCTGTCAGCAGCTATCCCTCATCTCTTCACATTACTCTTCTGCATGGCCTTGCACCGAGCAAACACAAACATACATTACCACAAACCAAACACGTTTCTGTTCTAAAAATGTCACACCCAAAGAGCGTCCCCAAACTGCTTTACCATTAACGAATGCAAAAACTATAATTCAGATGAATATCATGAAGACTTCCATTAACAGTATTTTAAATTGAACAAACTAACTAAATGTTGTCTTATTTTTTTATTTAATAAATAAGTCTTCTGATACATTTGCAGTGCAAGAGGACCATTAAAGGAGTCTCCATTCTGATAAATATCCACAACACTTTTAGCAAGTCATGAAACCCAAGTCAGGTTGAGTGTACAGTGGCTGTTGTCCTACATCTGTCCACAATGGTCCCTATAAATACAACACAAGTGCGACTGAAAAGATGACACAATCAATCAAGTGACATCTAATCCACAGAAACACGTCCATAAATCTTATTACAGCAAAAAAACAATTGATTCTTTCCTCCATCAGAGTTTAGGTTATAAAAACATGCTTATGGTTAAATGTAGATTGACGATAAAAGGTAGGAGTTGTTGTTTAACTTATAATGTGTACAAGTGTGATCCCTACTGAAAAAGCATAAGCTGGTTTTAGCTGGTTTAAGGTGGTTTACGCTGGTCCTCCCACCCTGACATAGCTGGTCATGCTGGTGGGCCAGCTGGTATTCCAGCATGACCAGCTAAGTCCAGCTAGACCAGCTTAAAACGTGATCAAAACACAGCTAGACCAGCTTGCTACACCAGCAAAACCAGCCTTCTACACCAGCAAAACCTAGATGGGAGACCAGCTTAAACCAGCTCACCAGCTTGTGCTGGTCTTGGCTGGATTTTTCAGTAGGGATGTTTTGTGGAGTTTTCAATCCTGTGTCCCAGATCCCAAAAAATCCTCCATAAAGGTGCAGAAACAAAAAACTCAATGGAGGGTTCAGAGACCAAGGACGCATCTGCCCGTGTTGTCTGCGGAGGCACAAAATTAAATCATTTTATATTGTGGGTCTGTTGTCCCAGTCAACACTGGAGCTAAAAAAAGCTTTGTGTTTCGTTTTTCCTCGCGCACCGCCTTTCATCCCAAACACACGCACATACACACCTCAGCTGTTTAAATCAACCAACCCTGGTCACCTCCATTCACAGTGCTGAGCAATATCATGATGTCATACCGTTGAATGATTTGGCTTGATAAAAGCTCTTATCATTTATTTCGTACAACATTAGGGCGCCCTACGCTACCCTGTCCATTCAAACCCCAAAATCTCCAACCTCCCCCCACTGCCAGCTGTCTCTTTAATTCAGGACCCAATGATGATGGACGGCACATGACCATGACACTGCACCCCTGCGCTCTTCTATCCTCACCGTCGCACGCCTTTGTTGGAAGAGAGTGTGTGTTGTTACAAGCGGGCCACCCTAATTTTAACCGCTAATGGGTCCAGCCCTGCCCAGATCCGAGTCTTTGCTTGAAATAGCCCAACGACTGACAGTCATGGGTTTGACAAGAAGCCAGGATTACAGCCGAAACACATTTGAGTTGGGTGTAATTTCTTGCCCCTACGAAAATACACTAAAAACATTGTCTTAACCAGTCCACTCATCACTGCACTCATCCTCAACCTTGGTTGCGAACGGGAATTGAAAGAAATGTTTCAAAGGTCACACTAGACATTCAAGTTAAGATACAGTGTGCTTATAGCTTAACTGGTATGGCGGAAACAATGCAAAAGGTCGTGGGTTCGATCCCAGGGAACACACCAGTGGTGGCCGGTGACTTCTTTTTTTGAGGACAAAGAAATACAAAACATGTATTTAGCCTATGTTTGTGTGGCTCGTCATGTCAAAATATGTGTTCGGCACGTCATGTGAACCTATGTGCATCACACGTCATGTCAAAATACGTGGGTGCTGCAGACACTTTGAAGGGGTTTATGATAAAAGAGACGCACGCGTTTGCCAGATACCCGCTTAATCTCATGTGTAATTAGAGTTTTGTATTAAAGGGACACAAGGCAGCATTTTATGTTAGTAAATCATCTTCGTAAGTCGGTATATGGTTAAATGACTCATTACATGACGAATGAAGACCCTCTCGCCTGCCCCTACCGTCTGTAGGAAGAATACCCCACTTGCAAGTTCGCTGTATCCGACCCGGTGTCATTCAGTCTCGTAAAGTCTCAGATATAGAAAGCATTTACTCCCAGACACTAGGGGGAGCTAGTAGAGAAATAATACTCAGACTTGCCTGGTGTGCCTTTAAATGAGTGTCTTGCAAGTATTTTGTGAATATAAACCCTTTCGACGTGTGTGTAGCAGGTATGCATTTTGACATGACACATGATGCACATAGGTTAACATGACACACCGAACACATATTTTGACATGACAAGCCACACAAATTACACATATTTTGAATTCCTGCCCATCGGAAGAAAAGTCACCGGCCACCACCGAAAGCATAAGCTGGTGAGCTGGTTTTAGCTGGTCTCCAGCTTGTTTTTAGCTGGTGTAGGAAGCTGGTTTTGCTGGTGTAACAAGCTGGTCTAGCTGTGTTTTGGTCACTTTTAAGCTGGTCTAGCTGGACTTAGCTGGAATTTTTCAGTAGGGTGTTTCGGTGGTGGCCGGTGACTTTTCTTCCGATGGGCAGGAATTCAAAATATGTGCCCACCAGCATGACCAGCTTTGTCAGGCTGGGAGGACCAGCGTAAACCATCTTAAACCAGCTAAAACCAGCTACCAGCTTATGCTGGTCTTAGCTGGATTTTTCAGTAGGGCACACGTTGATAAAACGTTTATGCGTCTATATAATTTAGCATCTGCCAAAATTAATAAATGGAAATGTATTCATGTGAATGCAGGTGACTAGAATCAGAAGCTCATGAAAAATTTTTTCAAGTTCAGCTGCGTACCAAAAAGTTTGGTGAAATCTGACCTGTGAGTTCATATGACGAGGGGAGCAGGTGGTGTATTTTAACATAAAATAATTAATTTGCAAAATTATTTAATTGCATGATTTAATGGCTTTAGGTTCCAATGTTATGAATATTTTGTTATAAATTATCAAATAAAATGTGTCAGTAAGTTGTTACTTAAACATAAAAGTTCATATTACAGTTCTTTTATGTAACATTTTGGAAAATACAGTTTTCCTGTAGCTCAGATTGTGTTAGTAGTGCAAAAGGTTGTGGGTTCAAACCCAGGGAACGCACATACTGATAAAATTTATTTCAAAATATGTGTTCTGCGCATCGAGTGATAATATGTGCATCACGTGTCTTGTCAAAATAAGTGCTTGCTGCAGATGCGTCTAAAGGGTTAATGATAAAAGAGACGCTCACGTTTGCCAGGTACTCGCATAATCTCATGCGTAATCAGAGTTTACTGTTAAGGGAGTGTCTTGCGTGTATTTTGTGAACGTGAGCGTCTCTTTTATCATAAACGGTTCTGACGTGTGTGCAGCAGACACTTAATTGGACAAAACACGTGATGCACATGGTTCACATCTGCCACTGCCTTGTAATGCATTGTTACTTTGGATAAAACCATCTGTCAAATGCATTAATGTCATGTCATGTAATCTGAAGTGCTTGGCGATTAAAAAAATCGTAATGGTACAACTTTGTCAATCACACAACTATATAGTATACTATACCTTGTATGTAACCGTAACATGACCTTTTGCTGTATTTGCTGCAAGCTAATTATTTTACTTATGAGTTTTCATGTTTTCAAGAAATCGTAGAACAAACTTTCTTCCATGAAACGGTCCGCTTTATTTTTAAATTCTGGTCCAAACAAGAATCTTAAGCTGTACTCTTTGAAAAACTGGTTAATTGGATGTCTGCGCTTGTATATGGAGCAATTTTCAGCGCATTGTTCAGGAGCGCAAGCTAATTTTTTTTAAATAACAAAAAACACTTGAAACGGAAAACGTCTTCCTGAGCATCAGTCCTTTTAAGTACCCTAAAACGTTATCATCAGATGAACTTTAATGCTTGCAGAACATATGCCACTCGATAAAGTACACTTCAGTTCACTTCCATCACGTTTTACCTAAGGGATACAACAAGGCTACTGCATTTTTAACAAAATTTTCTTTTCTGTTTCTGTTCCTGTAGTGCATTGGAAATCCGTCCGCTAACCGGGGGCAATCATGACAAAAAATACTTTTTATTAAGTGATGAGCCATTTTCCTGGTACAGAAAGACATATTCATTTACACTGTAAAAATGGTCCCTTAGCTGGTCAAGAAATGGTTCCTAGCTGTCACTGGGGCAAAACGTACCCTACACCTTTGCACCTAAAGAGTTAATATTGGTACCTCTGAGGTACGTTTACCAAATTATGAAAAACCCCATATTAATTTTTTTTTTTTAAGCAAATGACCAAACTCAGACATGTGCATTATCTCTCCCACAGGATCTTTTCAAAGTACAATACCTACAATTTAAAGGGACACTCCACTTTTTTGAAAATAGGTTCCTAGAGTTAAACATCTGAGTTTTACAGTTTTGGTATCCATTCAGCTGATCTCCGGGTCTGGCGGTATCACTTTTAGCTTAGCGTAGCATAATTTATTGAATCTGATTAGACCATTTAGCATCGCGCTAAAAAATATCCAAATAGTTTTGATATTTTTCCTATTTAAAACTTGACTCTTCTGTAGTTACATCATGTACTAAGACCGACTGAAAATTAAAAGTTGCGATTTTCTAGGCAGATATGGTTAGGAACTATACTCTCATTCTGGCATAATAATCAAGGACTTTGTTGCCGTAACATGCCTGCAGCAGGCGTAATGATATTATGCAGCGCCTAAAAGACGTCCCCTGATATTGAAAGTAACCAAGGGGACTATTTTCGGACAGTGCGTAATATCACAACGCCTGCTGCAGCCATGTCCTTGATTATTACGCCAGTTTGAGAGTATAGTTCCTAGCCATATCTGCCTAGAAAATCACAACTTTTAATTTTCAGTCGGTCTTAGTACATGATGTAACCACAGAAGAGTCAAGTCTTAAATAGGAAAAATATCAAAATTTGATCATTTTTTAGCGTGATGCCAATGGTCTAATCAGATTCAAAGGATTGTGCCAAGCTATGCCAAAAGTGGTACCGCCAGACCCAGAGATCAGCCGAATGGACTCCAAAACGTTAAAATTAGCATTTTTTTTTTTAAAAAAGGAGTGTCCCTTTAATGTTTGAATAACTTCACCTCTGCATTGTTTCCCTTTTTATTGCCAATAAATGAATAATCCTCAATGTTTGACAGCAGACCTCACATATAGCAGTGCAGTAATTCTTCACATTGACATAAAAGTAGGACAAAAATGACTGCTTACCAGCATATCGGTTTCTGAACTTTCAAGGTCTTCACTGCGGAAACTCTGCATTAGTCCATTCTGCACCCACTGGGACGGCCAAAATAATTTACTGAAACATTTGGTTATTCAAATATCAATTTAAATAGCTGGCCTTGCACTTCTAAACAGTAAGAATAACTTAAAAAAAATGAATGGAAATTGCATTTAGCAAAACATAATGACACTTGTATGAGCTATTGAGTTTGATATTTGAATGTCTGCCTTATTTAAAAATGAGCCAGAAAGTGTTTTTAAAGTGGATGTTGTAAGACAGCCCAAATAATAGAGCAATATCTAATAGAATAATAGAACTAATGACAAATAATCAGTTTCTGTAATTAAAAGTTGACCATGAATTCAAAAGCAATTGGCAGATATCTATTATTTTTAGCTATTTAAACTCTGAATGGAGAGAATGTTGTTTTCAGCACAAAATAAAGCTATAACCAATCTATTCGTGGATTGTTGCATTTCAATGTATTTTACATATTACTCAAACACAACAAAGTCAAAACCCCATATTGTTATAAACAAAAGGTTTTATAAAAATTATTTTGTGTATGAATTTCTTTCCTTTTGTTTTATTTGGCATAGATTTTTGCATTGAAAAGGTCTCGTTAATAAATAAAGTTTTGTTTAGTGTCAAGGACTCAAAGTGTGTTGTATAACTACTGTGACTTCTTCAAACTCGAAGTTTCCACACGTAAGAAGCGGCATATTTTCATCACAATGCATGCAGATGTAAAGCACGTTTTGTGTTTAATATACCACATTTTTAAATATTATTATTAAACAAATAGAGTGCGGCAGGGATGACATTTGTATTTTTCAATAGACTTTTGGATTATGGCAAAATATAAACTCTGTGTTTAACAAAGGTGTTTGTCACTTACACGTTTTGTCTAACAAGATAATCTTCACAAGTGAACAGTGGCGGCCGGTGACTTATTTTTTCGAGTGCGCTAGATGCAAAGTTCGCCACAACATGTACAGTATGTGGCCCGTCATGTGTGTGGTTCGTAATTTCAAAATATGTGTTCTGTGCGTCGAGAGATACTGTGTGTATCACGTGTCCTGTCAAAATAAGTGCCTGCTGCAGACCCGTCTAAAGGGTTTATGATAAAAGAGACGCTCACGTTTGCCAGATACTCGCAAAATCTCATGCATAATCAGAGTTTACTGTTAAGGGAGTGTCTTGTGTGCATTTTGTGAACGTGAGCGTCTCTTTTATCATAAACGGTTTTTGATGTGTGTGCAGCAGGCACTTATTTTGATAAAACACGTGATTCACATGACACAACAAACACCTATTTAACACACGTGACACTCTGAACACTTATTTTGAATTTGCGCCCCTCGGATGAGCAGTCACGAGCTGCCATTGCAACTTAACATCTTGTATGATTTATGAAGTCTAAATTTATATTTTTATTCCTAGTCAGCGCATTCAGACTTTAAAGGGACACAAGGAAGCATTTTTATGTTAATAAATCATCTTCGTAAGTCGGTATATGGTTAAATGACTCATTACATGACGAATGAAGACTCTCTCGCCCGCCCCTACCGTCTGTAGGAATAATACCGCACTTGCAAGTTCGCTGTATCCGACCCAGTGTCCTTCAGTTTCGTAAAGTCTCAGATAGAAAGCATTTACTCCCAGACACTAGGGGGAGCTAGTAGAGAAATAATACTCAGACTTGCCTTTTGTGCCTTTAAAAATCATAAAGGCTGTCTTCACCTGTGAAGATTAACCTGTCGGACAAAAATGTCATAAACTTTTGTTAAACACAGAGCTTATATTTTTTGCGATAATCCAAAATGAAATGGCTTTTTAGCAAGGGAACCCATGTCCCGCTAACTTCCGGGGTTGGCCTACAAAAATACGTCCCTGCCGCACTCTATAGTTGCGATACTTAATTATGATTGGTCATGCCTGTGACACATAGACTGTAAAAAATATGGACGTAGTGTCCGTGACATCAGTCATAGGTTTTTAAAGAGCTTTTTTGAAGCCAATAGTCTGTATTTTGGCAGCATCAGTCCCTGCGCATCACTCGTGGATAACCGAATATGAGTAAAGAGGCGGGACGTATAGGTGGAGCTGAAGTGGCTGGTTGCTGAAACCACGCCCGCCTAGCTCGACTGTAGTGATAGCAGTGGCAGTCGACCGTCACTCAAGTGACCACGCCCTTAATTATGCAGAACTTTAAGGCTTAAAATCATTTAAACGGATAAGTTACAAAAAATTCACCCCCTCACACAGTTGTAACAAGGGGGAAAATTTGTTATATAAAGCCTATTGACTCCCTTTTGGAGCCAGCCTCTTGCGGCCATTCGATGAACTGCAGTTTAAGTCACTTCCGTGTTGGCCTCACGATAGCGATCGGAAGGTTGCCCCTTGACCTCATTACATCAGTATTACTGCGCCACTGCGTTTTTGTTGCTTGGTAACCGTTTCGCTTCTGAAGAACTACATTACGTGGCGGCATAATTATTTTTATTAAGATCATTACACTTTTATTGCTGTGTGTTTTTCATTACACCTGCCAGGTGTATGGAATAACCAAACCACAACTTAAGCTTATTGCTTTATACTATTTAAAGATGAGACTTGTGAGCGCACAGCATGAGCGACTAAACTCAATGGAAACGCGTGTGTGCACCTGTGAGTTCACGTGGACCGTACTCGAGCCAAATCCACAGCTGACGCTATGACCTCAGTGAATGACGAGTTGATCTGGTAAGCGTGGATTTTCCACATTTCCTCCACAGTCGTCCTGACTTTGCCACCAAAAAAAGCAACAGGTGTGTCAGCGCCTCCCGTCCATTTCACTAAGCTTTGAACCCACGCGATGTGTTTCTACGCACAACAGTTTTATAATCATGATATTCCGCTTTCATAACATTGAAAATTATCTCAATTAAAGCCCCAATGAGGCGACTACACAAGAAAGGCGCGTTCACGTGATAAACGATCCTGTTTTGGAAAGTCTGAAAAGCGGCAAGACTGTAGACATGCGCATTATGCAAACAATAGCCTAACGTTACACTAAAAAAACCCTTTAAAATATTTACAAACAAACGCTATATTGCTCAGTCTATTAGGTTATAATTTGGAAGTCTTTAATCCAAGACAATCAATATAAATAATCAATAAAAAAAGATAATATAATTTTTGACTCATAAATCACTTTTGACCCATAAACAATACAACAACAAATTCTGGTGGTCTTCCAGTAGATCTGAAGTGATTCAGTGGTCTGAAATGGTTTGTTCATATATGCTCTCTCTCTCTCTCTCTCTTCATGATTGGGACAGGTGCCATTCTAGTTCTCTTAAAACAGACACTCTCTGTTTCGTTTTGCACGCCCCCCTCCCCAAAATCTCTCAACAGTTGTCGTGGTCACACTGAGTGCAGTGGTTCACTTCCATGTCACAATCCCACAATTCACCAGGGCTCCTGTTGCCTCATCAGCAACACATGGACCTCAACTGTTCCCCTGACCACACAGCCCAAATATAATCACTTCTGCCTTGTTTAAAAAGTAGTTCATAAACAAAATGCTGTCATTGTTTACTTGTTTCAAATCTGTATGACTTTCTTTCTCGCACGGAACAAAGAGGAAGATTAGCGGATTGTTGATACTTTTTCCACTGTGACCAGGGGCTATCAAGCACGTATTCAAATATATTTGAAGTCATTTTTTCTGAATCTGGAATATGATGCACAACTGATCTCACTTTATGATCACAGACTGCTTTAATTTAATTCTTTATATTGATACATTTGCAATGAGAGAGGTGAGAAAGAGTGCTATTGCATTAAATGAAATAAAATCGTTGTTTTTTAAAGAAATCGGTGCATGTCACCGTTTTGTTGAAACATTTCTACATCCTTTACTCAAGTACATGTTTACATTCCTTCCTCACTTCAACTTGTCTTGACAATGTCTTTGTGCTCTTTTTCTCTCATCTCCTACCCCCCCAAAGAGCCCTGGCCCCACCCTCAGTTTGGACCAACTCAGGCAGATTACCTGCAAATTGATGGCTGGGGTCTTTTCTGTCAGCAGAGGCACAAAGCCAGGAACTTCTTTATTGTCACATATTAGAGAAAAAAGCCTGTGTTGAAATCAAGGGGCCAGTAAAAGCTATAAGTGATGTGCCGTGATCCTTTCTTATTCATTAGATGTGTTGAATGCACAGTTGTTTCAGCAGGTTAGGTCGTATTAGCTGTGTGTTAGCACTCAACATTTCCTTGTCCTTAAGCTATTTGTGTAGAAATAGAAACCTTGTCAGGTTACACGGTCTAAAACCCTTATTGTTTGAGAGCTGTCACATCAGAAATGGAGAGTTATTGCACGCTGAAACTCTATCTGCGAACAGGTGTGAAACCGCTAAACTTGAATTGGGAACGAGGAATTTGAGTTAAATTAAAGGCAATTAAAATTTTGCCATTGGTGTTTTTATTAGCATATTTGGTCTAAATAAAATGTCTGATTTTATACAAAAAAATTTAATTGTTGGCTTATGAGATTTACGTTATTTATAATAGTAGTTAAATGCTTAATTGTTAAAGGTGCAGTGTGTAATTTTTAGAAGGATCTCTTGACAGAAATGCAAAATAATATACAAAACTATATTATCAGGGGTGCATAAAGACCTTTTTATAATGAACCGTTATGTTTTTATTACCTCAGAATAAGACGTTTTTATCTACATGCGTAAAGGTCACCATTTTGTGACGCCATGTTTCTACAGAAGCCCTTAACGGACAAACGTTTTTTACTAAGTTGTCTCCGACGATGACATTTTTTTCCGGGGAGCTACCGTAGCTTCTCTATGCGTTTCAAAAGCAAGGGGTGAGTCGTGGACTGAGCCGTTGGTTGCAATTCGCAACCTCACCACTAGATGCTGCTAAAATTTACACACTGCACCTTTAACTTAAAATGTGACCTATTTGGTAAAGTATTTTTTACATGTTGAATCTTAAAAAATGTAAATATCAAAAATTTCTTAACAAATTTCAATGTCATGTAAGACTTTTCCTTTGTTAGGCAACATGATCTAGCTTGTTACTTCCGGTTTAATTTCAGTTGCAAACGTTTTGTTTAAAAATAAAATTAACGTTTTTTTGTAGATTAAACAAATATTTTTAACAGTCTACAAGACAAGTTGGTGCAAAGACGATCTCTTAACTGACAAAACAAGAGGCAAATAATGTTACAGGCTTGTAATTGTTTCGTTGTTGAGTAAATACCCACTCATCTTATTGTTTGCCAAACAAACAAAATGCAAATTTGGACAGACAGGACCTGTTTTTTAATCATACAATAAGGAAAATAATTAGATCCCTTTGGAAATATCCAATGTCTTGCACAAAATTGTACAAATCCCATGGGAATCTATCTCAGACTGTAACTTTAGAGGTTTAAAACTGTAAAGTGGATTGTTTTACACCCCAGATACTGGCATTAGTGTTTGCTGAGAAATAACTGGAATATTTAACCTCCAGCACTCTGGACAGCGCTAGTTTAGCTTAATATCCGAAAGACACCATGAAGTGGATATATACTGTAGTACCGGAATACCAAACATTCCTGTGAAATTCCCAGGAAAACCATGATGAGCTTTAACTACATGACCTCATCTGCTCTGGTTACTACAGCAGCATTGTCTTTGTTTTAGATCGAGCGACTACTGTATCCGTGTTTTCTCAGTTGCAGTATATTGTTGATTTTAAGGGTCCTAATAACAGAAAAATGCCCCTTGACCCCAGCACCAATTGCTTTAAAACTATTTGACCTTCGACCCGGAACTCTAAAGAGCGCAGGGCAACTGGGCATATTGAACCATGGAATTTTAAATGGAGTGATGGTGACACTGTTTAGTATTCATTTATTTGTTTGGGTTGTACAAGTGACGTTGCAATCTTTAAGTATAGTATTTATAATAAAATAATTAAAAGTGGCTATTGCCTCAAAATTCAACGTTTGAATGGATCTCTACGTTAAACAGTTCATTGCTATTATCTTTTGTGTTTATAAGTGATTGATTGATATACAGTGTCACAGCATGTCTTACATTATGGACATTACAGAAAATAAGCTAAATTTAACAGAGAAAAAAAAATTCTTTTCAATAACGACACTTTAATTGTTAAAGAGATTCTTTGCATCATTCTTTGGCAGCTCTGGCTCACGTCAAGACGCCTTGTTTTATAGTGTCCGGTTCTCAAATGAGTCCTTTGAATATAGATTCTAGTCCATGAATTGATTTCAGGTCTTTAAGGTAAAAACAATTTGCTTCATCAATAAAACTTGTTAATTTAACACACATTATTATTTAAAAAATAAATTAATTGTTTTTAAAATGTTGAATCAATTGAATCGATTCAACGGGCTGACTCGTCCGAAAGAACCGATTCGCTGAAATGACTTTGACTCGCGCATAAAGACAGAGTACAGAACATTTAGGTACTCATTGCGCTTCAGGCGAACGTGACGCGCGGTGCTTCAGTTTCCGTCTGTACTCACTGAACCATCGCTTTATTTCAAATGAAGCATCCTCTCGTGCCGTTATTAAGTTTTGATAGGTGATATAACAGCTTCATCTTCGCCATGAGCTGCTTGGATGTAATGTATCAAGTTTATGGTCCACCTCAGCCATATTTTGCCGCAGCATACACACCGTATCACCACCAGGTATGTACATTTCTATTAGCCTAGTGTACGTTAGGTCTATTTATGGTTTATTCGTTTATTTTATAGACTTTACTATTCTCCGTTGAGCTTAAAACTTTAGTTTCTTTAAAACTTTAACTTTTGCGGTCTTGACAAGTAGTTTATTATATTGAATTTCCTCACATAATATTAATAATAGCCTATAGCTTGATGCCAACAAGTGTTTGCAAATTTTAAGTTTTACTTAATATGTGCAAAAAAAGTCCTGTTCATATTTCTAGTAGTTGTATAAATTAGTAAAAATCTTGTTTTTATTTTTAGTGATGTAAAGTTTATAATTTTAATTTGATGAAAATGTTTCAGTATTTATATACAATATGTGTAGCATATAACACATTAAAAACACAATAACTGGAATGTGCAGTATATGGATTCATATTAATTTTCTATATCTGCTTATGTATCTATATCTATCTATTTATATATATATCTGTTTATATATAAATAACTATATCTCAGTTATTTCAAAGTTTCGAAGGAGTAAAGAAACTGACATGTCCAACACAAAACAACTTTTGTTGTTTTATTCATTCTTCATTCTTGTTTATTTCTTATTCATTCTTTATATGTACTAATAGCTATATTAGATTTGAATGTAAACTGATTTTGCCATTTTTACATAATTATAGAAATTGGCATTTTACTCGAAAATGCAAGAAGCACCAGAAACGGTCAGCGGAAGCAGTTCGTCTTTTTCCACCCTCTCCGGGCCACCCATAAAAGAGGAGGACTGTACCCGAGAGAAAGATCACCCACCAGAGGCTGAGTACATCAGCTCCAGATGTGTGCTCTTTACATACTTTCAAGGGGACATCAGTTCGGTGGTCGATGAACATTTCAGTCGGGCTTTGAGTCAGTCCAGCAGCTACCCATCTGCATCCAACAACAGTAAAACCGCAAGAGGCGCATCATCCTGGAGAGGTGGGAAACCTTACATACCATCCATTCTTGATGATGTTATGTTATTAAATGTGACAGCAGAGTATGATTTGCCTTTTATTGTAATTCACATAAATAATAAAAATATTTATCCTAGACATGAGAGAACCTTACAAAGCAAATGTATTAATGCTTGACAAAACATTTAAAAATTAATTAAATTATTTTTTATTATGCATATGTTAATAAGTGTACACATTGGGCACATGTATTGCACATGTAGTTACATATTGTACATAAATTCTTTAATGCACAGCATTGCATTAGTGACATTTGTAAAGCAATGCTATACATTGTTAAGAAATGTTCTTGATAAATTATAATACTTAAATGCAACTGTCTAGTTTCTCAGTTCAATCAGATTTTATAAAATAATTGACAGAATTGCCTTAAAACCCCATGCAAATATTTGTTTAATTTCTGTGAGCATTTATTTCAAGAATATTTTAAAAGCCTTAGCTTACACAAACTTTCGAAGCAAATGCACACCTTTTGGAGGAATTGCATTCCATTTGGATACCTTTGTCAAAAATGCTGAATATACAAATGTGTATCTTTTCAGATGGATCATTCCCCATGAACCAGAGAAGCTTTCCTCCATCGTTCTGGAACAGCGCGTATCAGCCGTCATCTCTCAGCAGCGCTCTGGGATCCTCCCATTCGGATCTTCCCTTCCCAGCAGACCCGTACTCCACCGCTTCCTTGCACAGCCACCTCCACCAGACCACCCCAGAGCCCTGGCACCCGTCCCACCACCATCACCCTTACTCGCTCAGCGGGGCGATCGGCACCCAGAGCTCGGCTTACCCCCGGCCCTCCATGCACGATATGTACGGAACGCACTTTGACCCCCGTTACGGCTCTCTGCTCGTGCCCTCGGTGCGGCCGCATAGACTTCCCCCTGCCACGGTACCCGCGTCTGGACAATCGCCATGTGATATCAGCAAGAGCGAGCCGGGCAGCTCAGCGTGGACTGGCGCTTTTACGGCGGCGAGCTCTGATATGGGCCTGAACATGGATGCAGGTGTGAACAGCAATTATATTTAAATATTATAATTTATTATTTCTTAGAAGTACACACTTATGGGCAGTAAAATGTGGTGCAAAAATAATTATTGATAAATAGAAAAACCTAAATATTGGTAAGATGAACAGATTTTGCTATGTTGGACTGAAAAGGGTTTATTGACTCCTGTTCCCAAGATCATGTTTTTGGCTACAACCCGCCCAAATGATGTTTACAAAAATGTGCTTGGCTGACTTCATTATTCGCTCTTCATCTTTAAGTCTTTAATACTTTAATGCTTTCTTGCTTCAGGTCTTTTCACTTTCCCGTATTTTCTTTCTTCTTTTCCTGACTCTTTCCTTTTCTTCCCCCTTCCTTCCTTCTTTCAGGTCTACAGAGCCAGGATAAGAGCAAGGACCTGTACTGGTTTTAGTGCCCCGCGGCCACTTCTTCTTCTTCATCTGGCTTGTCTTTTCTCTGACCTGTAGACAATCAGAGGCTTTTCTGTAACAGATTCTCATCTCACTTGCAGCTCGACGCTACACGCTCTGCAGCGGGACCGTCCGCAGCTGAACATAAAGCCACGGCGGATAACCCATTCGGACGAGCGCGAAACTCTCTAGATAGAGAAAAGACAGAACAGAGAGAAGCGGTGAGGCGACACGACGGCTTTCCAGAAATACACGGTGGCGTGACTGACTGGCAGCTGCTCTCGAACCCTTCCCTCCCACGACCTTCGGCACGCTCAGCAAAACGGACCCAAAATGAGTAAATAAATAGACGTGTTTTTGGGGGAACACTTGGATTTCCTTTTTTTGTTTAAGAAATGAGTTTTTGGTGGGCGAGCTGCATTCCTTATCCCACAACACAGAGAGAGGCTGTTTGAAGCCACTTTATGTATATTGCTTTCAGCACCTGTCATCGACAACTGCTGTGGAACTTATAAGACACACAATGGCAGTTTCTTTGACCGAGCAAGCGCCCTGGATTTCATAAAAGAGGCATTTTGTTGAATCTGGACGTACGGCAAAAGGGAACAACTGGTTTGGGGGTTTTCGTGAGACGTGGGGGCTGTCTGACAGGAATGGGACAAAAACATTACGTTGTATATACTTTGTGTCTTAGTCCAGTGCTACATACAGTGTACGATCAAAGCGCATGTGTGGTCGTGACAATATGCAGGTCGATTTTGTTCATTTGTACTTTTTTAAAGAACGTTCTCATCCAAGTTAGGGTGACATCTCACCACGATGTATTTGAATGTATTTCATCATGTAATATATTACATCCGAAAGTATTTTTCCATGATATTGCATCGAGGTAAATGAGCTGTTGTCTGTTTTTATCTGTTACCACTCTTCATAAAGAACAAAACATAAAACTCGACAATATGCATTTTAATTTTTAGTCCTTATTCGCTTGGGGTTCTTTTTTGCACGTTGGCTTTAAGTATAATCACATCTTTTAACAATCAAACCTAATTTATTTCTGCATAGTTTGGGTGTTGAGAAGGAAACAAATGGCTGTATTGTAGACCCCGCTACTCAACCTTCAAACCCTCAAAGGCGACACCATGGACGATTAAATATTTTCATTTTTCAACATTTTACCAATTTGTTCTCTGTTCAGGGTCTTTTTAAATGAATTTAGTCACCTTTATTATTTGTCAATGTCATAAATCCTATAAATACTGACACTGCTGTAGACATTGAATAGAGAGAGAGTGATTTCTAAAGGCGAGTGAAGTGCTTACCGTACCATTAGCCTGATATAAGGCAGTACGTGTAAGAACAACATTGACCTTCACAAGAATAAGCCACGGTAGCTGCTAACTGGTGTATTATACATGCTGTCGAGAGGCGACACAAAAGATGTTTTTCAGTATGGATGTATTCAGCGCGGCTCTTAGAAACATGAAAACTATGTGGAAAGAACTTAAACATGTGCCATACAGTATAATGCTTTGTGCGCCGAGCTGTAAAGTCAGCCAATCTAAAGCGAATAGAAAGCAGGAATCATCCAGCCCTTTGATCCTTTTCTTTCGGGTTGTGTTGGGAGTGAATACCGGACAGCTGTAGATTAATATTGCCAATGAGAGACGAGACGGGGGTGGCCAGAGGTCGCTGAAGTAAATGAAACAAATGCTACTTCTCAAAAGTGACACTTAAGATAAAGTGCAGCATGCACGAGAAGCTGAAAGATTTTGCGAAATAAATGACACAAGAAAAGTTAGTTACATTTGCTGCGACAGGTACGATTTTTTTTACAACAATACAGCAAAGTACAGTAACAACGTTGTATCAGACTCTTGAAATTTTTTTTTAAATTCATGCTATTTGACAGACATTTATTCGTGTCCATGGCACAAAATTCAGCTTTTTTTCATGCTTTAAACACGACAGTGGCGGCTCATGACTGCTCATCCGAGGGGCACAAATTCAAAATAAGTGTTCGGAGCGTCATGTATGTTGCTTGCGTTTTCAAAAATATGTGTTTGTTGCGTCATGTGAACCATGTGCATCACGTGTTTTTTCAAAATAAGTGCCTGCTGCACACGCGCCAAAACCGTTTATGATAAAAAAGACGTTCACAAAATAAACACAAGACACTCCCTGAACACTAAACTCTGATTACACATGAGATTATGCGAGTATCTGACAAACGCGATCGTCTCTTTTATCATAAACCCTTTAGACGCGTGTGCAGCAGACACTTATTTTGACAAGACACGTGATCTCTCAATGCGCAGAACACATATTTTGAAAAAAAGGAACCACACACATGGCGGGCTACATACATTGAAGTTCGCATTGAGCGCCCTCGAAAAAAAGTCACCGGCCGCCACTGGAACACGAATCTTTTTTTCGTGTCAGTTGCACAAATTTCTATAAATAGTTTGTGGCACGACTTTCTTTTTTGTGTCATTGTGTCTTATTGTTTTTTTCCTATTTTCTTACCATTGTTGCTTGGGGTTAGAATCACTTTCTGTTACATTTTTAGACATCCTAACCTTCGTCTAACCCCAACTCCAGGTGAGAATAGTTTTAAAAGCGGAAGAAAAACATGTAGAAACCAAAACACAAAAGTACATCCTAACCCAAACCCCAAATCTAATCATAATCCCAAGCGACAATGATTTAAAAATAGGAAAAAACTACGAGAAAATAATACATAAAATGACACGAAAAAGAAGGTCGTGACACGGACATGAAAAACTATTTGTAGAAATGTGTACGAAAAAGACATTCATGCTCAAGGCATGAAAAAAAAACGGAATTTCATGGCATGGACACAAAAAATTAATAAAAATTTTTGTGACAATAACACGGCATTCCATGAGATCATGTTGGAATTTTCTGTCCGAATCTAGCCTGATTTTCCCATCCCGAGAATACAAAAGAAAATCGGGTCCAGGACCTCGATCAGTTTCGAAGTTATTGTGTAATGTGTGACATTTACATATTAAATCTTACACCTTCCGTACTGCTCGCAAGCAAATCGGGGGCCGCCCTGATCATGTCAAACATGTTTGATAGTTAGGATTTTAACCCAGGAGAACCCAAGAAGATTTTGGGTAGCAGAAATGAACAGCGGCCAAATTTGACCCTGTGGGTTCTCCAAGGTCAAATTGGTATAATCACGTCAGTACTTTTACAATAGCCAATGAGAGACGGGGGTGAATGAAGGTGATAAACAACGCAATAGATGATGTGTCTATTAAAAAAAGTATCACGACAAATACATTTTAAAACATTGGGTGAGTGTAGAAAGCTGCTAGCATATTAGCTAGCAAATGGAAACATTAAAAATAATAATTAATGTGTCAAAATCTATATTCCTTTATTCCTTAGGTTGTGTGAGTCCTCTGGCACAATAATCTTAAAGGTCCCGTTTTTCCTGTGTTTTTGAAGCTTTGATTGTGTCAACGCTGCACAATATAACCTTGAGTGTAAAAAACGCAGTATTTTTCACACAATTTACTCATCTCTATAGCGCTGTTTTCACTGTCCTAAAAATGGGCTGATGTCTTCCTTGTTCTATGAAGTCCCTTCTTCAGAAATACGTAACGAATTTTGATTGTGTAGTTTGTTTAGTGTGTTGTGATTCGACAGCAACTTCGCTTAGCCAGAGCCGTCTGAGCTTTGCTGGTGACTGGCGTATTCCTGTGGGTGGAGTTTAGTCAAAAACTCTTATTTTGAAGTCATTCAACCAGGAAGTAGAGGGCTGTAGTCCAAACCGGCTGTTCTCTGTAGTCCTTGAAAAGTGAATTCTGTTATAATATAATAATATAAAATATATCGCTTGGCATTGAACTTTGAGCTTTATCATTTTGCAGGAATTATTTATGCTCTAACAGCAACCTTACACACCAACTAATGTTTGAAAAATGGGATCACGAAAAACGTCCACTTTAATATCTTGTAGTGTGTGATGCACCATGATATTCGAATCTTGTAGTTTGAGCATGTTTCAGATTTAATTCCTTATTTGTGATTTTATAATCAGCTACAATATTAAAACTTCTGTTGTGTGAGCTCGGCTTTACGCAACGCTTTACGTAACTTTAGTTGAGTTACAGTAACTCTTGTTTTTGCTCGTACTTACAACAAAGCTCAGATTTATGTGTCATACAAAAAAATATACAGCAGATATACATCAGTTTGTGTTGACATGAAATGTTTCCTTCAAGCTAACAAGTTAGAACTAAAAAAAATTACAAAGAAATTTTACTTGAATTATAAATTAATTATAAGGGAAACCGCGGCACACTGACATACTTTTACAGCAGTTTATATCACTCATGGTAAAAAAAAACTATGAAGACATATGATTACGTAAAGCTGTTACATTATCCTTGCCTGGTAACTCCAGCGCTAATATTAGTATGACTGGAGTATTTAGATCCGCACGCAGAGGACTGCCGCATAATTATGTGCAGAGCGACACTCGATATCCGCCGTTTCCTTGACCGGACGTTTGGTGAAGTTGATGCATAATCTTACAGCAGTAGCTCATAAATTGCCAAGGTGTAATTAGGGGTAAGGGGACGAGCTGTCAGTCACTATCCCAAAAAATTCAAACTCGCTCTGTTGCACTTTTTGGAAATTGGTGGTGAGGAATCCAAGACCAGTTGTCACTATGCCCACCCTTTGCCAGACGAAACAATCATTAGCCATGCGAAAGGTCAACGCTGCGACACTTTAAAAGCAGATCAACAGTTCGCTGGTATTTTAATCAGCTTGTGTCTCATGCAATCTATCAATCAAGAGTTTAAGTTAAACACTTATGTGATAACCATTATGCCGGTGATATAATTGAAGCATTTATAGTGTGCATTATCAAAGTACATGATGCAATGGCAAATTATGCATTATGCATATATATGCAATTTCATTAGACATTAAAACTAAGACTGACTTGCACCTGTACTGTCAGAAAATATGGTCCATAGCTGTCACTGGGCCAGTACCCTTTCACAAAGTACACCTTCGCACCTAAAGTGTTCATATTAGTATCCCCTGAATACATACACATTAGGACCTTTTAGGGGGTGCTGCCCCAGTGACAGCCAGAGATCATTTTTTACTTTTTCTTCTGACAGTGTAGAACATTTGTGTAAACAAACAGAGACTTTTGGTTGAAAATAATTCAAGTGGCATTAATTCTGATAAAATATCTAGTCTGATATCTGATTTGTTTGTAGGTGCCATTTGGTTTGTTTGATCTTTAATGCAGTGACATTTGTACTCTTAAATTGCCCAGGTAAATTCTGGAACTGTGTTTATATTTGGGTATAATTGCATTTTAGACCAAATCTACGGCATGCATATGTGACCCTGAAAGGTGGCGTGGAATGTAAAACTGTACTTCTACTTGGCATAGATGAATAATAAGAGTTCTGTACATGGTAATGACATATCGTAAGCCTTAAACACGAATGTTTCATCCTTCATTTGTAAACCTCGTGCAAGCAAAAGACCGCTGGAAAACAATCTCAACATAACACCGACTGTGACATGACAGTTGAGATGTACGGCCCCAACATTAAATTACACATTAAATTAATTACAATGTTGTCACAATGCTAAAAACAAAGTTTCGACTGCTGAGTTAGTGCTATATGCTAGTTAATGCTATATGCTAACTTTTACGTCTACTATCGGTGTTACATTACACATTAAATTAATTACAATGTTGTTACAATGCTAAAAACAAAGTTGTGACTGCTGAGTTAGCGCTATATGCTAGTTAATGCTATATGCTAACATTTACGTCTACTATCGACATTACAGTTACGCTTTGCAGTTACATGTAATGTAATAAAATAAATAAAAAAACGTATCACTCAGAAACGTCCATTTCCAAATTCCAAATTGGTTGTTCCTCAAAATCTGTATCTTTGTCTGATACAGGCTCAAACATATAAGGTTTACTAATGTGAGCTACTGACATGAGCCTCATGAGCCAATCAGAGCAGAGCTCAACATTATTATTTATGTCCTTCCAAAAAGAGCAGTAAATCAGTCCCTCCAGAAAAACTTGATTATGCGATCGCATGATTCAATGCATAATCATCCAAAGTCCGCATATTTATGCGGGGGCCAAATTTTTGCCGCTATTTCGGCGCATAAATTGCAGATTTCTATATGCGGGGCTTACATGATTTCATAATCCCCGCATTTTCGTAGCAAAAAGTCATATGTATATCTTAGCAGAAAGTAGAAAAATGTTGCATTTACTTTACACATGCGCAGCCATGTCCCCTGTTGTCATGGGAATGGTAGGAAGTGACGTAATTATATACGTGAAAATAAATCAATATATGTAAACATCAATGATAGGCTGCAAACAGTATTTGCAAATTCACACAGTTTTTGCAAGTTCACGCAACTTTGGCAAGTTCACACAATTTCATCGCATAAATTTGCATAAATAACCTGCATATTCCATCGCATTTTTTAAGAAAACGTGCCGCAAGTTTTTTTGCCCGCAACAATCACAAAAAAAAACGTTTCTCTGGAAGGACTGAGGTGAAAATGGTTTCAAAAGCGGAAAATAAAAACATGTAGAAACCAATACATAAAAATACATCAATTCTAACCTCAAGCGACAATGATTTAAAAATAGGAAAAAAAAATATATAATGACACAAAAAAGAAAGTCGTGCCACAGACACAAAAAACTATTTATAGAAATTCGTGCTGAGTGACACAAAAAAGACATTCGTGATCAAGAGACAAAAAAGCTGAATTTTGCGCCAAGGACATGAATAAATTAAATTTTTGATCAAATTTTTCATGACTATTACACGACTTGCCTTGAGATCATTTTGTCTATGTAGATATCAGATAACTATTTAACATATTATTTCAGTGCATTCTTCGACACCTTTAAGGGTCGATTTTTGTTAAGATAGGACAATATTTGGCCGAGATAGAACTATTTGAAAATCTGCAATCTAAGGGTGCAAAAATCAATGTAAATATTGAGAAAATCGCCTTTAAAGGTTGTCCATATGAAGTCATTAGCAACACAAATTATTAATGATAAATACATTTTTTATATATTTACATTAGGACATTTAAAAAATATCTTCATGGAACATGATCGTTACTTAATATCCTAATGATTTTTGGCATTAAAAAATAATTTTGACCCATGCAATGTATTGTTGGCTATTGCTACAAATATACACGTGTTATGACTGGTTTTGTGGTCCAGGGTCACACATGTTCTCAAGACGTGGTTGATACTCCACATTTCAGCTTCCAGCTATCGTTATTCTTAAATAAGGGATCAAAGTCGCGTCAACATATAATTTGCTCAAAATAATCTCAGTTTATCTCCAGCGGTAATCCGACCTCGATAGGCCATACGCAAATGTAAACACACGATGGCCGAATCACAAAAGGAATTGTGTTTAATTTAGCCTGTGTGAACAAATGTCAGAATGACTCTCACACTTTGTTCTGCACTAAATATACGGCACGCTCGACACCACACGCCGCATCAAATCTCAGTGTACTATTATTAAAGAGATCAGACTTCATTTACATTTCTCATCAAATTCTTTCAATACCATAATTATGCCATACGATAGGCTATCATATTTTAATATCGTTTCCAATTTTATATGTTGATATCAATTAAATCAAACTGAGAACTCCATTAAGCTCCATGAGTGATTATACAGCAACCTCTGGGACTGACATCCTAGTACCTTAATAGTGTTGACAAAAGCAACCTCATGCCAACTAATTTTCTTATGTGTCGTTACAGAGAAGTGTTCAAAGGCAACTTTGTGTTAGCGGGCAGATGCTATAGCGTGTGTGATAACATCTCGCCGCAGTGCTTGTGGAATGTGAGCCGTGCTAATGCCGGAGCTGACCGCCAAACCCTACAGTACATGCAGAACATGCACAAGTGCTACATGGTTGTCAATTTTCACACCACCGCTGGTGGTATTTTTCACATTAGTCAACACAAGCAGTGAATTTCTCTGCGGCAAAGCCGACGGACAGCGCATCGGTGCTCACGACTACGACTTGTGACGACTTGTGCTTTTCATAATAATGTTGTCAATTTTTTAGGAGTTTTTTTATATGAAGATATGTGTGACATAACCAAGCCAAGTCTTGTCGCTTTTATGTTTCAAGGGCATTATGTTGTAAATGTACCTGCACTGCACTGTGGCTCTGACATAATATTGGTCATCCAATGTTGGGTAATTTAATTTTATATGCAAAAAAAAATGATCACATTACAGGGGATACATTAAAACTTTACGTGTAAGGATGATGAAGGTCAGAGAGCTGCAGATGTACTGGGAATCTGCTGGGAATGTTGATGATCCTTTATCTAAGACCAGCAGGTTTACAAAACCTTTGGCTCATACCTCAAAGTCTGGAGCTGTCAATCAAACAATATAGTACTCCTGAACAAACATCAGCCCTGGGCGCTGTCTGTCAGGTTGGCTTTTCACATGGTCTGGACATTGGCTAGGCCTACAGTAAGTCAAAAAATGTTGCATTGTTAATGATCACATAAATGTCTAAATTTACAACAAAACTAACACAATCTCATGGCAATTCGAATGCATGTTATGAGGTGGCTAATTCGAATAAATTCGTAAAACCGACTTTTCACGTTTTTGCTTTCGGCCCTGACGTTGGGGTCAGGGTTATTTATTTTTTATAAATAATCATACGTTTTTGTACAATTCACCAGCAAATTCGTACATATTTTACTAGTTGGCTAATTTGTATGAATTTGTATGAAGTGAATTGTACTAAAACATATGATTAAAAAAAACAAACGAATATCATAAAAAACAATAACGAAACCCCACCGCTTACCCCAGCGTCATATACGCAAAAGCAAGACGTACAAAAATGTACAAATGTGGTTATACAAATTAGCCAACTCGTAAAATACCTACCAATTGGCATAAGATATCGTTGAAATTAATATGTACGAATTCCTGTGAAATCAGTTTGAACAAAACATTTTTAAAAATACTTGATTTTTCTCACATTATAAAAATAAATTCAAATCACATAATAATTTCTTAAAGTCACAATGAAATTGAAATTTGTTTTGGATTATTGTGTATCTATGAGCTTCTTCATTATTTTTTTTTAAATTCATATGCCCTCATAATCTTTAATCAAAAAACAATAAAAACGATAGGCTTGTTCGGCTTCATGCGGCGCCGCAAGAACCGACAGCCGGATGACGTCAAAGTTCCCTGATTACTTTGACGTCATCTGGTTGTCGATTCTTGCAGCGCCGCATGAAATCGAACAAGCCTGACCTCTCTTTACATCTATGGTATGGCAGGTGGGCGGGGTCCAGGAAAAAAATCGCAGCGATTAGCAAATAGCAACATGACCCAGTTTCAAACGATCCAATCAGTTCCCAATGGATGAATTCAAGTCCCGCCCCACCTTTTTTCATTTCCGAAGCTGTTTCACTAGATAAGACAATCGCTACTTCCATTTCATGGCAAATTTTCTTAAGCTTTGTTTGCCTCACTATTGCCATCTCTGTTTGAAACATAAAACCGCAGGTTACTTTACATACTTATATTTGTTTAATAAAAAAACAGCTGACCTTTCCAATTAACTGATGTAAATTGTGGTAAGGTATATGATTGAACACTGATTGTTTACTTGCTCAACAAATGATTTTTGTTTATTTTTACCTAGAAAAGGTTACAGAATGCAGCTTTAAATAATCATGCAGAACCAGAGAATATATGAACACAATAGTATTTTTAATACTGAGTAAACACAGCAAGTACATGTTTGATAGCTAATGCATTTATTTTAACACTCAGCTGCCTTTTATTCGTGGAGATGAAACATCACTTTTACTTTTAAGATGATGTTGTGTCTGAAGTGTTAAGCCTAGATATCACATTTCACCCCGCTCCACAGTGTTTGGCTTTTCACCGAAGCCGAACACGCCTTACAGAAGCAAATGAATCCAAAGGTCTCGTCCTGGGAATTCCTCACATAGCTAATGTGCTTTGTTACAGTTCTTCCGACGAAATGCATAAAGCCTTTGCTTTCAGAAAGTCTGACAAATTGGCAAAGAAAAAAAAAATGAACAGGCGGGCATTTGCTAAATGGAGGGTGGCATATACGGGGCTTTTAAAGTAGGGTTAATGGGACGAATAATCAAACCCCTGCCAAATCTGTGATTTCACCTATGCAGAAAGTCCAAACGGCTGTTTAGGTTTTCCTACATTTCCTTTCCTAAATGAAACTGTAAGCTCACTGCAGCACTCCTGGAATTTAAATGAAAGCGGAGATACATGTAAACACAAGACATTTGGTTAGACCCAAAGCTAACCGATGAAATGTATGCATCAACAAATCCATTGGCTGCTTACATTAACCAATCTGAAATTGTGTCACCTCTTTGATTGGAAATATGTAATACTTTAAAACAGAAACATGGTTGAGGTTTGGAAACCAAGGGGTTGGGTCTCTCTGTGCCAAAACTGTCTACCGTAACATACAGCAGATTGACTTTTATTGAGTTTTGTTTATGGCTCTCTTGGGCTAATTCAATGACCTGTCATTTATATTGAAGTATGTTAAAAAACCATACGCTTACTTGCCTGTATCATATTAACATTTTACACTGTTCCTGGATTAGAGATATCAAATAACCTTAAGTGCCAAACATCCATTTTACCTTTAAAGAGAGTGGCTTAAACAACTGACAGATGGTAAGAGCCAATTGGACAGACAATCTCTGTGTAATAATATAAATTCAATCATCACATCAACAAGACTCAGATTTTGTCACTGAAGCTGGAAATAAAATAAAACGAAAAGGCCCCTATAATTTTAAAAATAATGATCCTAAAAAGTTATTTGTCAAGCTGAATGGTTCCAAACAGAACCTTTAAAGGTGCAGTGTGTAAATATTAGCGGCATCCAGTGGTGAGGTTGCGAATTGCAACCAACGGCTCAGTCCACTGCTCACCCCTCGTTTTGAAACACATAAAGAAACTATGGTACCCGCCACTGTAAAAACATGTAATTGACGGAGACATCTTAGTAAAAAAATGTGTCCGTTAAGGGCTTCTGTAGAAACATGGCGGCACAAAATGGCGACTTCCACGTAAGGGGACCCTCTGTATATTTAGATAAAAACGACTCATTCTAAGGTAAAAACATAAGAGTTAGGGTGACCATACGTGCCATTCTTCCCAGACGCATCCCGTCCAGGATTTCGGTGCGTCTTTCGGAAGTCGTATTTGTTGCCGCATACGCCATTCAGTTAAAAACATAAGATATACAATCGTAGTTTCATTCTTACCTTAAAATGTAACGGTTGCTTTTCTGTAATAATAATAATAATCCTCTATGACGTATGCGGTCGACAAATACGACTTCCGGGAGACAAACACAAAATCCTGGACGGGATGCGTCGGGGAAGAATGGCACGTATGGTCACCCTAATAACAGTTCATTATAAAAAGGTCTTTATACACCACGGATAATATAGTTTTGTATATTATTTCGCATTGCTGTCAAGAGATCCTTCTGAAAATTACACACTGCACCTTTAACAACCACAGAAAGGTTCATTGTAGCTTAGTTGGTAGATCATTGCCAGAGGCGGACACTACTTTCTACATAAAAGTACATTTTCAAGTATTCATATTTTATAAGTGTTTTTCTTTGGAAAACACATTCCAAAGCCTACCCAGTCTCACAAGGTTTCGTGATATAGTCAAGTCAATTTTTGATTCTTTTTTCCGTGATATTATCACGAATTTCCGCGTTATTTCGTGATCGTATAGGGGGTTTTCAAAATATTTTGGTTTCAGTGCGTTTTCGTGTGGTCGAACGGCTGAACCGTGTAAAAAAAGTCAGAGTTACAAAAATACCTGTGTCCGTGTGGACTAGGCCTAAGGTAATAAAACGTGTTTATACACCACTGCTAATATATATATATATATATATATATATATATATATATATATATATATATATATATATATATATATATATATATATATAATTTTTTTTTCACTAAATTTTAAGGGTACCCATTGACTTCCATAGTAGGAAAAAACAACATCATGATCTCATGGCAAGTCACCTTATAGTCACGAAAAATTTGATTAATTTATTCGTGTCCACGAAATGCAGCTGTTTTTGTGCCTTGAGCACAAATGTATTTTTCGTGACACTCAGCACAAATTTCTATAAATAGTTTTTTGCGTCAGTGATTACCTATTTTTAAATCATTGTCGCTTGGGGGTAAGTTTGGGGTCTGGGTTAGGATGTAATTTTATGTATTGGTTTCTACATATTTTTTTCCGCTTTTAAAACTATTTTCGCTTGGAGTTGGGGTTATGTTGCATTCACACCAGTCGTGGTAGAGGGGTTAAGCACGAGTGATTTCAATGGTAAAGGGATAGTTCGGCCAAAAACGATATTAAACCCATTATTTACTTACCCCCAAGCTGTCCAAGTTGCATATGTCCATCGTTTTTCAGACAAACACATTTTCGGATATTTTAGAAAATATTTTAGATCTTTCTGTTGATTAAATGGAATGTTACGGGGTCCAGCAATAGTCCACGACCTTCAAGTCCAAAAAAAGTGCGTCCATCCTTCACAAATTAAATCCAAACAGCTCCAGGATGATAAATAAAGGTCTTCTGAGGGTAATCCGTGCGGTGTTGTTGTAGAAATATCCATATTTAAAATTGTATTAACGTAATTACCTAGCTTCCGGTAGCGCCGCCATCTTAGACTCAAGAGAGAGTATTAGCGTAGTGTACGCACTTTTCTTAGTGACGTATGACAAATTCGGAGGGCGGGGGACAGATCAGCAGCAGAGAAACCGCTGTATGCTGCGTAAGCGCTCATCCTGAATGCGGATGACTCTAAGATGGCGGCACTACCGGAAGGTAGTTAATTACGTTAATAACATTTTAAATATGGATATTTCTACAACAACACCGCACGGATTACCCTCAGAAGACCTTTGTTTATCATCCTGGAGCCGTTTGGATTTAATTTGTGAAGGATGGACGCACTTTTTTTGGACTTGAAGGTCGTGGACTATGGCTGGACCCCGTAACATTACATTTAATCAACAGAAAGATCTAAAATATTTTCTAAAATATCCGAAAATGTGTTTGTCTAAAAAACGATGGACATATTCAACTCGGACAGCTTGGGGGTGAGTACATCATGGGTTTAATATCGTTTTTGGCCGAACTATCCCTTTAAGTCAATGTGAAGATGTGTGACGCGCGTCTTTAGCGTGGCGCGGTAGACACGATTCTGCCTCATTCGCGTGTTCGCGCGAATGCCGTAAATTGAGCATTGCCGCGGGAAACGTGGGAGTTGAAAAATCTGATCTTTAGCAGAAAAACATGCCGCGTTAACCAATTAGGAGCTTGCTCTAGTAGTGATGTGATTACAGGAAGCGAGTGGAGACGCAAAACCCCCTCCCATGACGCAAATTTCCGCGTCCATGTCTCGATGACTAGAATTTCATGCGCGAATGAAGCGAGTAAACTCAAAATGTTCAAGCGACAAACTAGATGCGGTAGACGCGAATTTAATGCCTCAAACACGGCTGGTGTGAACCTATAGTTAGGATGTCTAAAAATTTAACAGAAAGTGATTCTAACCCCAACCCCAAACGACAATGGTAAGAAAATAGGAAAAAAACAATACATAAAATGATATGAAAAAGAAACTCGTGCCACGGACACGAAAAACTATATTTTAAAATTTGTGCGTGTGACACAAAAAAGATATTTGTTCTCAAGGCACAAAAAAGCTAAATTTCATGCCATGGACATGAATAAATTAATAAAATATTTCGTGACTATAACATGACTTTTCCGTGAAATCAGTCTGGAAAACAAATACTATGGAAGTCAACTGTGCCAAAGCCTTCATTTATCAATTTTTTTGTTTTTTTGAGAAAAACATTATGAAGAAACAACATGAGGGTGAGTAAATGATGACAGAATGATTAAATTTTTTGGGTGAACTATCCCTTTAAGAAAAGGCCTATTGAGCTGTTAAATGAGTAAAGATTGTATAGGTAAAATAATCTGCATTTGGGTAACCTGGATGAGAAATGTTTGAGTTCATAAAGAAATCCTTAACAATATTAACTTTTTATTATAGTCTTGCCAAATCCGAGCTCAGTTTGTGACATTGTTGAGATCTCTTTATAACTAATTGAGACATCTCTGACATTTGTTCTCTGGGTCTTCGAAGAAGAAATATCTGCCACTGTTTGCTCTCTAGGACTTATATACAATTTGATATTAAAGAGATCTATGATTATTCTTTCTTATGGGGATATATTTTGATGTAAAAATAAAATGAAATACACAGGACCTATAACATCCCCATCTATTGGCTCAGTAACTATGACCTTGCTGGGAAGTTGATGACATCATGCATATCCGGTCATGTTGAGCTAATCTAAGACAGCACTTAAAGTAGCTTGCACACAGATGAAGAGAACAGAACATTTCAACACACAAAAAAAATGGAAAGGGTCAATTACACTCCGATAAGTTGCCAGCGCTCATGTTTATTCCTATTTCAGGCCCTGTGCAGTGCATTTGTACCCACAGGGCCTTGGGTCTTTTTCTGGATCAAGGATAAACTGGCAGCATTCACGGTTGGGGCAGTTGTCTCTTCACACTTAGGGTTCTGAGTGTTAATATGTCATCATGGTGATTTCAACAAAGTAGCTCTGGCCAACCCAGGAAGTTGTGAGATTACCCAGCCTGATCTCACGAGAATTTGTATATTTTACAAGTTGGCTAAATCGTACGAAGTTAAGCATACAAAATTTACGATTATCATAAAAAGCAGTAACGCACCCCCAAATGTGGTCGTACTAATTAATACGAATTAGCCATCTCTTAAAATACATACGAATTGCCGTGAGATAGCATTGGATAACCAATAGACATTTTTTGAAGACGTGGAAGAGCACTGGAATTGCTTGAAGAGCCTGTGCCAGAACTGCAGTGATTCCCGAATGTTTTTTGTGGCTTTGGCGCTAGCCTATCTTTTTCTTTTGAAAGGGGAACCCAATGCCAAAATTTGAACAAAGAGCCAATCTGCTGTGTTTGAAATTTGCCATGAGAGCTTTAGAGATATAAAAACTAAAAATGTTTGATGAACCCCTAGTGGTTCGTGGGGGAATTGCAGGGGGTTCTTGATTTCATGAAAAAACAATCAGTTACGATTAAATCATAAAATGAAAATAAATAATTTAAAATTGAAATATATGTTATTATTTTATTTCTATTTATTTTATTTTATTTGTTTAATCTGACTTTGCACGACACTGTTTTATGTAGCAATTAAAGAAAATTACCAGATGAAGGTCCGATCATAATAGTTATAAAAAATAACTTTTAAATAGATGGAAAATAAATGTTTTTGAAGTTAAACCAGCAAACATGCTGCCTGATCTCACAAGAGTTTTTACATATTTTACAAGTAAAACACAATACCCAAATTTGAACAAAGAGCCAATCTGCTTTGTTTGAAATTTGCCATGAGAGCTTTAGAGATTTCTTTAAATAAATGTTTATTTATAAAAACTAAAACGGTTTCTTCGCAGAGTTTCTCGAAACCCCTGGTGGTCCGTGGGGGAATTGCAGGGGTTTCATGATTTCATGAGAAAACAATCAGTTACGATTAAATCACAAAATGTAAATAAATAATTAAAAAAAAGAAAATGTAAAAAAAACACTTACTAACAAATTATATGTTATTATTTATTTCTATTTATTTTATTTTATTTGTTGGTGATCTGCATGACTATTACACAACACTACGACATATCAGAAAACTTGAGAAGTCAAAAAAAATGGACAGATACCAATTAAAGAAAATTACCAGATGAAGGTCAGGTAATAATAATAATTATGTAAAATATACTGATAAAAACTTTTAAATAAATGAAAAAGAAATGTTTTTAAAGTTAAACTGGCAGCCTGATCTTACCGAGCCCCTTAAGGTTACATTGGAGTAAAAAAATCTAAAGTTTAGTTTCATGTGCTCACGCGAAACCTTCATGTGCAGAATTTTTTTTAAATTTAGTTTTGCGTACGCACGTGAAACTTTATAGATTCACGTGCGCACGCTGTAGATTCACGTGCGCACGCGATAGATTCACGTCCGCACGCGATAGATTCACTTCCGCACGCGAGAGTTTCACGTGCGCACGCCAGAGTTTCACGTGCGCACGCCAGAGTTTCACGTGCGCACGCCAGAGTTTCACGTGCGCACGCCAGAGTTTTACGTGCGCACGCGAAACTAAACGTTATTTATTTTTTGCTCCATGTCCCTTATAGGGGCTCCGTATGATCTCAAGAGAATTTGTACGTATTTTTCAAGTTTGCTAATTCTTATGAGTTCCTACGAAGTGAATCATACAAAAACATACAATTATCTTTATATTTTTAAACAATATCGAAACCCTGCCCCTAATCCCATCGTCACACGGGCAAAAGCAAATCGTACAAAAATGTGGTCATATGAATTAATACAAATTTGCCACCTCGAAAAAAACGTACAAATTTCCATGAGATAGAGTTGAAATGTAATATTAGGCTACCTTAAATCTAAGGAGCTACTTTTAGATAAATAGTTTAGGATGAAAGGGGTTCGGCTAACAAGAAGTTTGAGAACCCCTCTTCTATGGCATCGCTTTGAAGAACCATTAAAGCACCTTTATTTTTAAGAGTGACTGTTTCAAGTCAAAAACAGATGTGTCTCTTAACAGTTTCTACTTCTTCATCCCTTTTGTGCAGAAACACGAAGACTTAACAAGGCAGACAAACGTGTTTGTTTATGTTGTAGGAAAGATCAGAAGATATAGCTGTACAACACGAGCCGCATCACTGTCAGTCCAGAAGATATATGATTGCTTTCTGAAATGGGGTTTGCCTCAGTGCCCGAAACGCTGCTGGATCTCACACAACATCGGGATTGTGTGTCAACCATCTACAACGTCAACAGGCCTTCATCTCTTAACGCTTCAGTGCTTATTCATGTCTCATGACCTCCGGACTTGAAGTGATAAAAGTAAACAAACATTGTTTTACCTGGTCAGGTAACTTGAGCTCCCCCAGCTTCCTGCTTTGTGGATCTGTTAAGAGCTCAGCTCCAGCCACCCCTGCCATTAGATCTGTGCCCCGGGCTGAAGGGGCTTTACAAGATGGGGGGCAACTAATGGACCTTAGCTACATTAAGCTGAAAGCAGCACCTGAATGGAAGGGGGGTTAGGGAGGAAAAAGAACTAAGATGAGAGGCTGTGAAACCGGACTGAGATCTGGGAGAAAGTAAATGTGCTCAGTTCATTAAACCAGTCAGCATAGATATGCAGTGGATGGAACTGCTAATTCATTCAATTTACTCAATTTTTTAAGGTAAGTGGTTGCAATCAATTTTTTAAGCTACATTTAAACAAAAGTTTTTTGTTTTGTTTTTCTAATTTCCTTTGTTTAAATGTAGCTTAAATAAATTGATTGCTACCACTTACCTTAAACAATTGAGTAAAATGAATTAATCGCTTTTTTCAGTGTTTCACAAATTTGTTAAGTACAATCGTTTTTTTAAGTATAATTTTTAAGTACAAGCTATTTCAGCTTATTTTTATAAGTTACAGCAACTCACCAATGTACAAAATTTAACTAACTTATTTCAAATATTTTTACACTTTATGTATTGTATCAAACATTGTAATATAAGTAAATAAGTCCCGATACCACTTTTTTCATTTCCATTCCGATACCAGAATTCTGAGTATCAGCCGATACCTGCCGATCCGATACTACTGTAATTTTCTTGAACAATTTAAAATTGCACACATACACACACAAAATGTTAAATGTGTGCTTTCTGTCACATCTAATATAATTTTAAATGTAAAAAGCAATCATTTAAAATGATTTACATGTTACAAGAACATTAGTTATTATTAATCATGACAGAGTTTAGGAGAACATATAATAGGTACGTTTGATCAAATAAGAATGTTAAATATATTTTCCCTAATTGCATAAAAATGTCACACTAAAAAAGCTTTAGTGTGCAGATGTTTATTTTGGGAATTTTGTGCTTGACCGGACCTTTTATGCACATCCCGGGTGCAGAATTGATGCACCTAAATCATCTTGTACCCAACGTTTAAGGTGCTTTTGTAATACTTTGTCCTTTTAATAGCTTGTCAGTAGCAACCACGGCTAACGCACAGTATCGAAATTGGATCAGTCCTGGATCCGATATCCGATCGAGCCAAAAAGCCCGGATCGGCCCAGATACCGATCCAGAATATCGAATCGGGACATCCCTAGTAAAAATATTTTGATTTTTCCTTCAATTTTTAAGTTTAATCAAACAGGCCGTGCAAATCATTTCAACATACTATATGAGTTGCTTTAATTTATAAAAATTATTAATTTTATAATTTAAAGTAACATTGAAAATTGTTGTGTTTAATGTTTCTGCACGCACACACATTTACAAAAATTTACAATAGACAAATATTTACTTGGCATAAAAAGCAAGTATAACTTGACTTTAGGAATTTCAACACATATTGACTTTTTGTGACAACGTGCCCCAGTGGCAGTATATAAGGTAAATGTCACAATGAGAACCTGCTTAAAAATATTTTGTTACAGGCCATTTTATAATTTTACAAAGAAAATTTAACTTTTACGCCCTAAATACAATTTAAAATAGTAAAATGGCAAAGGAAACATGAAATATCTAACAACTGGTTTAAGCTTTTCAACATTTAAAGGTGACGTAAAATGGAAAAAAAATATTCATTCAATTTACTAAATTTTTTAAGGTAAGTGGTCGCAATCAATTTATTTGTTACATTTAAATAAATAAAAAACTTTTGTTTAAATGTAGCATAAATAAATTGATTGCAACCACTTACCTTAAAAAATTAAGTAAATTAAATGAATCATTTCTTTTCCAGTGTAGTGAAAATCTATCTTTTTCCATGTTTAAGTGCTATAATTGGGTCCCCAGTGCTTCTATCAACCTAGAAAATGTGAAAAAGATCAACCCAGTAACTTAGTTTTGTTAAACCATTAGGAAAAAAATAGGTCATTGAAATCTGGCTCCCCTTGTGATGTCAGAAGGGGATAATACCGCCCCTTAATCTGCACTATCCAACCACGGCACTGCTATTAAGTCCAGAGATCAGCTCATTTGCATTTAAAACACATACCCAAAAACAGCACATTTAACAAAGTGGCAATTTAAACATAAGAAATTATCTATATGATATTTAGAGCAAGAACTTCACATACGTACTCTGGAGACACCAAATATTTATTTAATATATTTAAAAAGTCTCCTTTAAAATTTGACAAATTGCCCCATTAAAACTTTGACCTGGCATTTGAAAAAAATATATCCTTGTCGTAAAAATGAGAGCGAGAAGTTATATTATAAAACCCATCATAATGATCACATCAGGTTGATGCAAAATCCATTTCAGATCATCAAACTTGGCACACCACAATATAAACCAGAGCTTTTTTTTGCCTGAAATAAAAATTATGAGCTTGATTTGTGTGGTTGCCATATAACATTGACGTTGATTTTTTTATTTAAGATAAAAAGTATATTTATATACCGTATAAGGTAAGTATATTGTATTTGGTGGGTGCTATAAATGATCACCAATTTTTCTGTTTACTATCAGCATTTTGCTTTTTATAGTTGATTTAACTCATTCTGTAGTTGTCAAAGTATACATTAATATAATGGCAGTAAAACTGTATAATAATGGAAGCTGTTACTCTATATCACGCTGCAGGACACTGTTTATAGTGTTTGTAATGTATCAACTATCCATTTTGGTACCGAATACAAAAGACTATAATATAGCAGTGTGTCTCGGCTCTCAAAGTTCACATACGTAATTTGAGGATTGAAAAACACCAGCGGAAAGACAAGTGGTTGTCATACACGTAGCCTCTGCTTATAACCGAGCCGTGGCCAGGAAAGCAGCGCCCATGAACAGGTGGGCATAGCGCCTGTCAAACGGACAGAGATTGATGCGCTGGATGACGGGGCTGCTGGGTATTCTCTTTCCGCCCAGACAGCTGTGCTGTACTGAACAGAGATGTGTTATCTCTTACAAGGGTGGGACACGCTGGAGCCCTCCAAATTCTCTGGTGAATTTGGGGTCATTGTCTGGTCCTGGATTTAAACACGAGTAGATAAGTATTTATTAATAATCACAGTGGGATTATTTGTGACCCTGTCTGTGAAATGAATTATGATATCTTATAATCTAAAAAGTTTGATTTCACATTGATTTCATTTTTTGTCATGACCTTGGTAAGTCAATATTAAAACATCCAATTGGCTGAAATGAAAGTTGAAAAGAAGAATGCACCCGAGTGCTTCAGCGGTAACTAAACATAACCTTTAGCTTTACCTTAACAATCTCCTGTTACGGTGGATGATAAAGCAATATTTCAAACATATAGATCTGGCATACCTGTATTTCCACAAATCTGTACGAAAGAGGCGACAAATATCTTTAAAAAGAAAAAAGACATCTGGTATTTCGGACCCCAGTTTCATGACCTTGAAAGTAACAAACTTGTGTCTCTTTACATTTGAATGTACCTCAGACACAGATGCATTCACAAGAACATGTCTTGCTTGGCCGCGTTCCTGTTTTTCAAAGAAGTTTAATGATTCATTCAAACACACTGAGCGTCATTTAAACCGAACTGCTGTGAAGGTGAAACAAGCGCTTTCTCAATCCGTCGAGACAAAAGGAACAAAAGTACGTTTTTAAAATCTCTAATACAAAAAACTTGACCATGACGTGAATCTTTCTGTCTGAAAATGTTCTTCGTTTAAAAATGGTACCTAACAACTCTCAGGATATGAAAAGATGTCAGGGCTTTGGAAACAGAAGTGTAGCACACATTAAAGGGTCTCATCCTTGGACCTCATGTTACAGTTTTAGTTTAGTGTTGAAATAAGTGTCTAATATTGCCGACCTAAAGCAGTATTGGCTCAGACACGATGTATATATACAGCCCTATTGTTCGCCCAGAATAGTTATTATCTCTCAGGAACCTTGAACCAGATGACAGTATAGTGATTTTTACAAAGCTTCACAGCATGTGCTTGGTTTCACAAAATAGAGTCTCAAAAGAGTAAAAAGCAAGTTTCTTCACTTTACTTGCCTTCTGATGTTTTAAAGCCTCATCTAAAGTCCATTATGAAACAACAAAGTACACTGTCAGAAAAAAATGGTCCCAAGCTGTCACTGGGGCCGTATGCTTCAAAAAGGTCCTATTATATATCATTTAGGTACAAATAAATATAGGTTTGGTACCAATATGTTCATTTGAAGTACCAATATGTCCTCCTTGGTACCAATGTGCACCTCTGAGGTACTAATACGTCCTCTTTGGTACCTCTGAGGTACTAATACGTCCTCTTGGTACCAATGTGCACCTCTGAGGTACTAATACGTCCTCTTGGTACCAATGTGCACCTCTGAGGTACTAATACGTCCTCTTGGTACCAATGTGCACCTCTGAGGTACTAATACGTCCTCTTGGTACCAATGTGCACCTCTGAGGTACTAATACGTCCTCTTTGGTACCTCTGAGGTACTAATATGTCTATTTGGTACCAATGTGCACCCTTGAGATACTAATACGTCTTCTTTGGTACCAATGTGCACCTCTGAGGTACTAATACATCCTCTTTGGTACCTCTGAGGTACTAATACGTCCTCTTGGTACCAATATGCACCTCTGAGGTACTTATATGTCCTCTTCTCTTGGTACCAATGTGCACCTCTGAGGTACTAATATGTCCTCTTTGGTACCAATGTGCACCCCTGAGGTACTAATACGTCCTCTTGGTACCAATGTGCACCTGTGAGGTACTAATATGTCCTCTTTGGTACCAATGTGCACCCCTGAAGTACTAATATGTCCTCTTTGGTACCTCTGAGGTACTAATACGTCCTCTTGGTACCAATGTGCACCTCTGAGGTACTAATACGCCCTTTTGTTATCAATGTGTACCTCTGAGGTACTAAACACGTCCTCATTGGTACCAATGTGTACCTCTGAAGTACTAATATGTCCTCTTTGGTACCAATGTGTACCTCTGAAGTACTAATATGTCCTCTTTGGTACCAATGTGCACCCCTGAGGTACTAATACGTCCTCTTTGGTACCAATGTGCACCTCTGAGGTACTTATACGTCCTCTTGGTACCAATGTCCACCTCTGAGGTACTAATATGTCCTCTTTGTTACCAATGTGCACCCCTGAGGTACTAATACATCCTCTTGGTATCAATGTGCACCTCTGAGGTACTAATACATCCTCTGGGAATCAATGTGCACCTCTGAGGTACTAATACTTCCTCTTTGGTACCAATATGTACCTCTGAGGTATTTATAGGTCCTCTTTGGTACCAATGTACACCTCTGAGGTACTATAATGTCCATTTCGTACCAATTTGCACCTCTAAAGTACTAATACGTCCTCTTTGGTACCAATGTGCACCTCTGAGGTACTAATACGTCCTCTTTGGTACCTCTGAGGTACTAATATGTCCATTTGGTACCAATGTGCACCCCTGAGATACTAATACGTCTTCTTTGGTACCAATGTGCACCTCTGAGGTACTAATACATCCTCTTTGGTACCTCTAAGGGTACTAATACATCCTCTTGATACCAATGTGCACCCCTGAGGTACTAATACATCCTCTTGGTCAATGTGCACCTCTGAGGTACTAATACGTCCTCTGAGGTACTAATGTGCACCCCTGAGGTACTAATACGTCCTCTTGGTATCAATGTGCACCTTTGAGGTACTAATATGTCCTTTTGGTATCAATGTGTACCTCTGAGTTATTCATATGTTCTATTTGGTACCAATTGGTACCTCTGATGTACTAATACATCCTCTTTGGTACCTCTGAGGTACTAATACATCCTCTTGATACCAATGTGCACCCCTGAGATACTAATACGTCATCTTTGGTACCATTGTGCACCTCTGAGTTACTAATGCGTCCTCTGAGGTACTAATGTGCACCCCTGAGGTACTAATACGTCCTCTTAGTATCAATGTGCACCTTTGAGGTACTAATATGTCCTTTTGGTATCAATGTGTACCTCTGAGGTATTCATATGTTCTATTTGGTACCAATTGGTACCTCTGAGGTATGAATACGTCCTTTTTGGTACCAATGTGCACCTCTGAGGTACTAATACATCCTCTTTGGTACCTCTGAGGTACTAATACATCCTCTTGATACCAATGTGCACCCCTGAGATACTAATACGTCATCTTTGGTACCAATGTGCACCCCTGAGGTACTAATACGTCCTCTTGGTATCAATGTGCACCTTTGAGGTATGAATACGTCCTCTTTGGTACCAATGTGCACCTCTGAGGTACTAATAAGTCCCTTTGGTACAAATGTGTACCTCTGAGGTACTAATATGTCCATTTGGTACCAATGTGCACCTCTGAGGTACAAATAAGTCCCTTGGGACGAATGTGTACCTTTTGAGTTATAAGTCCCTTTGGTACAAATGTGTACCTCTGAGGTACTAATATGTCCTCTTTGGTATCAATATTTACCTCTGAGGTACTAATATGTCCTCTTTGGTGTCTTATTTACCTCTGAGGTACTAATATGTCGTCTTTGGTACCAATATTTAACTATAAAGATGATTAAAACAGAAAGTAAAAGTGCTACAATGCTGTCTATACAAAAACACAATACAATCATATCTGATGAATGTTAACTGTAATTAAGTTTTGCACAGCAAAAGGCCTTGCTAAAAAAGTTTATATGCAATACTGAAATACAAAAACTCACCAAAATGTTACATAAAGTCAATTCACATCAGAGAAAGCAAAGCATAGCCCAGATATGTTAAAAATAGTCTTTAAAAATTGAGTGTGTGAAGGTCTAAAAATTTGGCATGCTTAATAACTGCAGTCAACTCTACAAATGACTTGATCGACACTTGATAAACAAAAAAAAAAAACCTATGCATTGAAAAACGGTTCTGATGAATAAAAAAATGTAACCTTGCCTTTCTTTAATAAAATCTGCCTCATTCTTTTAAATTGCTCTTTTAAAAAAGGAGGAGTGTTTTTTGGCCCATCGTCAAGCACTTAACATCACTCCACGCTATAAACCGAATCGCAATACAGTGATCAAAAGCAGAAAAGTCAGACATTAGTTTTAAAGTAGTCAATAGCCTATCCTTCATATACAAAAGGGTTACCAAGGTCTTACACCATTCATTCATTATTCTCCGGAGATAAAATCTCTCAGGTATTTCAGCAATCCTTTTATTAATTAAAGGGAAAATGCATTACAAATACTTCAATACGTTTATAAACTTGTCCATGGTTTCCATTTATTTACTTTTTAGTTTCTTGGTTTTGCTTTATCTGGAGACTTAATTATGACTAGAACGTCTATGGTATTTTTTCCAAAGGTGCATATCCATTCATAATCATTCTAGCTATTAAACATGCATATCTGAAATCATCATGACTGCACGATTGGAAAATATAAAGTACTATGGTATCCATTTGAAATTGCAATAATGTTACTGTGAAAGTAGATAATAATGTTAGCCTTTATAAACTCTATGGGGCAGTTCCTCGGACAGGGCTTAAGTTTAGTCCCGGACTAAAATACACGATCGAGCGGTCTTAACTAAAATCAGCTTGCACTGACCTATATCAATATGCACGTCATCAGTAATGTTTTATAAGGTGTGTTTGTAAAAACTACTGAAATGTCCTAATATAACTAAGGTCTAGTCCTGGATTAATTTAAACCCTGTCTGGGAAACCGCCCCTATTTGTAGAATGTGGTTTAATTGCTTTTAAGTGAAATTAGGGGGTTCAGTATATTAAGTAGTATGTACTGTAAGTAATGAGATGAAACACAAAACACATGGCCCTACAGAGACCCTCTTGGTATTTTTGTTATGATTCATTGACCTTGTTAAGTAAATCTACAATATTTTATTGTGATGTCATTCTTATGGGAGGGGGTCCAGCTCGATTTCTGTGTTAAATTTAAATTAGAAATGTAAGAAGTCAAACAATAATTTGGCCGCTGAATGCTGTGAGAGGGTATGGTTTTAGTGTTAGTTGCAGGCTTCTCTCACTTTCATTTAAATTTTAAAATAATTGATTTTGTACTCCAATGCGAGAAATGTGAAAATGGCCTCATAGAAAATTTTTCTCATTTTAAACACTTTTAAGGGAGTCAAAGGGTTCAAATCTGACTTTTTCCATGTTTAAGTGCTATAATTGTGTCCCCAGTGCTTGTATCAACCTAGAAAATAAAAAGAACAACCCAGTAACTTAGTTTTGGTAAACCATTTACTGTGAAAAATTAGGTCATTCAGATTTCGCCTGCTTTTTGACGTAGGAAGCAAGTCTTATTACAATAATACCGCCCCTAAATCTGCACTATCCAACCATGGCATTGCCATTTAGTGCGGAGAGAAAGAGAGACAGAGAGAGAGAGAGAGAGAGAGAGAGAGAGAGTGAGTGTGTGAGAGAGAGAGAGAGAGAGAGAGAAAATAATTAACAGCACAATTGATATTTAATTTCAACAAACCACCATCATTGTGATCAGTGTTTGCAGTTCATCAGCTCATTTGAATTTTAATGGACAGGCCCAAAAAACGGCACATTTTTGCTCACCCTTACAAAAAGGCAATTTTAACATGCTATAATAAATTATCTGTTGGGTATTTTGAGCTAAAACTTCACATACGCTCTCTGGGGACACCAAAGATTTGTTTTACATCTTTAAAAAAATTGCATAATATGACCCCTTTAAGGACTTCATTGTGCTTCATTGTCCATTGTGCTAGAATAATTTTTAAAGGCACAAACATATTTCTTACTGTAAAAAAATTTCAATACTTTCCTCATAAAGATTAAACAAAATGATTAAACAAAAACACTTCATTGATCCAGAAAACTGTATCAGCAAGATTGCTCCCCCTCAGCTGTTAAAGAAATAAGACAGCGCCATCTAGCGTTAATCTGCTGTTATTCACTTTATTGGCATTCAGAGTTATTCAAAAATCATTTAAATAATCAGTATTTCTGTGAATTTTATACTATCGACAATAATTGTCTATAATAAACCAGGGTTTTAACTAATATTATAAATAACAGTTACATTTTCTTAGGTGCTAAATAGATAAAACATATGGCCCATATAAGTGTTTTTTTATCGCTTGTATGTTTTATTTTGAAATTAGGAAGTTTACACACAGTTTTCGGAAAACAAATAAGATTTTATAGCAACAAATTAGACGACTGTAGACTTTCTCTGTGACCTTGAATGTTTTTACATTAACCATAATTTCCGCAAGGGGGCGCAATGTGTTTAGAAAATTTAGCATCACAGTAATTCAAACTGCCCTAAAAATATTATAGAGATACTATATGTAAAATACACAATCAATAAGGAATAGTGATGCTTTTACATATGCCTAAATTACTTCAGCTGGGTTGTATTTGAAGCTAAAGCAAAAATAAAACTACTACACTGACAAATATAACACTATTCCCTGGTTTCACAGACAAGGCTTAAGCCTAGTCCTAGACTAAAACACATGTTTGAGCTGTCTTAACTGAAAATAACTTGCACTGACAGATCTTAAAATATGCCATTCATTGGTCTTAAAGGGATAGTTCACTTTAAAATGAAAATTCTGTCATCATTTACTCATCCTCATGTTGTTTTAAACCTGTTTGAATTTCTTTTTTCTGATGAACACAAAAGAAGATATTTTGAGAAATGATGGTAAACACACAGCAGTAAGTGACCATAGACTTCCATAGTAGGAATAAAAAAATATGATAGAATTTAATGGGTACTGTCAACTGTGTGCTAACCATCCTTTTCCAAAATATTTTCTTAGTCATTTATCACAATACTTCCAAAATAGTTTTTTCCTACTATGGAAGTCTATAGTCACTTACTGTTGTGTGTTTACCATCATTTCTCATTTTGTGTTCATCAGAAAAAAATTCATACAGGTTTAGAACAAAATGAGGATGAGTAAATGATGACAGAATTTTCATTTTAAAGTGAACTATCACACACCAGTAACGTCTTTTTGTAAGGCATGTTTATGCCTAAACATTTTAATTAACTAAGGTCTAGTCCTGGCTTTATCTAAAACCAGGCATATGTGTCTTTCATCTGATTCATATCTGATCTTTAGGTTTGTTACAATGAGAGTCATTAAACCTTATGGTGCTGGATCATAGACTGCTGGATGTTAAAGACAGGCTTGTATTCTCCTGGGACTGAATACCAATCATATGCTGTGGTGTCTGTCCAGGGCCATGTGTTGGGGGAAATCCACTGGTTGCTGTCTGGAATTATGGCACACAAAACATAACAGGAAAATTATATAATAATTGTGTTTTGATGCAAATCCTAGTCCTAGACTAACATGCATGTTTGAGCTGCTATAATTTCAAAACACCTTTTAATATATATCAGCGGCATTGATTTGTCTCACAATGCACACCAGTATTGTTTTTTGAAAGGTTTGTTTGTAAAAACTACTTAAAATAACTAAGGGCTGGTCCTGGATTAAAGGTGCCATATAATAAAAAAACTGTATTTAGCTAGGTATAAATGAATAATAAGAGCTCTGTACATGAAAATGACATATCGGTAGCCTCAAACGTGTTTGTTTCCTAATTTTTATGTAAACCTCATGCATAAAGACAGCTGGAAACAGCCCAATCTCAAAATAACACAGACTGTGACATCACAGTCGAGATGTACGCCCCAACATTAAATTGCACATTAAATAAGTGGTTGGAATGCTAAAAACAAAGTTGTGACTGCTGAGTTAGCGCTATATGCTAATTAATGCTATATATACTAGCTTTAAGGCTGAAGTTCTAGGATTGACTTTACAGTTATGTTTTGCAGGTCCATGCTGAAAAAAACACAAACGTACCACTCAGAAACGTCCAAACAATTAAAATTTGTAATTTTATCTGATACAGGCTCAAACACTACAAAAGGTCTGTTTACTAATGTGAGCTACTGGCATGAGCCTCAGAGCAGAGCAATCAGAGCAGAGCTCAATATTATTATTCATGACCCTTTCAAATAGGGCAAAAATAGATATTTTCATTTAAAGGGGTTGTAAATGGACATGTTACAGGTCCCGTTCTTTCTGTGTTTTTGGAGCTTTGATTGTGTTTACAGTGTACAATATAACATGTGTTAATGTTTCACGTGTAAAAAAAACTAGATAAGTTTCTGGATAATTTTTGCACTTAATAAAGTTACATACATTCTATCTAAATATCAAAGAACAATTTAACATATTATTTCAATGCATTCTTTGGCACCTTTAATCTAAACCCAGTCCAGGAAACCACCCCTAGATGTTTAACTTTAAAACCACTACAAAATTCCAAGAAAAATGTAGTGTCTTTTGAGTCTTATTCTAGTAGGATTTAATGTTCTGTTGGTGTCCATCTGCCAGATAAACATCCTACCAACAGAACCCAACACATTACCAGTTGGGACCCACAGAAACCATTATAGTTTTCATTAACACAAGAACTATTATAACCATTAAAGGGGCCATGGCACAAGACTTTTTTAAAATGTCAAATCAATCTTTACTGTCCTCAGAGCACATATGTGAAGTTTTAGCTCAAAATACCATATAAATAATTTATTATAGCATGTTAAAATTGCCACTTGGTAGATGTGTGCAAAAATGTTTTGGGTGTGTCCTTTAACATGCAAATGAGCTGATGAAATTCAAACACTGATCACAATGATGGCGGTTTCTTGCAATTAAAACTTAATTGTGCTTTTCTCTGCAGTGCTGTGGTTGGATAGTGCTGATTAAGGGGTGGTATTATTATGTTGGCTTGAGAAAGCCAACATACTGTTGTTGCACTTAAACTTATTATTATTATTATTATTATGTTGGCTTGACAAAGCCAACATACTGTTATTGCTTTTAAACTTATTATTATTATTTTTCTTCTGAGACTAAATTTCTGCAATTAATGCGGCCTACAGCTTTCAAGCTACATCCACCAAATTTTCCACGGACATTCTGACTGGTCTGAAGAAGTGTGCTATGACTTTTTGAAGGAATCCGACTTACAGAATTCCTAAAACGGGACATTAAAATTCCGAAAGTCCCATTGACTTAACATTGGACAAACTTTGACGGGTCATAGCTGCAAGCGAGAAATTTGTAGAAACTTGTGGGTTACCACATTTGAAGAGGCTGGCAGGCTGTGTAAGAAAATACATCACATTGGGGTATAAGTTTCACCCCTGGGGTGTAAGAGGCACCCAAATTTCCCCATTGACTTATAATGGGGCAGGGAACATGCCCATATAAGGGAATAAAAGCGTCCCAGACGGAATATCTTCACTTTGGAGTGTCATAGAGATATGGGGGTGGGCTCATTTTACTCAGGCATCCAATCAGTCTCTCAGGATCGTCCCATATCTATTAAGCCACGCCCCTAGCAACCATTTTTGGGCACCCTCGCAACATATCCCATAGACTGCCATTATAAAATGCCCAGATGGATATCTTTGCAGCACAGTGTCATAGAGACATAGGGGTGGACTCATTTTACTCAGGCATCCAATCAGTCTCTGAGGATTCTTATTGAGGTATTAAGCCACGCCCCTAGCAACCAAATATGAGCACCCTAGCAACATAATAAACAAAGCCTTATATCTCTGGATCCGAACATCATAGAGACATGGGGGTTGGGTCTTTTGGTCATGTTAGCCTTATGCTAGCTTCATGCTAAGTCATAGTAGCTTCATGCTAGTTTCATGCTAGCTTTATGCTAATTTCATAATACATCTTGCTAACTTCATGCTAAATCATGTTAGCATCGTCCTAGCTTCATGCTAATTCATGTTAGCATCGTGCATGTTAATTCATGTTAGCATCGTGCTAGCTTCATGCTAATTCGTGTTAGCATCGTGCTAGCTTCATGCTAATTCATGTTAGCATTGGCTAGCTTCATGCTAATTCATGTTAGCTTCGTGCTAGCTTCATGCTAATTCATGTTAGCTTCATGCTAGCTTCATGCTAGTTCATGTTAGCTTCGTGCTAGCTTCATGCTAATTCATGTTAGCTTCGTGCTAGCTTCATGTTAATTCATGTTAGCATCGTGCTAGCTTCATGCTAATTCATGTTAGCTTCGTGCTAGCTTCATGCTAATTCATGTTAGCTTCCTACTAGCTTCATGCTAATTCATGTTAGCATCGTGCTAGCTTCATGCTAATTCATGTTAGCATCGTGCTATCTTCATGCTAATTCATGTTAGCATTGTGCTAGCTTCATGCTAATTCTTGTTAGCATCGTGCTAGCTTCATGCTAATTCATGTTAGCATCGTGCTAACTTCATGCTAATTCATGTTAGCATCGTGCTAACTTCATGCTAATTCATGTTAGCATCGTGCTAACATCATGCTAGCTTCATGCTAATTCATGTTAGCATCATGCTACCTTCATGTTAATTCATGTTAGCATTATGCTAGCTTCATGCTAATTCATGTTAGCATCATGCTAACTTCATGCTAATTCATGTTAGCATCATGCTAGCTTCATGCTAATTCATGTTAGCATCATGCTAATTCATGTTAGCATCATGCCAGCTTCATGCTAATTCATGTTAGCATCATGTTAGCTTCATGCTAATTCTTGTTAGCATCATGCTAGCTTCATGTTAATTCTTGTTAGCATCATGCTAGCTTCATGTTAATTCATGTTAGCATCATGCTAACTTAGTGCTAAATCATGTTAACATGTTAACTTTTTGTTAAATCGTGCTTACGGAAAGTTAGACTACTAAACTAAACTTGTTTTAAGTTTCTCTCAAACTTTTTTAAACGTTCAGGCCAGGCTTTGTCAAGCCAACATAAAGTTTGTCTTCAAACTTTTCTATCTAGTTATTATTATTATTCTTTTTCTTCTGAGACCAAAATTTCTAACTCTAACTCCTCCTAGAGCTTTTAAGCTACAGCCACCAAACTTTGCACAGACCTTCAGTCTGATCTGAGGAGGTGTGCTATATCTTTTCTAAGGGATCGGACTTACGGTTCTCCTAAACCGTCCGATCAAACATCCCAAAAAAGTCCCATAGACTTACATTCATAGAATGTTTAGGCTGAGTGTTTATTTTCAAATTCTAACTGTCAACTCTCACTCATACAAATACATTACATCATCTCTCAACCTCTCTCAGTCTATCTCTGTCTCACAAAACTCACTCAATAGCACAGACAAACAAAACTACACACACACACACACACACACACACACACACAACCACACAGACACACAATCACACACAACTACACACAGACACACAACTACACACAGACACACAATTACACACACAAACACAAAATTATATATAACAAACTGTCACAAAAACAGACATGCACACATACATACACACACACACACACACAATCACACACAGACACACAACCACACACAGACACACAACTACACACAGACACACAATTACACACACAAACACAAAATTATATATAACATACTGTCACAAAAACACAGACATGCACACACACACACACACACACACACAAACACACACACACACACACACACACACACACACACACACACACACACACACACACACACACACACAATCACAATCACACACAGACACAGACACAAAACCACACACAACTACACACAGACACACAATTACACACACAAACACAAAATTATATATAACATACGTCCACAAAAACACAGACTCACACACGCACACACACACACACACACACACACACACACACACACACACACACACAACCACACAACCACACACAACCACACACACACACAGACACACAACCACAAAATTACACACACAAACACAATATTACACACCCAATCATACTCACACAAACACACACATAAATGTCCCAACTGCCCTAAATGCCCCATCTGCCCCATTCTGCCCCAAATGCCTCAAATAACCTAACCGCCCCATTTTGCCCCATTTGCCCCAACTGGCCAATTATGCTCCAAATGCCTCATCTGCCCTAAATGCCCCATCTGCCCCAAATGCCCCAACTACCCTAAATGCCCCATCTGCCCCAAACACCCAATTCTGCCCCAACTGCCCTAAATGCCCCATCTGCCCCAAATGCCCCGTCTGCCCCAACTACCCAATTCTGCCCAACTGCCCCATTCTGCCCCAACTGCCCTAAATGCCCCATCTGCCCTAAATGCCCCATCTGCCCCATTCTGCCCTAAATGCCCCAACTGCCCTAAATGCCCTAAATGCCCCAACTGCCCTAAATGCCCCAACTGCCTCATCTGCCTCATTCTGCCCCAAATGCCCCAACTGCCCTAAATGCCCCAACTGCCCTAAATGCCCCATCTGCACTAAATGCCCCATCTGCCCTATTCTGCCCAAACTGCCCTAAATGCCTCAAATGCCACATCTGCCTCATCTGCCCCATTCTGCCCTAAATGCCCCATCTGCCCTAAATGCCCCATCTGCCCTAAATGCCCCATCTGCCCTAAATGCCCCATTCTGCCCAAATTGCCCTAAATGCCTCAAATGCCCCAACTGCCTCATCCGCCCCATTCTGCCCCAACTGCTCTAAATGCCCCATCTGCCCCAAGTGCCCCGTCTGCCCCAATTATCCAATTCTACCCCAAATGCCCCAACTACCCTAAATCCCCCATCTGCCACAAATGCCCCATTCTGCCCCAACTGCCCAATTCTGTCCCAACTAACCCATCTGCCCCAACTAACTTAACTGCCCCAACTGCAGCTCCATCTATTACTCTCAGACTAGGCTTTCTCAAGCCAACATAAAGTTTGTTCACAAACTTTAACCTTATCTAGTTATAATAAGAGCTCCTTATGACATCATAAGGAGAGCCAAATTTCAACGACCTATTTTTTGTTGTGCTTGTAGAGAATGGTTTACCAAAACTAAGTTACTGGGTTGATCTTTTTCACATTTTCTAGGTTGATAGAAGCACTGGGAACCCAATTATAGCACTTAAACATGGAAAAAGTCAAATTCTCACGCCATGGCCCCTTTAAATCCATTAGGACTTATCTGAATTTATTAATTTCAAACTATATTTTACTTTATGAAAAGTCCCGACACTTTCTTATATTCCTCATAGAAATTGCTTGTGTACAGATATGTTTATCTATTTATTATCAATTTTACTCAATCTCAGTGTTGTAACTGTCCTACATGAGGCAGACCCGTCAGACGAGTTCAGTAACCGCTTGGTGCCGCCTATGGGAAACACGGAAGAGTTCATTCAAGGCGTTTGGAGAGCGTGGGCTGCTAATCCACGGACACACACAAACACACACACATACGCGAGAGTTTTTCCACTGTAAACATGCTGTCGTGAAGCTTCTCCAATGCGTCCTCGCGTTTTACTCTTGTTTTACTTTGGCTTTAAGCGGAGATGTCTGGATTCACATTACTGCATGGACTGATTCTCATCTGCTCGATTCAACCGCTCGTGTCCGCCGAGAAACCGGGTAAGTGAACAAAAACAAGACAGATGATCGGACACAAAAGCGCCCTCGGCTGATGTTTGGCGGTCTGATCGGACCTAATAAATATTTTAAAGGACTTTCTGCTGTTTGTATGTCGACGCGATACTTTGTATCACTGAAAGTGCGCGTGGATAGTAAAGCGTTACAATGTTTCAAACGCGCGTTCGCTACATTTGTTTCAGATGCTTTATTTATAAACTCCTTATGTTTCATTGGTAATTTGACTCGATAGTCAACTTAATGTCTGAAAAGGGATATGTGTTTCTCTTTTTCTGCTTACCATATTTTTGTCAATTTGGGTTTCTCATTTGAACGCGGGCTGTAAACGTGGAGATTTTAACGTGGGACATTATTAAACTAAAGGCAAATCTGTAGATTGCGTTTTCCAAATTTACATTATATTTGAAAGTAGAGTTAAGTTAGTGCTTGGAAAACTTTCACACACATTAAAATAGTGTAGTTTACTTTAGTTTTTACTGTAGTAGATTGTAACATACTGTAGTAGTACACATAAATACTTTGTAAACATATAGTTTAGTATTTTGTAGTATACTATATTACTATAGTGAACTGGCAAACTAGTCAGCAAGTTAAAATACTACATAGTACATACTTAAATAGATGCTTATGTTTATTGAGATTAAAACACTTTATTCTAGTGTATCTAGATATTAAACTACAGTTTATTATAGTAAATACAAAAGTGATAGAAAATACGGAGGGTTTTTGTCAGAAAATGTGCTGACTGTACCGTAACACATCAGAAATACAGCAGTTGACACAAACATGCATGCATTGTCACAGTGGGCCTGTATTGCCTTCCAAGTGCCTGAATGTTTTCACATGCAGATGAGATGGTGCTTTGGTCATTTATCTCGTGACAAGCCTGAAATTTCAGGTGATTTTACTGATGGGAACTAATTTACAAATTTGTTTTATTTGAGGTTTTTAACCTCGGTTACCCAGAATGCTTGTATTAGCTGCTATGTTTTTTTTTTTTATAAATTGTGGCATTGCCGTTTCCTAGCACTATGTTTTTAATTGTATCACAAACTGAATGAACTAGCGTGAACCGATACTTGGCGTTTGTTGGGAGACGTGCATTGCCTGTACATGCCGAACTCACTGTGTTGGGAATGTTTTGTGCTTCACCCTGGGGCAGAAGATGGCCAGGTGTTCCTCAACATGCTGAAAAGTCAGCCATGCTTTTTTCTGTTAGAATAAATAACAAAAGCTTCTTAGGACCTTTAATAAAAAGTCAACTATACCCAAAAATGTAGATGTTGTAGCTTATTGTATGTTCAGTGGGCCACTCGATTCTCCCTAATGAATGTGTGATGTCATTCGTCTACCGCACCTGCCCTAAGGTGGGTCCCTTCGGTTGATATTTTCCACCCACGGATTCAACCCAAACCCAACATCTGGACGAAGTTCAGTCGCCACCACAAAGGCCACTGTGTGTCCGCTAACATTTAGCACTGACGCAACGCAGGCTGAGGTTAAAGAAAGCATTTTCGTCGATCCCTGGTTAGTGCACGTCCCCTTTCTGAAGAGCTATTTATAGCATTCATACCTTGTGTCATTTAAGAATGTCTTCAATGTCAGAAACGTCTCAAACTGTTATGTGCATACATCAGCATCAAGTTCCTTCATGGCTGCTGGTGTCGCAGCTGTCCGGTAGGAAAGGAAGAGTTGTTGGTGCCATCACAGGTGTGAGTGCCTTTACTGTGAAAGACAGTGCCGTAACATATCAGTAAACCGTCTGAAGTGTGAGACTCTGATTTGTGCGTGCACAAATGTGCATATGGACTCATAAACCCCCCTGCGTGGGATCCCATCACCCCTGTCTCATCCACAGGGTCTGTACCCAGCAGCTGACTCTTTCTAACACCCCACCTTTGTCTCTGTCTCATCCTTGGAATGAGTAGGCTTTTTCATTTCTAATAATGAAATCCAAGTTCAGGTCCACCTACTGTAAGTGAAGGCTTCTTGTGTTTTGACTTGTCTTAGGGGCCAAAGGCATGGACGTGTTGAAACACCATTTTAATTTAACCTCCTGTCTGCTTCTGTGTAACAAAATATTGTTTGATTTATGCTACGTTGCATGTACTGGCTTGTTGCAATCGTTTGTTGCAAACTAGGAATAAGGTATTCAGGGTCTGTCGGAAACTTGTTTGCATTTTTGATAACAGATTGGATGTTTTGATATTTTCCATTGACTGTATCTGTAGAATTTTGTGTTGTTGTAAGTACATTTTTTGGTTCTAAATAAAATGGCTAAATTTAATAAATGCTTGAAAACATTTCCACCATTGTATTACCACCCGAAGCAAATGCTTTCCACCACAGTAAGTGGGTGATTCTCACGAAAACTTGGTTTTAAAAATGTCAAGCATGAAAATGTAAAAATTGCTTAAATTTACTTTTTTTCCCACCACACATTGAAAAACAAAGTCTGGAGAAAATGGGAACATTAATTTAAAAACTTTTACTTATCATTTAACACTTTTTGTAACATAATTAAAAAAATTAGTCCTAAAAAATCTCATTTCCGCAACAGGCAGAAAACATCAACACTGACATATTTTCAAAATGACATGACAAACCTGAAAGAACATAATTTGGAGATTCTGCACATGCATTGTAAATCAAAATATTATGCTTCTATTAATTAAATTAACATTTAATAAGCATCTGTTGCGGTAATGATAATCAAAATGTCGTGTAAGCATTCTGACAAGACAGTATTTTAAATTAACTGTAAAAAAAATGATCTTACCCGGTAGCCATCTTGAAGTAACTGGTCCATGTGCTTGGTCACTCAAAATCAAACTTTATTAAAATTCTGTATGTGTGCTTAAACTGTTCTCAAAAAGTGTTGCGGAGGATGAGAACATCAGGCATGGACACATAATTTTCCTAATTTTTCTTCATTATTATTATACATGAATAATCAGTAAATATTTTTTCTGTCATCTAAAGTAGTCTAGCAAAACATCCATTTATTTTTTTTCTTAATATTTTTGTGTTAATTTGATTAAATTACAACATAACGCATGTTCAAACACAGCCGGACACATTGCGGTAATGAGAATTTCAGCAGAAAATGAGATAAAATGTACAATTATAAATTCTTATGTTAAAATCACGCATTGTGCAAGGTAGAACACAGTATTGTGTTAATTCTGATGCTTTTTAATGTTACTATATTACACATTTTAAAGCTAAAATCATTAGTGCCGTGGTGTTTCAATGGTTTCGTGAGAATCACCCATATATATATATATATATATATATATATATATAATGATGTCATACGATAATGTATTAACTTTGTAAAATCAATTTTAAAATACTGAAAAAAAATTATAATCAACATGCAAGTTTTTTTGGAAAAGAGGACATCAATCTCTCTTTTCAATCTTTCTAATATATTAAAGCAGTAGCGTACCGTTACTCTACCCCAACAAGACCACAGTTCAGGTCCCAAAACATCCGATGACATACATCGCTCATACCGGACAATGACAACGACAACTAGTTTGATCACATCGCGACATGCGGAGACCAATTAGCAGGCATCTGAACGCGAATAAAGCAAGATTAGACTGTTCTGTATGCTTTCAAATCACTCTCGCGGTACTTTGATGTCATGCGCAGATCGGTCTGCAATGGAATTGTAATGGGGGAAACTGGCCAACATTAATTAAAAAATGATATGTAATAAGTTTTAAAATGTTATTTTTAACAAAGTTTAGATCCTCTCTGAGAGCCTAGAGGGCCCTGACGGTTCGTTCTGCATTAAAACCATTCAGTTATTGCAAATCATTGCAATATGCACGTTTGCAATTAGGGATGCTCCGATCAGGATTTTTGCAGCCGATACCGATTACCAATTTGTTTTCTCCATGATCGGCCGATTCTGATACCGATTTTTTAAAAGAAAAGCTGATATGCAAGCTCTTTGATGACTTTAACTGTTAACATTTTTTCTAGATAAAGTAATACCACAGATGTTGCCTTTCTTATATTACGGTTCACAAGATCGGCAAATTTAGCGAGTACCGATCGAGTCATTTAATGCCATTAACGGCCGATACCGATTGGCGGCCGATCAATTATTTTTTATTTCTATAGCCTACTCTTTTGGCGAGCCAAAAACATTTGAATAATTAGCTTATAGTTGTCTCTGCACAAATACACTTTATGCACTTCCAGATCAATAAATTAAAAGTTCAGTTTCTCCAGATATTAAATTCTAATAGCTCTACAAGTTTTTATTTTATGATCTCTGTACTCTCTTCCAGATGATGGTTGTGGTCATTATGTCCTGGGCCAAGAGAGCGGCGTGCTGTCCTCCAAGAACTACCCAGGAACTTATCCCAACAACTCCTGGTGTGAGTGGCGGATCCGCGTGCCCATCGGCCACACCATCATCCTCAATTTTGGAGACCTCAACATGGAAAAGAAGGACTGTGGGTCGGACTATTTGGAGGTTCTGAAGGGATCCCATGGGGCAGAAACTGGTGAGCTGTTTATGTATGCACGGATACATAAATATAAGCCCTAATCGCACAGAATTAACATTATGTGGGGACCTCGTGTGGTTTAGAAATTAACCTACATCTGAAATTGGTGTGGAAATTGGCACATTTGCACAAAATAAGCGAAGCATGTGATTTTACTTGAATTTCTCCTGGATATGATGTCAATTTGTGATTTGCACTTTGACAAATATTATCACAGGAACTCAGTGTCCGGCGAAATATAATCGGTAATTTGTCGGTGAATAATTAATTAACAAATTACAGACATGGCCGATTTGCACGGGATCAGGATCATAGACAGGCCAGCAATTATTACAAATGACTAGAGGTCACCAGGTAATACTCATCCGGTGCGAATAAGGCTGTAGAAGTTTAGATGTTGTAAGGTATAGCAAAGTCAGTCAGTCAGTGTAGCCAAAGAAATATCAGATGTTTTTTTCTGTGCTTAGAACTTGAAAATGTCAACTGTTGTGTCTGAGCTTCTTTGTTTGATATGATGCATTGAAACATTTTATTTATTTATTTATTTTTTGTTTGTTGTTGTAATGCTATTGGAACTTGAAATGAGGTTTGGATTTTGAAATCTGGTTTGTTGATACTTGAGTCAAAACATCAAAGAACCTGAATAGTTTTTCTCCTCAGGCTTTAGGAAGATTTGTACAAGAGGCCTATTGGTGTTAGGATTAAGTGGGATTTTCCCTTAAATGATCAATCAGGAATTTTTCCTATAAATATACAGCTGCAGAAAATATTAAGAGATCACTCCAGTTTTGACTTTATTCATCATCATTTCTAGATGTATTGTGACCATTTTAGTCCAGTGTTTGTTGAATTTTTAAGCAAATCTCTTACAGCAAATGTAAAAAAAAATTCTTTGTTATTTTTACCATGTTTTCGCCATTTCAATTTTCAGTAAATAAATGCAAATATAATGTAATATTTAAAAAAAATTATCCGTAGTTGACAGAAGGAAACAAAAATGATCATTTTACGTAAATGCATACCTAAAAATAGTAAATCTAGAAAAACTGAATTAAAATGGTCTCTTAAAGGATTACTCCCAAAAAAATCCAGATAATTTACTCACCACCATGTCATCCAAATTGTCAATGTCTTTCTTTGTTCAGTCAAGAAGAAATTAATTTTTTTGAGGTAAACATTCCAGGATTTTTCTCAATTTAATAGACTTTATTGGACCCCAACACATAACAGTTTTAATGCAGTTTAAAATTGCAGTTTCAACGCAGTTTCAAAGGGCGTTAAACGATCCAAAATGAGGCATTAAGGGTCTTATCTAGCGAAACATTTGTCATTTTTGGCAAGCAAAACAAAAAATATGCACAACTTCTCGTCTTGCACCAGTCATGTGACGCACCAGCGCAACTTCACGTTATTGTGTAAGCATGTTGAAAGGTCACGCGTTACATATGAAGAGTTTCGTCGCAAAACGAGATAAATCCATTTTTTTTACATTTTTGTCAAAACATGATTATGTTATCATGTTATTATTTTGTTTTATGGTGCTACTTAGCTGTATTTTTTAAGTTATGAAGGTTTAAATCAAAGCAAACCAACTGCAGTTGCATTGATATTAATTGGAATGCACAACACAAAAATTAGATTTCTGAACAATAAAAAAAACGGATTTATCTCGTTTTGCAACAAAACTCTTCATATATAAAATGCAAATTTGCAGACCATATTAAACAATAAAAAGACAAAAAGACATTAATTCGTTTTATTCCACATACAACAACGTCTGAACGGTCATCTTTCTCCGCACTTGTAAACACTGGGGCTGTAGTTTCGCATACGTCATCCATGAACTTTTGACGTGATGACGCATTATGTGAGGTCACACGGCCGGTGCAAGACGAGAAGTTGTGGTTTAAAAGTACAAATTTTTTTATTTTTCTTGCCAAAATTGATAACCGTTTTGCTAGATAAGAGCCTTATGCCTCGTTTGGGATCGTTTAGAGCAGTGTTTCCCAAACTTTTTCAAAATGCGGCCCCTCTTGTGTATGGTGCATTCCTTCGCGACAAAAAACTGTTCTAAACTCAACATTTTACTAAAACACATATTAAATTATACAAAAAAGTTGAGCTTTTGGTTAGTAGCCTTATTTTTTTATGTATAATTACACAGAATTCATGATAAATTTATGTATTTTATAAAATGTCATAAAACTGGGGCCCCCCTGGCACCCTCTCGCGGCCCCCCTGGGGGCCCCGCCCCCCAGTTTGAAAATCCCTGGTTTAGAGTACTTTGAAACTGCAATTTTAAACTCCATTGAAACTGCAAAGTGTTGGGGTCCATTAAAGTCCATTAAAATGAGAAAAATCCTGGAGTGTTTTCCTCAAAAATCTTAATTCTCGGCTGAACGGAGAAGGACGTCGGCATTTTGGATGGCATGGATGGTGAGTAGATTATCTAGATTTTTTTTTTAAGAAAATGGAGTAATCCTTTAATTTTGTGATATAGGTGATCATATGGTCTTTAGTCATACTATACTCCCTCAGGTCACATTACTGTGAGTAAACCTGAGTAACACATTTCATATCAGAGCTTTACAATGAGCTGGCAGACGTCACAGATTGATGAATGTACTGTAAAGCAAGAGGAAACCACAAAGGCCAATTTATCAGAGGAAGTTTACAGTAAAAATCTACATGTTGGCAGTTCCTGTAACCCCTACATGAGTTCCTCATATCCTAAAGGATAATGTCACTTGTTATCACTTGTTTGTTCCCGTTGCTGAACTGGTAAAGCACGATGCTACACTTATAAAATGCTGGGTTGTTTTAACCCATGGTTGGGCAAAATATGGACAATATTTCTGTTAATTTAACCCGAACTGAAAGGAAAAGAATATTTAAATGTTTCCCTTAAATTGTGACTGGATACCCTGCTGAGCTTATCGTCTTACCAATAGATCATTTACATTTACATGTATGCATTTGGCAGATGCTTTTATCCATCCAAAGCGCCTTACAGTGCATTATTGCATCAGTATTAACATTAGATTAATCTATTTCCTGTTTGGGTTGAGTGAAATAGTGCAGTGACTCATTATTGAATCCAGTAGTGAAGTATCAATGAATTTTGGATTTAGCGAACAGGGCAGAAGTAGTCTGGATGACATGAAAGCTCTAACATCCGTCAGTTTTTACCTCTCCCAAGTGTTTAACCGCAAACAGCATCATGGTTTGAGAGTTAAACCTCAGACACATCCACTGATCAAAGCTTCAGCTGTGGGATGACTGAAATTCCTCTCTGAGGGACTCTTGAATGGTGGTTTGGAGCTGTGGGTGTTTTGAAGCTTTGTAGTGGTGGGACGTTTGACAGATACGTCAGTCACACTTCTCATTGTTTTGACCCTTCTGCTTCGTTATGAAGTTTAACGTACTGATAATCATAAGAGCTTCTTTCATCTGTGTGCTTTGTGTTTTCAATATTGTTCTTTAGTCAGCAGATGACCACAGCAACACACCACCAGCTTCTTAAAAGGATAGTTCACCCAAAAATGAAAATTCAGTCATCATTTACTCACCCTCATGTTGTTCAAAACCTGTATGAGTTTTATTTATTTTGTAAAACAAATATTATGGAAGTAAATAATTAGTTATTTTTTTTTATTTTTTTATCCCTTTAAGTATAAAGACTTTCAGATGTAGCTGCAGAGCTTTTCTGTGCTCATTTCTGTAAACTAACACCAATGATCAAATTTTCATTTTGCAACAAAGCATTTATTTAATTTCTTTCAATTTATGAAAAATGCTTTATTTTGCAATTGGTGAGGATTTTTTTTGGACCCAGTTTTCTATTTACTTCTGGTGTCTACTTGTGTTCATGTAGCTTAATTGGTAGAGAATTGTGCTAGCGATGCAAATGTCATGGGTTTGATCCTAGATAACATGGGTGATTCTCACGAAAACTTGGTTTTAAAAATGTCAAGCATGAAAATGTAAAAATTGCTTAAATTTACTTTTTTTCCCACCAGACATTGAAAAACAAAGTCTGGAGTAAATGGGAACATTAATTTAAAAACTTTTACTTATCATTTAACACTTTTTGTAACATAATTTAAAAAATTAGTCCCTAAAAAATCTCATTACCGCAACAGTCAGAAAACAGCAACACAGACATATTTTCAAAATGACATGACAAACCTGAAAGAACATAATTTGGAGATTCTCCACATGCATTTAAAATCAAAGTATTATGCTTCTAATAATTAAATTAACATTTAATAAGCATCTGTTGCGGTAATGATAATCAAAATGTCGTGTAAGCATTCTGACAAGACAATATTTCAAATTAACTGTAAAAAAATGATCTTACCTGGTAGCCATCTTGAAGTAACTGGTCCATGTGCTTGGTCACTCAAAATCAAACTTTATTAAAAGTCTGTATGTGTGCTTAAACTGTTCTCAAAAAGTGTTGCGGAGGATGAGAACATCAGGCATGGACACATCATTTTCCTAATTGTTCTTCATTATTATTATACATAAATATTCAGTAAATAGTTTTTCTGTCATCTAAAGTAGTCTAGCAAAACATCCATTTATTTTTTTCTTAATATTTTTGTGTTAATTTGATTAAATTACAACATAACGCATGTTCAAACACAGACGGACACATTGCGGTAATGAGAATTTCAGCAGAAAATGAGATTAAATTTCCAATTATAAATTCTTATGTTGAAATCACACATTGTGCAAGGTAGAACACAGTATTGTGTTAATTCTGATGCTTTTTAATGTTACTACATTACACATTTTAAAGCTAAAATCATTAGTGCCGTGGTGTTTCAATGGTTTCGTGAGAATCACCCACATACATAATGATAAAAAGTAATTATAAATATTGGAAAAAATATAGTTAAGTATTGATTAAATAGATAGTAATTTACATCTACAAAATTCACAAATGTAAAAAAACTGTTTATTTTGAATTAGATTAAAGGGACACTTCACTTTTAAAAAAATATGCTCATTTTCCAGCTCCCCTGGATTCCATTCATTTTAGCATATCTTAGCATAATCCATTGAATCAGATTAGACCATTAGCATCACCCTCAAAAATAACCAGAGATTTGACATTTTTCCTATTTAAAAATCTTCGTAATTACACGTGTACTAAGACCGACGGAAAATCAAAAGTTGAGATTTTCTTGAATCAGAAAAATATCCAAACTCTTTGGTTATTTTTGAGCCCGATGCTAACGGTCTAATCAGATGCAATGGATTGTGCTAAGCTATGCTAAAAGTGGTACCCCCAAACCCGGAGATAGGTTGAATGGATTCCAAAACGGTAAAAATCAACTGTTTTTACTCTAGGGGAGCTGGAAAATTAGCATATTTTCAAAAAGTCCCAGATTTTGGATTAGATTGGACTCTTTATATACCTCAGTATTTGTGAGAGAGTTAACCCAAAAATTTAAATTCTGTCATCATTTACTCACCCTCATATTGTTACAAACCTGTATAAATTTCTTTGTTCTGCTGAACACCAAGAAAAATATTTTGCAATCAAGCAGGAAACAGAAGCACTATTGTGCCAATACTACTATAGAAGTCAATGGTGCTCAAAAACAGTTTGGTTACAAACATTGCTTCAAATATCTTCTTTTGTGTTCAGCAGTACAAATACATTTATACAGGTTTGTAACAACATGGGGATGAGTAAATGATGAAAGAATTTTCATTGTTAGGTGAACTTTTAGTTTTTTTAATTTTTAATTTTGAGCAGGGTTACGTTTTAAACAAGTCATTTAAATAAACATCCCTTCATCTTTTTTTTTAGTCGACTGGAAGTACTGTGGTGGTCCTGCATCCATGCCCACCCTGATTCACATCGAGTCCAGTGAGCTTACTGTCCGCTTTCGCAGCAGTCAGCACATCTCAGGAAGAGGATTTCTGCTTTCATACTCCATAGACAACAACAAAGGTAACTTTGTTTTAAAAGCATGCCCACACAATCCCATAAGACGTAACTCCGTTCAGATTCACTATTTGCTGTCACTTGACGCTTAAGATCTCAGGAATCATCTGTGTTTCTTGGCTGACCTCCATCCTTGTAACATGCACTCTGCCCTTCTTTTTTTTTATTTATTCAAATTTACGCACAGAGCACAATTTTTTTTATTGTATCAAAGCAACTTTTCAGTGAATAAAGAGAAGTTCAGGCAAATAAAACTAATCTAGAAATCAAAATTATTTACTCGTACTCGTGTCATTCAACACAGATGAGTTTTTTCTTCCATTGAATCCAGATGGAGATGTCAGCGGGGGTTTATGTCTATGTGTGTTTTTGTGTGTCCAGGCATGTCACAGGAAGCAAGCCTGTCATCCTGTTGTGATGCTCATGTCCTGTTGTGCTTGTTGTTGTTGTCGGCCCGTTTCCTACTCCATTTTTACCCTCATTGTATGTCCTCCTCTGCCTTCCTCCACAGAGCTGCTAACATGTTTGGACAGAGGCAGCCATTACCAAGCTTTAAAGTACAGGTGAGAGAGTGCGTCCAAATGTTTGTGCTTGGTCAGGATATACAGTATCAGTGAAAAAAAAGTCAGACGTGCGTAACTTTACAACTACGCAACTGTCTCTTTTATAAAGACCTTCATTGAATTGTTTTTCACTTAGGCCATGTTTACACAACAACGTTTCAACTGAAAGCGGTAACTTTTCAGCTGTTCGTTTACACAATAATAGAGACAGAGCACAGGTATGCTAATTTAAAAACCACGCCCACCGGGGGGAAGCAGTCCAACCGTCTCCATTGACTTTGTATTGCGAGAGGCCTCCTCCTTGTCATTTCTGGCTAATAACAAAAAACAGAATAATGCCTAAAAGCTGCTGTGTGACTAGATGTACAGCTAACTAGCCAAAAAACCCAGAAATAAGTTTTTATAAGCTGTCGAGCCGTAAAACACAGCCTTTAAGGAGAAAAAGTGGATCACCGACTACGTTTCCCTCTAGTGGGCGCAGTTCTAATAATAGTAATACTATGAAAAGTTGCCTGTTTCCACTTTTGTGTCTTTTTAAAACGCTTGTTTTTTGGGGTCGACAGCTTATATAAACTTCTTTTTTTTTTTTTTGGCTTGTTAGGTGTACATCTTGTCACACAGCAGCTTTTAGGCATTATTCTGTTTTTTGTTTAAATCTAGAAATGACAAGGAGGCAGCCTCTTGCAATACAAAGTCAATGGAGACAGTTGGATTGTTTTCCCCCCGGTGGGCGTGGTTTTCAGGTTATGACGCGTTGCGCTCTGTCTCTATGCCGTTTTGGGGTCCACAAAATGCGAACTTTTGAAAAAAGCGTGTTTTTTTTAAATGACACCATTTTTTATTTCAATATAAAGTACAAAAGCGAGAATTCCCCAACAAATTTTTGCCGCTTTATAGTCCAGGATCACTAGTAGCAATAAACCTACCTCATCATTCATCCAAACAACACTGCTCGATGCTTCCATCATCTTGATTTTTAAATTTTTTTACGTTGTAGAAGAATGCGTATATGTGCAGGCATGTGTTGTTTCTTTACAAAGTAACATCGCCAGCTACTGGCCTGACATGTGTATTACAGTTTTTTTGTATCGTTTTAGTGCAATAATTGTTGTGTAAACATATCCTTAGACAATCTTATCTGCCATACTCATTTTAATCTATTGGCGCTTTTCCATTGCATAGTACCCCACGGTTTGGTTTGGGTCAGGTTGGGTCTGTTCACCTCACTTTGGTTTGGTTAGCTTTTCCATCGAGTTTAGTAACACTTCGTAATGGGAGGGATTATAGGCGTGCCTACTGCTGTGCCATCATACAAGTGAGAGCGTCGTTGTACATTCCCATACATTAATTTATTTTTCAGTACGCTACAAAATTTAAATTGACCACCACAAATAGATGTTTGCCCATCGCGTTTATCACTAACTCTGTCTCACATGACAGTTTCTGTACAAACACCCATGGCGTTCCGCTGAGCCTCATTTAAGTTGCATTTAAGCATATATGCGGACGTGCGTGTCGCGAAAAATGTGCCGCCACAAACTGCAAGTCTGGAAAAAACTGTTATGTGTTCCTGATTCTCAACCTGTGGATGTTTTTCATCTCTAAAAGGGAGTTTGGGAACTTACAGCAAAGCACAGATGACTAATCTTTTACATTATAGCGATGACGCTGGTAGTGACGATTCTTTCAGGCCAATCAGTGAACTACAGTGGTTTCGTGTCACGTTTTGGTATCAGCTCGGGTCGCTTGGAACCCCGACTGAGGTGATACTAAAATAAATATCGGGTTCTAAGTACTGCACCCAGTGGAAGCCCCCAAAAGTAAGCTGACCCGACCCAAAGCGTGTGGGGTAATATGCAATGGAAAAGCACCATATGAGTGCAAAATCTTGTCTGATGATATGCCAGAAGGCAACAAGTTGCTAAGGTGCAAATATGGATGGGGCTTATTACAGATTCAATTGAACCTCATTCGTCCACACAATATTGCATAATGAAATCATGTGATAGTGCATCATCACAGTAGTTCTAAGTTTAGTTTCTCACTCGCCTGTTTTTAACCCACAAGTGTATCCGTTACCCTTGTTACCTTTTGCCTATTATTAACTAACAGGTGTAAGCAGACATTTTGCTTTGTTCTCTCCTCATGTAGGAAGTACTGTCCGGCCGGATGCGCTGCTGTGACGGGAGACGTGTCTGGAGACATTTCCCTGGGCTATAGACACGTGAGTACCATCTCATTGTTTTTCTCAGGTGCGGCCAGCATGCGGTGTCTCATTCTGTATCCGCGGGATAACGTTATTCAAACCGCGAGGGTTATTTACGAGGGCGACGTGCGTCCAAGATGCTTCCCGCACGGGTTTCAGATGCCACTGCGGTCGCTGTAATGTGCAGGCAGGAGAAGCGGCTTTCCTGTTCAGATTTTCCCACAGGTGCTCAAACCTCGAGGGACTTTATTGGGAATGTGAAGCAGGCCTAAAGTCGGGGGTGGAATGTGCTAATGGCTCGTCCCATTGTCTGTTGGGCATTTGTTGTGACAGGGCTTGTGTGTATATGAGGGAGCCAAGCAGTATGTGTTTTGGTGTGTGTGTGTGTGTGTGTGTGGATGGCTTGAGGACACGTAGTGTCAGATCATTTGTGCCGGCTCCATTGTTCTCCCTGGTCACTTAGTGGGCAGTGAGCTCTGAAAGAAAGGCGTTTATGTAATTGTGCATACCTCTCCAGTGAATCGGGGACAGAGATTTGATGCTGGTTTTGATGTTTTTGTGTGGAATGAATCATGTGCTCGGGCTTTGAGCTATAACTCGAGAAGTTAAGGGCAGTTTCTGAAGGTTTTGCATTGTGGTAAAATCTTTTCCTGTTTGTGAAAGCACGACTTACGGCACGCTGTGCTGGTATTGCTTTTGTGAGCGTGATTGAAAAGTTATTTTCATCTGAATCCTGAATCTTTTTGTGGTGGTTTAGTCAATGTTATTGATCACTGTGGGATTTGTTTTGTTTGGGAGAACAGGGTCAGAATGAATCCGTTTTGCATTTTTCTTATAAAAGATCCACTGAAGTTCTTGAAAATGCACAGCTTTGTTTGATACTTTAACATAATTTCCACTGAATCAAGAAGTTAGTGTGGGACATATTGAGTTCCCCCTCCCCCTTATAAAAAATAGCCAATACTGTTTAGTTTAGCTCACAACCTGAAACTGATGAGAATAGGGCTGCAGCTATCGATTATTTTTGTAATCGATTAATCTAGCACTGAATCGATCGATTAATCGAGTAATCGGATAAAAATGTTGTGTGTGTTTTTAAACAACCAAAACAAATAATGCATAACAAAAATAAAGTGGCTGTAAAGTTTTCAAGCATTTGGCTTTTATTTAATTAAAAAACAGATGTATTGGCCTTTGGCTCCAAAAAATAAGCCTATTTATTTCAATTTTTACCCCTTTAGTGTTTATAAGTGCCAGTGCCAACAATTAAGCACTTTAATTTATTAATATGCACAACAGGTTTCATGCTATAATCTAGCCCTGACATCAAAGTAAATATCTGGTTTATGTACATTTCTACACCTGCAGCATTTACCATTAGGGTACTAACAAAAATATATAATTTCTGGGGTGAGCCTATTTGCTATGGTAACAACCTGTGTGTGTGCGCGCACGTGCACCTGTGTTTATGTGTGAACTCGTGCTGTGCGTGACGAAGAGTGACACCCCAGTCAGACGTTCAGTTGCTTCATTGCATTTTGGTACGGCAGAAATACTTACATTCATTTTCAACAGAACGCTGCATTTGGTTTGCATCACTTGCATTGCGGTGCATTTTAGGTTAAGAATCCGTTCGAAAAATCACAACATCACGTCCCGCTGTATACAGTGAATGCATGCAGGTGAAATTATTGTTGTGTGGCTACATAAAAGTTTAAGCATATGTGATGCATTGCGCGATCGGTCTGACTTGCATGAGAGAGACGAGGGTGCATGCGTGTGTGTAAAGGGGTTCTTTTTTAAGCTATACTCTCTTGCAATTGAACGTGAATACATTTACTACTTAAAAACATCAAAGCTAAACATCATATCTAGTCAAACCGCATAACGACATCGCTACAAATACAGTATGGGATTAAAATCACCGAAAGCTACGTTACCTTGTTTCATCGACGCATGGTGAAACAGCAGTGGATGTTTTCGGTTCAGATGCTGAATGTAATGATAATGTAATGATCCCAAACTTTGACATTCTCTCTCTGCCGTTTATGGACATATTTACTGTCCGCCATCGCGCCAACTAAATTCAAAATGTATCACGCGCTATGATATGCTTCCTGAACATTGAACAACGGTCCGTGTGAATCAGATCTCGGCGCGTGTAGAGGCTTTCGAGGCAGAATTTTTGCCTCAAGGAATTTTTTGAATCGAGTTAATCGAGTAACTCGATGAATCTTTTCAGCCCTAGATGAGAAGCTGTTGAAGTGCAGAGTGATGTCATAGAAATCTATTATCTGTTTTGGAGGAAGTGAGAGACTGTCTGTTTTAAATGCTTATATCTTTTAAATGCAAATGATGTTTTGGTTTTGGAGGATACTAGTTTATAGATTTTCTTAAAGATAATATATCTATACTAATCTTGATTTCATGGGGACTTTACGTTTTTTTTATTCTGAGTGTCTATTTACATTGAGTTCAAGCGTCCTTTGTTGGCAAACCCTATTAACACCACCAGAGTCTGGTTGGAGCACTAAAGTATAATAAAGGCACACTGAAATCAACAACTTACTTGGCGCAAGCTATATCATACGGTTTGTAGATCCGGCTTTTGACTTTCGAATACACCTTTTGGAAACCTCGCTCATTTCCCTTTTCCTATCACATATCACATCGAAAAGGCATTTATTTTCAATTAAAATGAAAAAAAAGTTTGAAAAGTGAAAATAAAGTGCCTAACGATAATAATGTTTATTAAGATTTAAAGTATTTTGGGGGATAGGGTTAGGGGTCGGTGTATGGAGGGTTTTTATTCTCTTAATAATGCAGCATCCATTTTATAATTTTAATACATTTTATCATTTACATTGTATGTTAATTATTGGACCCTGTTAATCTACAAAAATATTGTGGTGCAATTTAGTGCTGCCTCACGATTAGTCGCAACTAATCGTTTGCAGAATAAAAGTTTTTGTTTACATAATATATGTGGGTGTATTGTGTATAATAATTATGTATAAATACACATAAACACATGCATGTATATAATTAAGAAACATTTGCATGTTTATATACATGTTAATGTTTATATATAATCTATATTATATATAAATATAAATATTTATTATATAAATATATTTTTTTCTTAAAATTATACATTAATGTGTGTGTATTTATATAAACATAATTATTATACACAGTACACACACATTTATTATGTAAACAAAAACTTTTATTCTGCAAACGATTAGTCGCGACTAATCGTGAGGCAGCACTAGTGCAATTAGCATCTGCCATATTGAATTACTATTTACACCTTATTGCAAATTTGATAATTTTATTTATTAAATAATAATTATTTTCACCTACTGTAAATAGCATATCGCTAAGAAAATGCTATATTGGCACTTAGTGTACTTGGTGTAAATAGCCACTGCCTTTGTTATTTCATTAGAATTCATATAATGCATTTTAATTAGAGCCATAGAAATAGTGCCGAATCTTATTTCTCATTTTACGTCAGTCACTTTACAACAGTCCAAACGAATGTTGATACATGTAGCTCCTAAAATAACTCAAAATTTATAAATAAAAAAAAAACAAAATGATTGGGCCACAAATATTAGGGGAATGTATTGACTAGAGGCCAAAAGTCAGTTCAAAACGTTTTCGGGATCAATCGAAATGGCACTGATGAAGGGTTGGTCCGGAAAACGTTTTGCACTTTTTGTGGCCCCTGGACAATAAATTCTTTTAAGGTTTCGTGTGCAGATTTCTTTTGTTTTTAAACATTTTACGCAATGTCTTTTTTTTTTTAAATCACAAAACTTAGATTTTGAGTCCCATGTTCTTAGTGTTATCTCTGACTTTGGGACTCTTTTGTATTTTCAGTAATAGTTGGAAAATAAAGAGACATATAACTACATCAAAAATACTGATAATGGGAGCATCAACTATCTTTAGTGTAAACTGCTGCCGGTCCATGTGTGCGACATCATTTAGGTCTTGAATGTGGGAATACTTTAGTCTGGCAGAGCGTGACTATCTCTCGGCATTGTGTTTTACTAATGATACATTTCCACACATTAAAATCATGGTTATGGGGGCTGGTTTTGCTCGAAGTCGTTCTAACCCCAATCACGCATCACAGATTTTTAAGAAAGACAACAGAGACACGACTCCCAGCTCAATGCACCTCCAATGGGGTCTTAACCAACAATAAAACATGGGGGGTGCATTTCCACCCCGCTGCCATCTGCTTTGATATGCGAGCAAGGAGGGCTTTAGAAAGAGCGGGAGCGATTGATTACTTCACATTGGCTTTTGTGAAGCGGGTGGAGAGGTGGATCCTGGGATTACAGACGGATAATGCCTGTTTAGTAAGGGCGTAAATCTGCCCACCAAAGCCGTTCAGCAGTTGCCTCAAACACAGATGCATTTATTCATTATTTTACATATTAATCTCAGCTCCAGGCTGCTCCATGCTTCACTGAATGAAACTTGTTTGCACTTTGTACCGTCTTCCTCTTTATGCAAATGAAAGAAACTGAATTTCAGTAGGGCACAGTTTATTGTCTCTAATTTTGTTTTTGTTACATATGACTTTGTGCTAAAGTTCCTGTTGTATATACATATCATGCACAAGTTTTATCAACAAGATGCGAACACATTTTGTTACTTTGCCATCATAAATCACAGGTAGAGACATTATAAGATAGTGATGTATTGATGGTCTGGACTGAAGGAGACATGTTCAGGTTAATGAAGCAACACTGTCTGAATAGAGAGCAGCTGTTTCTACAGATAAGATTTAGTGAATCTTCTGCAGTCCTGTCAGAGTAATGATTCACTAATGATGTAAATACAACACAGCAGACCACACAAGAGATCCTCCCATCCTTTTCTGTGTCTCGCTGCAGCTCATAGTGTTGCTCAAGATGAGCTCATATTGGAAAGCAAAAAGTTACAGTTACAGTAAATTCAAAATGTTAAATGCCCTTCATTTCAAAGTTGCTTTGGACAATTACGTCTGCGAAACGAATAAATGTAAGTTGTAAAATTCACTGCAGATAAGTTTTAATGAATTTGGTTTTGCTCGCCTGTATCTCCTCAACATAAGGAGTCCCAGGAAGTCACGATCGAATATCACACAAAAAAATAGGTCTGGCTTGTCTTTTTCACTGTGAATTAATTGGATATAGAAAAGTAGATTTCGTCCAGAAATTGAACTTGCAGCAGACTAATGCTGAGTTTACACCAACCGCGTTGGAACACTTTGAATGCATTCGAATGCGCGTGTAGAGCGGAGTAGACGCGCGGAAAATGCAAGCATTTGACGCAAGTCAGAGGCAAACTCCTGATTGGTTAACGCGGCGCGAAATTCCGCCATAGTTCAAACTTTTCAACTCAGGCGTCAGCCGCAAATTCGCGTGAACCGCAAAATGCACAAAAAACACCATTTGCGCGTACCGCATTCAACGCTCAATTCGCACATTTTGCGTGAGCTAGACGCGCGAATGAGGCAGAAACGCGTCTTCCGCGCCGCACCATGCACCTCTTCCGCGCCGCGGGACCTCCTGACGAGCGTCAACGCGTCTTCACATTGACTTAACATTGAAATCACTCACGCTTCACGCCTCTACCATGGTTGGTGTAAACGCAGCATGACAGTTGGAGGGGGCGGAGTTAACAGATGTTCCCGCCCAAGCCGTCTAGCTGACATCGGAAGAAAAGTTTGATTTTATGGGGACTTTAGGCGCAGCAGTGATAACATTACATTTTTAAGCAGCCATTGTTTTATAATTCTATTGACAAGTCTATCTCTTCAATTAAGAGAAAACATTTGCATAAAAAAAACGTGTTCCTGATGAGGTTTTATGAAAATCTGTAATACCACACTTACCCAATTTATAAAAAAACTGAAGCAACTTTTTTTTACTCATTTTGAACTGTGTATGTTTTGATAATAGTTCTGAATCTGATCTTTAACCAAATTTCTTCACAAAAAGGCAATTATTTCAGATTTTTGTTAAATACCCACATTTAAGGGGGCGTGCACCCCAAAGCTTTTACGCCCGCGGTCGGCGCATGTTTTCAATTAATTCCAATTTTTCAAATAAGCCGGCGCTCTGCAGTTTTTTCGCACTCTGTGCTGAGCGTCGAGAGTTGAAAGAGATTCAACTTTGGTCGAAAAACTCTGCTCGTCAATGTCAGTTCTCACACGGCCGTCCAATCACAATGGAGGAGGGGCGGGACAAGTATCACAACAACCAACCGGCTCACAGCTCAAGGATCACAGCTAAAAAGTGCTCGGCAGAAAAACGCCTGGAGGACATCAATTGCCAGCTGTTTTTCTGCCTAGCGCTTTTTAGCCGTGTTTAAAAATATGGGTGTGCACAACCCCTAATGGTGCACCCCCACCAGCCGTGGTAGAGGCGGCAAAAATTCGCTATTCGCACGTAGTTGGACACTTGAACATTTGAGTTCACTCGCTTCATTCGCGTGTGAAATTCTAGTCATTCAAGACATTCACACAGAAATTTGCATCATGGGAGGGGCTTCTGCAACTCAGCTAAGACTTCGCCACTCTGCTCGCTTCCTGTAATCACGTCACTACTACAGCAAGGTCCTGATTGGTTAACCCGGTGCGGAAATCCCCGAAGTTCAGATTTTTCAACTTTTTTCACGCAGCAACGCTCAATTTGCGTCGCGCTTACTGTGTGTACCGCGCCGCAGAATGCCTAATTGCATCTTTGCATTGAATTAACATGTAAATCAATTGCACTTGCCGCGTCTACCGCGTCTGGTGTAAACCCTGCATTAGAGTTTATAAGCAGAGAAAAAAAATATAGATAGGATAAAGTTTTTTTTTCCCGTTTTGTTTGTTTGTTTATTTGAAAGCAGAGGGTTTTTTCATTATATATACGGTATTTGTATGTTTATATATTTTTAGAAGAACAATTTTCACGAATGCATTTTGTGAAACTTTTGTGAAAATTACAAAAAATACTTTTCAAACTATTCAAAAAGCGAATGAGTTAACTTTAGAAGGATGATTTCAGGATTGATGTTAGTTTTTGACAAATCTCAATGTCAAAAAGTGTTCCAATCTACTTGAATTAACCATATTTTCTACCTATTTTCACCCAGTTTTTTAATTCATTTTAATTTTTGAATCTTTTTAATTTTATACATTATCATTCTACGTCAACAACATTGTAGTATTAGATGTGATTTTTTTTACAAACTTAAATAACCGTGTTGAAGGACCTTTTACTGTCATGTTTATGTTACCTGGCCCCGGCTGTGACATTTGAAAGGTTTGTGTGAAGACGTTTGCTTTGATAAAGCCCTAGAATAAGCAGTGTTTGCTAAGGAATGCTAAGCATTTCTATTGGATGCTACAATAAATTACTGTAATTGTTGCCTCTATGTTAAATTATAATGTCTCCTCAGTCAGAAATTTTACATTATTCTGCGTTATAACGAAAATGAATGCTTTGTGTTCGGTGGAAGTCTCTCTAGGCCAAATGCCAAAACAAATTAAATTGAAATACCTGTGATAGCAGGATTCATACAGGTGGATTACAACACACATAAAAATGCTGCTTTAGTACTTACTGTAGTAAACTTCTTAGATCCTATAGTGTTTTTGAACCTTCCTGTAGTAGCCTAAATATTTACATCAGTTTACCAGAATATTATAGTATACATTACTAATGTATAGTAATTACTCTAATATAATGCAGTTTGCTCCAGTTTACTATAGTAAAAACTGAATTCTACTACAGTATGTTGTCATGTTGGAGTAAATTTGTGCATTTTAACATTTGTGAAATAACCTCTTGGATAACAAACTGTACATCTGTACTTATTTTGCTTAATTTTTAAACCTCGTACATGCATGACAACATAAACGTTGTCTGTGTGAAAACATGCATGTGGAGACTTGTAGGCCTGTTCTTTATCCTCTTTCTCTCCATACCTTCATTATTGTTTCTCCCCTTTCCATTTTAGACGTCAGTTCTGTGTAAGGCAGCAGTGCATGCAGGGGTCATCATGGATCAGTTTGGAGGACCAATCACAGTGGAGGAGAGCCGAGGGCTCAGTCACTACCCTGCTGTCAGAGCTAATGGCATCCAGTCAAAAGAGTGAGTTATGCTGTGGTTTCTGTGGTTTTTCCTGAATGACAGAAGCTAGAAACCTCAGATCTGATTAATGCTACTTGCCATTTCAATGTTTTTATATTATATTATAAAGAAGACAATTTGAGCTTAATTTTCCAGGTTTCAAAATTATTTTAAGTTAAAAATTAAAAAAGTTAGAGAGACTGAGGTAAATTGGAATAGATGTTTGAATAACATCTTTTTTAATACTAAAAAACTTAATGATAAATATGTGTGTGAAACCTAGAAATGCAATGATCCCAAAGCCACAAGTCTAAAGAAGTTATGTTTCACATTTGAGGTCAATAGGCCCAAAAATGAGGTTCTTGCAAGGGTTTTTGTAAGACTAGTGCCTTTTCTAAGTGCCAGTCAGTCACAAAAAAGTTTTTTGTTTACATGCATACTCGTTCGTTCTTATTATTATTTATCCTTATGTTAGCAACTAAAATGCAGTTTCCACACCAGGAAATAAAACGTCACACAAAGATCGTTGGATTCGTTATCTAATCGGCTACACGTTCTGTCTATGATTAATTTCCATTAAGTCATTGGAGGAAAGAGCGAGTCAAATGACGTCACGATTTTTGACAGCACTGTTTGGATATTATGTATTATACTCCCGCCTACTTTTAGAAAACAAGTTTGAACACAGGTTTACGTGTTTACTAGAACCTAAAGTGTAATCTCATATACAGTGTTACGACGTAAATAGTCCTCAGATTGTATATTATATTCTATTACAAGATGTTCATGCAAATTATTTTATGGATTATATGCATTTGTGGACAAAAATGGTCATTGGATGTTTTCTATTCGACGGTTTTCATGGAATATTCACACATCTGAAACAGACTGGATTCGACTCGCGATCGTTATATCAACACAAAAGTAAGATATTACCGTGTATATTTTGCATGTTGTCATCTGGACTTCTGTCACAAAATACTACATTTATGATGCTAGACCATCTGTATCTCAAAACAGACACCATACACTGATGCTAAACCCATAGACCTTTTAAATGATGTATAGGTATGTTAATATTATTAATGTTTGTAGACAGTAGGCTATATAGATATTGTTAGCAGTGTAAAAAAACTGACGAGTTAAATGCGTCACATGTTTTTATAAAATCTTTACGGTATGTGTGTGAAAGCACGCACAGATTCCATAAAATCATTGGCAGTGTAAATGAATCAAAAATCGAACGATCCCGGAAAAATCCCAGTTGCATTTTCTGTGTATTTTCCGTATCTCTCTGTGTGAAAATTACATATGATCTTTTTAAAGAATACTGCCCCAATGACAGCTATAGACTATTTTGTTTCTGACAGTGTGACCCTAAACTTTTAATTAGTGGTTGCTTAAAATAATTTTTGGTAAAATACAAGTGCATTTGTGTATTTCTTGCCCTTATTCAGGAGAGAGGATTTATTTTGAGGCTGCAAAACCTTGACAAAACAGGTCCATCCATCCATGCCATAAACAACGGTTAGATTTTGCTAGATTAGACCGTTTAAAAAATCCAAACTAGTCTTTGCAAGCCTGTCTTCTCCTGACAAGTCATAACAAGTCTTCAGATCTTCATCTTATAGTTGAATGTGACCTTCAGATCGAGTGCATGTAGGGATTCCTGCCCTGTTAGTGTGATAAACGGTCAGGGACATTGTCTGGACGGTGTTTGTTTCACAGACGTGCCACATGGGATGGGGGCGGGTTGATAAAGATACTCCGATTGCCTTTTATTAGTGTCTCTGAGGACGATTTGGTTGTCCACTGAAGGCTGATTTATTAAGCGGATGAAAGATTTTGATAGCTAGAGATACTTCATTGATTTAGTTAGACCAACCTAGTGAAAATGTAGATTGTTTGATTTGCTTTCTTATTTGTTTTTGATGTTCTTGATGTTGATGGTAGATACCAGACTTGAACTTGTGTTAACCAGTTAAATTCAAATGTCAGCATTTGTTATGGACAGCTAGAAAGCAAAAGCAATCTGTCTATATTTGAAATTGCTTTCGTAATATTTCACATCATTAATAATGATAACCGTTTAATGATTCAGCCGAAAGGTGCTGGTGACATCAAGCACAACTTCTAAATATGAATCCCATGAAAGATGTATATGAAACGTAACTCGGTTATATTGGTTATACCAGATTGATTAGTCAAGCTAAATCTATCATTTCCACTATAAGGAGATTACGTTGATGATTCAACAGTCCTCAGGGTCTGCTTTCCTCCAGCCGAACAATGAAATCCAATATGAGTTTTAGTAATTGCATTGCTTTGATTTGGTTTGATGTCAAGCTGGTCACGTTTCTTTGCCTGGTTCGTGGGTGCTAATTACATTTGATTTCATTTTTGCATTGATTTTACTTACATTTGTCATGGTTTATTGCTCGTATTTACTTCAACGGTTATTTGCGGCACGCAATGCTCCATATATCCCTTTTTTCACGCCGTCGTAACCACTTTGCTCCCTGAGCTTTGCCTCCGATTCCTCAAATGGCATAAGAATAGTGAAAAACGAATCACAGCCAGGAAGTGGGTGAAAATTACAGGTTTTTAAGTAATAGCTCACAGAGAGGCAATTTCCCAGCGTGCTCCCCTATAATTAACACCACACCGGCTCTTTTCACGACCGCAGATGTACCCCAGTTCTGTCAGACGGGTGGATGTGGGATGCATAGAGGGAGGTCTAGCCAACGGCGTAACTGTGATTTGGCATATGAACAAAAGATTGACAATGGGAATCTCCCTGTTGGCATCAGTGGGAGTGGCCTTCGCATGACATGACCTTAATTAATCACTGTAATTATCAACTTTTAAGACTAAATAGTTTTTTTTTGTCTTACAGTGGATCCTTGTCTGAAGCCTTCACATTTGTCACAAATGGTAAGATCTAAATTTTCATTTTTGGTTGTACTAAACCTTAAATTCTGTTATTTTCGGATTCATGTGGACATATAATTAGTTTTTGCCACCTGCTGTCTGTCCTGCTGTCGACACTGTGTTACAGTTTTGCTCGACTGGTATATTGACAGCTCTGTAAAAAGCGGATGTAGTTTGGAAACGGAGCACATTATTTATGGTTTATCAGAATAAAGGGAAGGCGTGGGAACATCTTATCACCTGGGTTTGCTTTTCTTCGGCTTTTTGAATATGGCATGAACCTGCTTCCTCTGGATGACATGTCTGTGCAGATTTGTTCACACGCCGCATGCCAGACGTAGACCGGTGCCAACATGAGTCCCAAAATGTTTACCTTCTCTGATGAGCAGTATTGCATCATTTCTCACTGACAATTTGGATACATTGATCGTCTACTGTTTGCTTTAGTGAAACACACTGCAGTCAATTATTATGGATTTATCAGTGCATCTTTTTATTCGATATCACTTTAATCTCTAATGGTCCAGAGATTGTGGATTTCTGAAGGAGTAGATGAGTTCCTGGTGACAGCAAGTTGATAGATTTTTGGACACCAGTCGATGGATGTCAATTGATTCACAATAACCCAATTAGCTTAAAGCCTGTGCACAGTTAACAATGATAAGTGTCCTCAAAAAAGCCCCTTACGTAATGCTGATGTCCTTCCAGACTTTGTCAATACTCAATAGATATCTTTGTAGTTTTTTCTTTTGCTCTGGAGTAGTCAGAAATTTGCTTTCTTTTGCACCAATTAAAAATAACATGATTTGGACATGATCTTTTTTTGAAGATATGCTATTTTTCCAGCTCCTCTAGAGTAAAACATTTGATTTTTACCATTTTGGAATCTAGGTCTGGCGCTAGCACTTTTAGCATAGCTTAGCATAATCCATTGAATCTGATTAGACCATTAGCATTGCGCTAAAAAATAACCAAAGAGTTGCGATATTTTTCCTATTTAAAACTTGACGCTTCTGTAGTTACATCGTGTACTAAGACCGACAGAAAATGTAAAAGTTGCGATTTTCTAGGCAGATATGGCTAGAAACTATACTCTCATTCTGGCGTAATAATCAAGGACTTTGCTGCCGTAACATGGCTGTGATTGTGCTAAGCTATGCTTTAAGTGCTAGCACCAGACCCGGAGATCGGCTGAATGGATTCCAAAACGGTAAAAATCAAATGTTTAACTTTAGGGGAGCTGGAAAAAGAGCCCATTTTCAAAAAAAGTGGAATGTCCCTTTAAAATGCTAATGATTTTTTGGCATAATAAAACATTAATTAATAAATTAACAAATTCAATGTATTTTTGGCTATTGCTACACATAAACCCATGCGACTAATGACTGTTTTTGTGATCCGGGTTCAGATATTGCGAATACAGTGGTGCACTTTTTCAAATTGTTATACTGGTTGTATAATGTGTATAAAAAATGCAAAGTGAACCAACTTTCACTAGTGCTTTGAGACATTTGCACCCAATGTACATAGCCAAAGTATGCAAAATGTCTTCAAAGTATGCAGTTACATCAATCTGATCTTGTCTAACCTCCGGCTGATCTGTCTTTGCCCACATGCTTGATCTTTGAAACATGATAATGTGGCAGATCAGGACTAAGCACAGGATGTATTAGCCATGTTTTTCCTCTTTAAAGAAAGCGTGTGTCTTTCCCCCTCTTTTATTATAATATTGCTGTGTTCATAGCACATACGTCTCCATTTAACCATACACATGGTGGGCATTTTAAGAGCCCAGTGTTTCCTGTTGAATCAGCGTACACGTAACTGAGATTTTGCTCACATGTGCATTTTATTATGTTGGTAAATGCTAGACACAACTAGAACTAACCCCTCTTTTGATGTTCAGTTTTTGATGAATAAGAAATGTTGGAATTGATTAATGCATAAACTTCAATGAAAACATGTCTGGCCACATCACAAGATCACTGAGATGTAACGGCTTTGACCTTTATTTAAATGCATATATGCATTTTCTAACCTAACCTACAGAATGGTTCGCTTTTTCTCCTACAGACTGCGATAAACAGTCAGTTCTTCAGATGGTGGCAACCTTCACAAGCTCCTCATGGCACAATATCACCTCTGATGGGTTTGAAGTTGAGTGGTTCCCTAACAGCACCCACCCATCCGTCTCAGAGGACCCTGCTGAAGTAAATAACAGTCCACAGTGGCTCCAGATCGACCTCGGAGAAAAACGAAGGATCACAGGTAATACACACTTGCAGTACATTCTAGGATTGCCTTCTTCATGCATGCTTTGCTGGCCTAGTTATCTTTCAAGGCATCGTACTATACAATGCTGTCTAGGTATGCCTGCTAGACAAAATTTTGCGCTTTTATGACTTGTCGCGTATCTGGATACCCACAATTCCTGACGCTTGTGTTGCCGGATGTCTCCAAGCTTCCATTGAAATGAACGAGATCATTCAAAATTTTGCGCTTTTATGACTTGTCGCATATCTGGACACGCACAATTCCTGATGATCGTTTTGCCGGAAGTCACCAAGCTTCCATTGAAATGAACGAGATCATTCATAATTTTTCGCTTTTATGACTTGTCGCGTATCTGGACACGCACCATTCCTGATGCGCGTGTTGCCCAAAGTTGTCAAGCTTCCATTGAAATGAACGAGATCATTCAAAATTTTGCGCTTTTATGACTTGTCGCATATCTGGACACGCACCATTCCTGACGCTCGTGTTGCCGGATGTCTCCAAGCTTCCATTGAAATGAACAAGATCATAAATTTTTTTTCGCATTCATGACTTGTAGCGTATCTGGACACACACAATTCCTGACGCTCGTGTTGCCGGAAGTCACCAAGCTTCCATTGAAATGAACAAGATCATTCAAAATTTTGCACTTTCATGACTTGTCGCGTATCTGGACACCCACAATTCCTGACGCTCGTGTTGCCGGAAGTCGCCAAGCTTCCATTGAAATGAACGAGATCATTCAAAATTTTGTGCTTTTATGACTTGTCGCGTATCTGGATACCCACAATTCCTGACGCTCGTGTTGCCGGAAGTCACCAAGCTTCCATTGAAATGAACGAGATCATTCAAAATTTTGTGCTTTCATGACTTGTCGCGTATCTGGACACACACAATTCCTGACACTCGTGTTGCCGGAAATCGATACGCTTCCATTGAAATGAATGAGATCATTTAAAATGTTGTGCTTTTATGACTCCAAAACACCATTGTTGTGTAAACAAACAACCAAAATGCATAAAAACCTTGTTGTGTAAACAGCCCTTTAAATCTCATTACTAGACTTGATCCCAACACAAACAACAATTTGAAATACCTGAGGATGGGTTAAGAGGGGTAATTATCCTCTCAAAAGGGCTTTCTCGTGATCAGCTCTGGAGTTTTAAGCATTACTCTCTGTGTAGACCAACGGGATGTTCATCAACTAACTGGTATCTGTGTCTTTTGAACAGTTCCTGGTATCACATGAAAGCAAAGAAAGACCCTCTCTGTGTCCATTCATCCCAAGTACAAACCCTCTTACAAAAGCACATTTAAATATAGGAAGATGCCGGACGTGTCGTTTATTTTGAGCGTGCAGCGTGTAGTCAGCACAGGCGAGGTAAATCCGCTCTGCTTGAAGAGTCACGGTGTACTCGAAGCAAGATAATGCTCACTTTGTCTCCAATGTGGGAACTGTGGTTTGGGATATGATAACCTTGAGTGAAACCAGCACAGTTCAGAGTAAAAGCTCTGTTATCTTCATGGTGATGCCGTAAATTTGCCAGGCTAAATATGGCTCAAGAAAAATTGTCTATGTCCTTAGGGTCTCCATGTTCTGGTGTTATTTTTCATCTGTGTGAATAAAAACGTAATAGTAAATTGCTAAGAGAGTATCGTAAATACAGCAAAAAGGCACAGGGGGTTATTTGTTATAATTATTTTTTATGGATATAAGTCACAGTTTAGTCCATTTAAAATTATACTTCTACCTAATATTAAAATCACTCTATGATTTACCCTCAAACAATCCAAGATACATATGTCTATCATCTTTCAAACAAACACATTTTGAGATATTTTAGTAAATGTCTTTTCCAAGTTTATAATGGGAGAAAACTGGGACCAGGGAACAACTTCTGACTTTAAACCCCAAAAATGTGCATTCATGCTTTACAGAGGTAATCCACACAGCTTCAAGGGGTTAATAAGTCATGCCAAAAAACGCTCACTACTCTAAAACCAAGATGAGTCCAGGATGTCGCTGTTACCAGAAGCTAGTTATTACAGTTTATAAAGTTTAAGATATGGCTATTTTTTACAATACCGTAAAAGACCTTTATTAACCCATTGGAGCTATGTGGATTACACGTGTGGATGCACTTTTTTTTGGCTTCAAAGTCAGTTATTTCCTGAACCTCAATGTGTCCTGTCTGGAAGATGATGACCATGTGTGTCTTGGATTGCTTGAGGATGAGTACATCATGGGTAGTTTTGATATTTGACAGTAGTGTATCACATTAATGACTAGTACCCTACTGAAAAATCACCAACATGAGCTGGTGAGCTGGTTTTATCTGGTCTCCCAACTTGGTTTTAGCTGTTATTAGGGTGGGAGGACCAGCTACTGCCACCTTAAATCAGCTAAAACCAGCTACCAGCTTATGCTGGTCTAAGCTGAATTTTTCAGTAGGGTAATGATATTTTGATATTGCAAAATAAACTTGTATTTCATTCATATAATGACAAGATAAATAAAAACTAGTGTGTACTAAAATAGAAAAAAAGGGAATTTCCCTCCATATTTATATAAAAAATGTTGGTTGGTCTTGAATAAGATCATACCTCCTGTCTAGGTGGGACCTTAAATGAAAATATTTGGTAAACCCTGGTCTAATGCTATGTACACAGCAAACGCGGGGCATCGCGTTACTTTCGGGATTTAACTTCGTGTCATGCATATATTTTGCTCAAGTTGAATATTTTCGTTTTGGTGAATAGCGTTTGAGGCTAATACCGCGTGTTTTTGCATCAAACGCGCCGCCCATATCGTGTCATTCGCATCACCCCACGCGAGGACGCGTCTGATAACGTCTTTGCATTGACTTTGTTTGTAATCTACTCGTGCAAGTTGTTGATCTAGCATCTGGTGTAAACCCACAATAGGAGATATTCTTACCCGTTCAGTTTTATAATTCCTCTCTTGTTTATTTTGGTGTATACATACATATTAATCTTCAAGGACAAGTTTTAATGGCTTTTAAAAAGGTACCACCTCCTCGCAGGTTTCTTTTCTTGCTTTAAACGGCTGCTTCTCTTTGAACTTTTCAGGCTTTTCACAGACGAGTAACTTCCTTTGACAACTCAAGCACACTTTCAAGTCATCACACTTCAATCTCAAAACTTCACACTTTTTCTAAATGAAGTGGTGGCTCCACATCTTTGATGTTCTTAATTGTTCTCAGTGGGTAATAACAGGGCTTTGGGTCTTTCAGCACTATCGTGTAAACTTCACTTCAGCGTTTTCCTCAAGAATGTGATATTTAACTGAAAGAGTCCGGTGGTGGTTGTCTGGAAGTGCTTTGAAATAAAGTCTATAGCCTAATGGTACATCAAATTTCTCATCTTACTGAATGCTTACATCACAGGAAAATGACTTGAAGAGCACTTAGGGCTAAATGCCTTGTGTAAGAGTTTTGTTGTCATGATGAATTTTTCTGATTAACTGGTTTTGTTTTCTAGGTATTTTGACAACAGGGTTGACTATTGCGAACCTTGAATATTTTGTGAAAAACTACAAGATTGAGTACAAAGAGAGGAATCGCTGGCGGGTGTTTACCCAGTATAACAGCTCCAGTGATATGGTAAGACGGTCTTTACAGTTTACGGTCTTTTTTACATAACATGCACTATCATGCAAAATATGATCAGTCCTTGTGAAAATTAACTGTGTGGTTTTTTTATAGTAAAAGTATAATAATCATAGTTTGGGCAGGTTGATTATCATTTGTAATACCAGAGTTTTACTAAAAATATCATGGTATATAAACTAAATTTGTGGATACAGTGGTTTCACTAAAAATTAAACCAATAAATGACAGTAAATTTTCATAGGGGACATTTCATGCTTATTTATATAGCTAATTTTAACATTTATGCATTCGAAAAATGCTTTTATCCAAAGCGATTTATACTACGTACACACCAAACGCAGGGCATCGCGTTACTCGCTCTAGATTACTCGCGGGATTTAACTTGGTGTCATGCGAATTTTTTGCTCAAGTTGAATATTTTCAACTTGGGCGAAGACACGTTTGAGGCGAATAGCGAATTTTTTCGTGTCAAACGTGCTCCCATATCGCGTCATTCGCATCGCCCCACGCGAGGAGGCATCTGATCGCGTCTTTGCATTGACTTTGTATGTAATCTACTCGCGCAAATTGTTGAACTCGCATCTGGTGTGAACCCACAGTTACTGTGCATTGTAAGGTAGCCTATACATTTTTTATCATCGTTCCCTGGGTTCGAGCCTGACCCATGAATGTTGCATTGTTTCAAAAGAAGCTTTACATGAAAGACGAAGAAAATTGGACAATTATTAAAGGTGGGAATTATTAAACTGTATTTTATGCATTCTGACTAATTAACACGGGTTAATGCTGCGTTCACACCAGCCGCGTTAGAGGCGTCAAGCACGAGTGATTTCAACCTTAAGTCAATGTAAAGACGCGTTTGCGTGCCTCTGGAGGTCTCGTGGCGCGAATGAGACGCGATTCTGCCTTATTTGTGCGTCTAGTTTGCGTGAATGGTGCGAATTGAGCATTGCCGCGGGAAACGCGCAAGTTGAAAAATCTGAACTTTGGCGGAAAATGTGCCGCGTTAACCAATCAGGAGCTTGCTCTAGTAGTGGCGGGATGACAGGAAATGAGCAGAGTCGCAGAAGCCCCTCCCATGGCGCAAATTTCCGGATGAATATCTCCGACTAGAATTTCATGCATGAAAGAAGCGAGTACACTCAAAATGTTCAAGCGTCCATTGGGCTGTCACAATGATAAAATAATCGTCTCATCGCGATTGTTCGACCTCATCGCAATGATTTCAGATCACCGCAATGATTGCACATCTCTCTAAAAACACAAGGGGGAGCTGCAGCGCCTGTGTAAACGAGAACGTATCGGATGGCGTATCGGATTGCAAAGCCATTCAATACAGTGGAAAAACTTTGATAAGCAGTATGAACTACCAGGTAAAACATACATTTCCAAAACAGCTATTCCAAATTTAAAGTGAAGAATGCTTTTTTTAAGGATTTGTAGGGAATTTTTTTTTTTTGCAGCCACTACACACGTGGTCTGGTACTAATTTTGTTTATTATTTTGTTTATTTCTTAGGAAGAATTTACACTTTTTTAAAGAAATGTTCATTAAATAATTGCTTTTTAATATTTGTGTATTAATATTTACTGCAAGGTAAACCTTATTTCATGAACAAACCAAAAAATTATGAGATTTAAATATCAAAGCAATAAAACAGATAATTAATCGTCAAAGTCCTAAACAGGAAAATTAATCGTCATAACCGTCACAATTTATTAGACAATTAACCGTCAGCCAAATTTCATAACCGTGACAGCCCTAAGCGTTCAACTACGCGTGGTAGACGCGAATTTGATGCCTCAAATGCGTCTGGTGTGAACCCACAGTAAGAGTTGAATTCCTAATGCTAAACATAGGCAAAGTGTCAAAAAAGCAGTTGGACGTGTGACAGAGTATTTCTGGTGTAAAACAACGTAAGGGGGAAGTAAACGATGACTTTAAATTTTAACTATCCCTTTAAGAATGTAAATGTAAGTGCAATGTTTTTTATTAAGAATGTAAATATAAATGCAAATGTTTCTTCTTCAATCTTAGATTTTTGAAGGAAATGCAGACAGCTTCCACCAAACACGCAACACCTTCCATCCGTCCATCGCAACACGATTCATTCGCGTTGTCCCTCAACAATGGCACAGAATAATGGCCATGAGAGTTCAGCTTCTGGGCTGTCCTTACATAAAACCTGCCCCAGGTACGTTTGTGTGGCATAAGTGTTTTACAACCGATTTTTTTACATTTAAACTATTAACTAAAGCTCGGTTTTGTCTCTGTGTAGTGAATTCATCTCAGGTGACACAGGAGGCCCTGCCTACGCAGCCTATTCAGAATATGACTAAGCCGGTTCCTTCTCAGGCTGATCTGGGTATGACTGTCAGACTTAAAATGATGAAGTACACATTACAGAAGTGCTGGTTTTCTTCCTCTATCTAACCTGTCTTGTATTTTTACTTCTCAGTTCATCTCATTGTAATCATCGTGCCCATTGTTCTGCTCGTGGTCCTTCTGCTGGTGGGGATTTGTGTTGTTAAAATGCTATACAGGTAAGTTAATCGTATTCACGTTGGTTAATTAGCCAAGTTGTTGTTGAGAATAAAACGTGTACTCTTTTAATAACCGCCGAGAGGAAGTCATTTACGAATTATGTCAGATAACACATTTAAAGCCTCATACATACATTTTTATGTATCGGGGAAAATACTCCAAAGTCAAAGTCCTCTACTAAACATCTGCATTAATTTGACCCCTGTAAGGAACTTGTTTTATTCTGTTGATGAAGTTTTTAACCGAGTAAATCCAAATGTGTGTTTACGTTATTTAGGAAAATTAATTAATTAAACAACTTAAAATGTATTCTTAATAATTAAACCTGGTTCTTGCAATAAGTATAGACATAAAAGCTGGCATGGTGCTCAAAGAGAAAAGAAAATAGTGGCCATATTTTTTATTTTTCGTAGCTTTGTATTTTCGACCTTCAGTCCATTTATAGTGTTGAATAAAGACTACGATTTTCCAGGCATTGCTGTTGTATTTTGTCTGCCTATTCTCTGTTGTCTGTCTTAAGGGTCAGATATGTTCAATGGAGGACTGGATCTCAGTCTGTATGAAACCCCCATTATCAAACACAGCAGTGATTCACCTGCCCTAACAGATACTACAGCCGCTGGTGTCCATAAAGCAGCAACCGTAAACTGATATGAACTGAGCACCTCGTGCCCTGTTGTGATTTCTCTGCAACACAAGGCACTTGTGTTTCCATTCATAAAGAATGGAAATGTTAAGGGAGGAAGATAAAGGAAGGGTTGAGGGTCAAAGGTCAGTGTCAGTAGATGTGCCAGCTGAATCAGTCTCTGGAGAGAGAGAGCTCTATGATGTAATGATGATCAATGAGTACAGATGCTTTCATAGAGGTGTTTCAGGGGAATAGTATGGCTTTTTTATGTGTTGTGAATGATGAGGGTTTAGAGAGACTGCGGACTGTGCCACCTGTGTCTCTGTTGCTGATGTTTGTCATTGTCCCACAGTAAGAAGACAAAGGAGAACACGTACGGCTCTGCGGATGCACATCACACGGGTCAGTGAATACACTTAAAGGGACAGTTCATCCGAAAATAAAAATGTGTTTTATAATTTACATCACAAATTACATTTCATGTGATTGCATACCTGTATGATGTTCATGTCCATGCAATAAAAGTATACTTGACAAAGAGCTGACAAGCTCTACATTTGCATCACAAAGTTGCTTTCAAAACACGTGATTTAGGATTGCCTTTTATAGGGTTGTGTGGGGAATAGATAAGAAATAATACTGGAAACTGATAAAGAAAAAAAATCATACTGGTTTAAAACGGCACAAGACTGATAAAGCATTGACAGAATTTTCATTTTTAAGTGTTTTTTTAACACGATAACGTTAAATGCAGAAATTTAGGTACAGGCAAACCTGACTGTAAAGGCATATTTAATTTTTTTAATCTTTAATCATTCTTATTATCACCATGACATCTCCCTTTTTATATACTTTCCTTTTTTTGTCTGCATGCATAATTTAAGGCCTAGCTGCTTGACTAGCGTGAAGAGTAAGTCCGTTCTTTCACGGCTGATAGTTTAATGATTCTCATCTACAGGCTGTTGGAGACAGATAAAACAGCCGTTTGCCAGACATCAGTCCACAGAGTTTACCATTAAATACAACACTGAGAAGGACCCCATCCAGAAACTAGACTTGGTAACCAGTGCAATGGCAGGTGAGATTGAACAAGCTTCGACAAGCACATATTTGGTGTTTAATATATAGCTAATATATAGTGGTTTTCGGACCAAACAGTGAGTGGAGCAAACCAGTGTTGGGGAAGCTTGCTTTAAAACTGTTGCTTACCGAGCTTCTTGTGATAAGCGTCTGTAAACTCCATTCAAGAAATTCCTAAGGTAGTAAGCAGCCAGCAGCCATATCACCCTGTAGCCCAAGACAGCTTGCCCACTGAAGCTAAGCAGGGCTGAGCCTGGTCTGTACTTGGATGGGAGACCACCTGGGAAAACCAGGTTGCTGCTGGTAGAGGTGTTAGTGAGACCAGCAGGGGGTGCTCACCCTGTGGTCTGTGTGGGTCCTAATGCCCCAGTCATCCCCTCATACTAATTGGCTATATCACTCTGTCTCCTCTCCACTAATAAGCTGGTGTGTGGTGGGCGTTCTGGCGCAATATGGCTGCCGTCGCATCATCCAGGTGGATGCTGCACATTGGTGGTGGTTGAGGAGATTCCCCCATTCATATGTAAAGCGCTTTGAGCACTGGAAAAGCGCTATATAAATGTAACGAATTATTATAGTAAGGGGACATTTACAACTAAAACCATAAACGTTTTATGCGTTAACCGTACGGCAAAAAAAACCTGGGCAAAAATATATATATATATATACATGCATGCATACATACATACATACACACATACATACACACATACATACACACATACACACATACATACATACACACATACATACACACACACACACACACACACACACACACACACACACACACACACACACACACACATATATATATATACACACACACACACACACACACACACACACACACACACATATATATATATACATATATACATTTATATACATTTATATTTAAATATATGCTAAATCCCTGTTGTAGAAAGTGAAGCTTAATTAAATATATTTTTTAATTTGAAAATTCAATATCAACATATATTTCAAAATGTATTTCAGGGGCAACACATACATGTCTTATTTTACAACCCATACAGCAAAAAAATATATATTTATCCTGGCCAAAATATAAAAGTTTAGAAAGTATATTTTTGCAGTTGAAAATATATTTAGTGTAACCTTTTTAAACCTGTTTGCAGGTTAAAACACCAACAACGTTTTTCTTCCAATGCGACGTGAATATAAAAATGTATTTCAAAATATACAAAAAATGGCCAAAAAAATATTGGTGAAAATTTTATTTTTGTAAACATATTTCAAAATATATTGCTGAAAATATTTTGGGGCCTTTTTTATATACATATTGAAATATATTTAAAATTGTATTTGAATTTCTTTTGCCATATGGGTTGGTCGTTGATTTACATGTCAGCGAGGTGCATGCACAATACTGGGATGCATAATGAAGCTTTAGTTCTTTTTGCAAATGCTTGTGAACTGGGATTGTTTTGGCAAAGCTGTTGTCTGTACACAAAATTCAATGCAAAGAAAAAAATCAGTTTTTTATTCGTTGTATGTATTTTATAAATGCTCCCTTCGTTTGTTGTATGCCAAAAATTCAGCAGCTAGGAAATCTTACTAAAGTTTTTGAAATTTAAATTTATATTACATATAAATATTAAAATATAACTTATCAGGACTGGGCACACAGCCAAAGTGTTTAATTCTGCCACTGTAGTCTGGTAAAAGACCTGAACACTTTCTTGAGAGATTTTCATAGACTGATAATGGAGCAATTTATGACATTATCATCCTGCACTGTGCCAAGAAACAATTTTTTTTTTTTTAATAATGGCAACCGCCTGAACGCTCGGCCAGATGAACGTGTCTGCTGATGCTGAATTGACAGTTTTCCCTCTGCTCTCCTTTAGGGCTGTAATTAATGATGATTTGAGGTTTGCCCAAGACGTCAAGCTTACATCCACTTATTAAACCTCGACGCTTGACTTTCAGCCTCTCAGAGGAAATATATTAAGGTTTCCATTGATTTTAGTTTGCTGTAACATTTTTAGTCTTAATTACAGTTGTAGAGAGATGCAGACAGTTTACTTATTACTCTGTCAGCTGTTCCTTAATTAGACCGTAAGGGAGCGTCCTCAAAATATCAATTTTTTTATGTTCCTCATATGATGGCACTGGTTATTTCGCGTTCTTGGTCCTATTCTTTAAACATGCCACAGTTGGTTAACCAGGTACATTTCTAGAACTAAGCATAAACCAGGATTTTCTTGATTTTCATTTCAAGCCGTCTTAACATAGAAACGTATCCAACTTCTTATCAAGAAGATATCTCAGGTTATACTATTAATAAGCATGTTCATAGACACTGTTGTCATTGTTTTATTGCTCCCATACTGAATATCCCTCTTTATTTTCAGCCGAGTACCAGCAGCCACTTATGCTTGGCACGGATACAGTGTCTAGAAAAGGCTCAACATTCCGGCCCATGGACACGGATGCCAAAGACAAGGACATTGAGGCTACATCTCACTATGACCGCTTGCAAACAGGAATCCAGTACGCCTTGCCACTGACCAATCAGGAGCCGGAGTACGCCACGCCCATCATCGAGCGCCACGCTTTCCGCAAAGATCCCTTCATAACAGATCCCAGCTACAGCGTTCCAGGGGCGGTACTTAACAAAAGCCCATCGTTTCGGGCGATTGAGGGCAATAACTGTAGAAAAGTGATCGGAGGGCTGGCTGGAAGCTACCAGATGCCTCAGGCCAAAAAAGACGGAGGGAAGTGCTTAGAGGGCATCTACGACAGCCCGAAAATCCGCAAGTCTGTCAGACAAAATGGAAATTTGGAGTACCAGAGACCCCAGATAAAAGCCCCCGTGCATGAGTGCTATTCAACTCCAAGAGACTGTGTTAGACTGGCCATCTCTGGACCCAGACCGGACCCGGAGGGCAGTAGATCTGACCCAGAGGGCAGCAGCTCAGATGGTACCTGAGCAGAACTATACTGTGATGTGCTTGATATATCAACGAAATCACCTCCAGATTCTTCTGTTAACTTATTTGTATGTAAGGGACACCTTTGTTTTGTATTTTTGCAGTTGAAGACAGATGGGGATGTGAAATTGTGTATTGCTGTGTATATATGACTTGCATCGTTTTAAATAATCGTTTTTATTCTTTCTCCTGTTTCGTGAAATGGGAATCTTTTTGTTTTTAATTAATGCGATAACACTTTACAGTAAGGTTGTATGTGTTAACATTAGTAAGTGCATTAACTTACATGAACTAACAATAAGCAATATAGTTTATCAGCATTTGAATAGTTTGGTTCCAAAAACAGATAACTATAGGCTGCTATAGAAGTTTTGTTTATTGTTAGTTCATGATAGCGCATTTACAAATTTTATCATATACAACCTTTATTGTAAAGTGTTACCAAATGCTTTGCCTGTATCAGAGGACAAACAACAAAATGCAGAAATATGCAAAAAATGTATTTGTTCCCTACACAAGCAGAAAGCGAACTGTGAAAGTGAGCCAGATTTTTATGCATACAATGTGATCATCTCAATTTTTTTTAATCCCAGGTCTACAGGTGGAAAACTAGAGATGGTTTTGTTGCTTTCTAACCCAGTAGACTGGTTGTAAGGATTGTATGTTTACCTTATATTTACCAGTTTTTCTGTCATTTTATTTCCTGCTTCTTCATGCTGATTTAATTTTCTTCTTCATGCCGACTGTTGTCCTGATGTCAATGTATTGGGGCACTTTGTTTCTTTGTCCAGATGATTGTTGACTGCGAGGCAATAACAGACTGAAATGTTATTTGGTCCTGTTCGTTTAGTGTATGGGAGTATACATGCATAAGTACATGTTTGATTTGTATATTAAGATGAGAAACAAAAAATAGAGGAAATGTTACTGCGTTCCTGAAGATCTGGGCATTGCTGCTGTGTTTGAAGGACAATCCTTGTTAAAGATTTCAGACAGGTCTTCATTTCTGTGAAATGTTGGTGGGGATTTGGTTTGGGACTATGCCCATGAAGATCTTGTCATGCTGGTGTGTTGAAGTGCTGGGAATCTCAATGCTGTGTTTGTGCTCATCTTAAACCCTGATTAAAAACACCAGCTGCTGAACCTGCCTTATGAAGGTCTGTTCACTTTCAAAAATGTGCACATCTGAGCAGAACCAAAATAATTTTAAGGCTTTACTTAAGGTTTTGGTGAAAACAGGTTGTCAAACCAGGCATCTCAGAAACCCTTGTGTGGTATTGACAAGAATGTAACAGTGTAGTGTTAGCTTATTGACTCTCTCTGTTTTAACCTGACTGCCACAGATTTCAGTGTGAGGTCATAGTATAAAATGCAGGCATATAGGTACACATACAACCACACATGTACAAACAATTAAGGCTAGATAAAGCCTTTTATTTTATTAAGTGTATTTGATAAAGCTTTATTTTAGCAACACAAGGGTTTGATCTCGGGTAACAAAGTTCAATCTGTTTTAAGTCGATCTGAAAAAAATCCAGTGGGTTGATATCTTATGGCTTTATTAGTTCATTTAGTAGGCTATTATTTATTGTAGCTAATGGACTTATTTTATGTTACAAACGCGGCGTTGCCAACTATTTTAAATGTAAAACTAGGTAAAGTCTCTTATCGTACCAGATGACGTCATACTGACGACGCAATCAATAGTTTTTTTTTCGACAGGCGCATCACGTCAAGGTGCCGCGAGAGCAAAAAAAAAAAAAAAAAAGGTGCCGCGAGAGCGATACGAGAAATCATACAAAGAAGTTTAATTTCGAATCGCTCTCGCGGTACTTTGACGTCATCTGCTTGTTAGTTCTGGCGGCGCTGCCTGAAGTGGAACAAGGGCGTGCATGTTGACAAACTGTCACACACAGAGTGTAATATGGGCAGATTGCGCACAATGATCGCCTCAAACAAAGTTTAATATCAGTAGAAACTTGATGTCTTACGCAGAAATGTTTACAATTTTAGTACTTGTATTAATTTGTCCGTCGAGTTGAAACAGTGCGCGCGACGTTTGGACTACAGACACTTTTATAGTGTTTGAATACCTTTCATGGACATTTGTTCATTTTTATCGTTATATGGAAGAGTGACCATGAATATTCTTCAGAAATGTGTATGTTACTGATCAACTTGAAGGTAAACATGACTTTGAGGTAAGCAAGCAATGCTATTAAATATATAGCTAGGATTTCTGCTCTCATGCTACCCCCTAATGTTCAAATGCAGTACTGCAATGGTTAAAGAATATCTGCAACAAATAACATTCACATTTTCATGACCTTTAGCATAATGCAATGCAGTTTTATGTACCTATACAGAATCAAAACAGCAACACTCAGGGCAAATAAATTTAAGTTTATTCAAACATTTCATCATGTCATACATAAACTACACGTGTAACATTGATTCCAAATCTCCCATGTTACAGAAATTAGTACACTGAAAATAAAAAGCAGTGTTTAAGAAAGATAAATTGAAAAAAAAGAGTTTAAAATAATTTGCTTTGAAGAAGTAAAATGACCATCTGGGTTGTCTGTGCCATGCGCTGGCTGTGTGGGAAAAAACTAGTGCCCCAAGGAGACGCACTGCACCCGAGTCCATACTAATCAGTAACAAAGAAAGAACATAAGTTACACAAACAGCTCATTTAGCCAACCCACATACTGATAAGAGAAGACCATATGGCCAAAAGAGCTGATTGCCCTCATATAACATCTAATAAAACACCTGTGAAGACTACAGTGGGAAAAACAAAGCAGCAGAACATAAGTGTGATGATCATGAATAATGTAAGTATTGCACTAAGGCATAAGCATGTATTCTTCATTTAGGGCATATTTATATTGCCCATATGTTTATTTAAATATGGAGTAATCAGTGTAGGAAGATCTAGAGACGCAAGAGCTTTCACAGCAGAATATGTTGTTAGGAGATACATATTTCATACCGTGAGAGTTAGTGATATGTTAAATAAATGAATAATAAGAAAGCAACACTGATGATTATAGAAACCGTTATAGTGAGCTATACAGTAGTGATCTTACAATTCACAGATTTGAGGCACTAGAGCTAACTTTACTTAGACTGAATAGGGGGAAATGGGTGTTCAAAATCCCTAAAGAAAAACATTTTTATCCTTTATTATTCACACAACATAGAGTAAATAGGTTTGATTTAAATAAACTCATGTTGTTGGCTAAAAATACCAGTACTCTCCCCTTACCAGTTAATAGTAGTTAATACAGTAGGTACGTTCAATGACACTGTCGGGTCTAGTGGACACTGTTCAGCGTGGAAATGTTCAAAAATACTTGAGGGGATATGCAAGAGAAAATATCATCAAGCAATCTCTACTTTTGGTATATGTTTCACCCCAAATAAAAAAAGTAGAGATGCACCGATATATCGGCCAATAATCGGTTATCGCCTGATAGTTTTAAAACAGCCGATATATCCTGTCAATCAAAAGAGAACAGGAAAATTCAATAAATTTGAGCTCCGTGTATAAAAAATATTAAGAAACATCACTAGCTCAATGTTTAACATTATTTGTCTTTATAAGAATAAATAACATAAAAAAATTTAATATTCAGAATTTAGTTAATGCAAGTAAATATATCCACCAAACTAAACTATCGGTATCTGCACCGGTATCGGCAGATATCAGTCTGAATAATCGTCATAGATGGAATTTTTTTATCGGAGCATCTCTAAAAAAAAAAAACATTTTCTTTGACAAAAACATGTAATCTAAGTTTGGGGATTTTTTATGATAAATTTAGCATAAATGCACACAATTTATTAATTTAATTTAAAAAATCACTGTATTACATTATACACAATGCAAAAAAAAAAAAACTAGCGGTGAAACCCCAACAATTCTTTAGAATTCTCTCTATACATTTCTATTAACTAAATGGCACTCAAAAAAGTGTAAATGTGTAATGTAAATAAATCATGTGTGCATTTGCACTGTCCCGTTTCCATCCCTGTCACCTGACCACCCTGTCTGCAAAACAGGAAGTGACATCACTCTGGACCCACTGCTTTAGAGTACACAGGACAGCTAAGCAGGTTTATCAGCACAGACTCACACTAGACTAAAAGTGAGACATTAAAACTACTGATGTTTTATTTGAAGTTATGAACATACACTTTCTCTTTGCTATATCCATCTGCCCAGGCAATAGGTTCACGCCAAAAATGATAATTATGTTGTTATTTACTCTCCCTCAAACTCTACTGAAGGTCGTGATATGCATTGAGACAAAAATACACAAAAAAAGTTGAGACTCATATGCCATATTATCCTTAAGTAGCTCCTACTTTTTCCTCTAAATGCAACTATTATACCAAGATGGTGACTTAAATATGCGAACAATCCTGTGTGTCCGCAGAGAAACATGTCTTCTCTTCTCTCAGTGGTTCATCTCCAGTGGACGTCAAAACAGTCGGTTCTCCATACTGCATCAAACAAAGTATTTTCTTATCTTACATATTTTACACGTGCAGTCTTAATCTCTTTCTGCTCCTTATATATCCGGTGCTAATCCTCCATCTCCAGAATCATTCCCTCTTAATCTGGAGAACTAAGAGGAACTCTCCGTACATTCCTCTGTCTTGGAGATCTTCTCGTCTGATGGACTCTCGCTAGACAATGCTGTATCTCCATTCTCTGTTCTGTTCTTCACTAAGTGCTTTCCTACAGCTGTAGGAACAGATGTCGGGAGGTCATATTAAAGCAAATATGTTTATTTACCATTCATGCGATTCTGATTTAAGTAGCTTGCCTTGTAAGGAGGCAGAGTCAGCAGTGCCATTGTTCTGATTGGCTCCTGCTCCCTCTTCCATTTCGTCCAGGTACAAACGGTACCGATGGCCACTGTCGTCTTCGTACTCCACGTTCTCATCATCTGAGTCCACTTCTGGAGCCACATAAACCACCTCGAACTCGATCTCGCCCCTCTGTAGAGAAAGAAAAAAAACATGAGTCTCTAAACCTCCGGATTGAGCTATCGTTTCAGAATAGGGGCTTGTTTGTTAAACACTCCAGTAAGAAGGATTTAAAGGGAAATGTTCCTGTTTACACCTCACAAGCTGTTAAAGAGCATCTTAACCTTTGGTAGGCACTCAGCATGGGATTGATACACAGTTCTAAAAATAAATTATAGGTCACGCGCTTATCCTGTTGTGAGGAGCTGCAAACCAAATCTGACAGCCTATGTGTGCGTCTCTCTCACCTGCTGTGAAAGTATGGTGACTGCCTCTTTATGCTTGGCATCTCTCAGGTTAATGTTGTTAACTGCTAAGATGGCATCTCCGACGTGCAAGCCTCCGCAGCGTTCCGCCGGCTGGGAGGGGTGAATTTCCGAGATGAGGATGGGAACGCCGTGCTCTTTACCACCCTGCGTTATGCGGGGAACGCAAACATCAAATTAGGACATCCAAGAGAACTATGACTAATTTAGTATCCTTCAAAGGACATGGATAAATTATCTTACGCATGCAAGTAAAGGTTAAACTCACTGTAATGGAGATTCCAAGTCCTTCATGGTCTTCTTTAGTCAGAACAACTTTGCGTATAGGACCAACACCCTGAGTCTTCTTTAAAGAGTCTGTGTCCTGGACAAGATGATATACAGGAAAACATGCATTAGTTTTGGCATAAGGGTCAGTGACAAAACGGTTTGGCAAGATGAGAAATTCAAAAATCTTTTAAAAAACTTTTTTTGAAAGCATGCATCAGGTTTATTTCAATGCACATAGTGAATTTATGTTAATTTTATGCAATTAAAAAAGACTAAATGGACCTAATAAATGTCAAATGGTGTAACCGCCAATTGTGCCAAAGAATGAAAAAATATTAAATATTTTATCCACCTTGATGGCATGTAAGCGTAATAATAAAAAAATATATATGTAATTATACAGATATAATTTTATTAGTTATTTCTAAATGTAAATTTTAATGCGTTTTTGTAATATTGGTCCTGATATATGCTGAAAACAGTTCTGTTTTCTAATAATATTTGAAAAATTATGTAAAAATCTATTTAAAAATCATATTACACTAAACTAGATTATTATATTTTATTCCACATTTTTTATGAATATATGTAGATTTTCATTAAAATAAAATACTAGTTACACCAATTGACACAGACCAGTTACACCACATTGACATTTTTGCAATTATCCCCCAAATATTCTTTCAACATGAAATAAAACCAAAAATTTTAGAAAAAAAAAAGAATGAATGCAAATAATCTGCGAATTTATTTTGAAATTTAAAGGCACACCACAGAACTTTTTGGCCACTAGGGGGTGCTAGACATGTATTTTTCACTTCTAGCGCCCCTAGAGCCCACAAGCGCCGCAGCACTGTCGCAAAGGAAAGGAACTGGCCAACCTTAAAACTAAACTAAAAACTAAACATTTAAAACGCTAAACGATCAACATTTTGAGACAACAGGGAGAAACGCAGTCATGTTACAACTTTCTGATGAGGAACTCGTCGTGGCAGAAGCCATTTCTCAATCTGAAGGTTGCAGCCTCCAGATGTCGTATTTCTAAGCTGTATACGTCATCAAGACTGTCTTATTTCACAATATTAATAATTACAAAGTTGACTATTATACTTAGTTAATCGTAAATTGTTGCAGTATGCTTATGACTTGCGAATGTAATGCTCAGTTTACCTTAATAAACCAGGCTTGATGACGTATGCAGCCTGCAAATTTTTGACCTCCGGAGGCTGCAGCCTTCCAATTGAGAAACGACCAGAAGTATTTCCTTGCCTTTTTCAAACAAATATTGTTGCATCGTCTCTCTCTCTCCCTCGCCACCAGGATTTTCCGCAATGGCTCTCGTTTTTCCTCTCTTTTGTGTGAAAATTGTCGCTCCAAATCCAAGTAAACGGATGTGGTCCAAGCAGACCTAAAGGCTGCCGCTTTGTAATACGTCACGCAAGTGACAGCGGAACGTAGCAAATGAGGAAGAGAGAAGAGAGAAACGCTCGGATCTGATTGGTGAATGAATAGGGTATGGTTTTACACTGTGTGAGTTTGAGCAAGTTTGACTGCTATTGCATCCTGGATTGTAATGTAAATATCAAAGACACAGTAAAAGAAAGGTAAATACGTGAACACCGCATCTGAATACAGGGAACTATATTCAAGATAATCACCGTCATTTATAAAGAACATCGCATTTATGTATGAATCAAGAGTTTATATAAAAAAATTGCCTTAAAGGGGAATCGAACCCGGGTCGCCCGTGTCATAGGTCCGTGACACTAAAGACTGTGCCACAGAGTCACATAATAGCTGCTCTCTACATTCCTTAAGTAAGCCTCCAGCAAAATTCACGTTAAAAACAAATTGTGTGGAGTAAGTGACGTATCCCGTAAAGCAGTCGAATTTTGTAGTTTTTTTTTGTGCTCTGGTTACTACCAGAAGTTTTAAAATACGAGTAAAAGTGATACAGACCCCGTCAGGCTATTTTAGACATGTCATTCAACCTATTTAAAGTCGATGTACTATCACAAGGGTCTTGAAAATTTATTATGAAGGTTGAAAAATTACATGGTGTCACTTTAAACCCTTTTAAATTTAATTGAACCATACGGACACAAAATAATTAACGTCATGTCATTAACCCATAAGCATGTACTATTATTTGCTAAATGCTTTTATTTTAGATATCATGCATATTACATTCTTACTATACAAAGTGTGCTCTGAAAGATGGATTTAACAAAAAAGCTCTATCTTACATGGCCAGCGGGGGATGGCAGAGACTTCTTGGGGTCATTGCGCCCCCTGCAGGCTCGGATGACTGTTTTGTGGCGGTGCAGGTGAATCTCTGCTTCCAGCTGGTTCCACAGTTTGTCATGAGCTGGTCCTTTCATGTCCCGACCCAGCAACTGTATCTGCTGTACCCTAAAACAAAATTAAGAGCATTCAGCTTTCAAATGACACCAAGGCCATGTGTAATGTTCATGTTTACTCAGAGATCATGAGTGGGCATTTTCTGACAACAGGACAGCACTGGGAATTGTAGGATTGTTGAAAGCAAGCACTGAATGTCAAGTATTATGCACATAAGAGGCTAAAAAACTTGGGAGGCTTAAAAAACTTATCTCTTTAACCTCTCCATTTAGGAGACTGGATAACCTCAGCATAACAGTGATATACATTTCTTTCTTTAACCCGTGTTCTCTTACCTCCCAGCCAACTCCTTGTCTAGGTATTTGGCTGCCAGTCTGGCTCCATAAACCTCAGCCTGTAGTACGGCAATGTGCCTGCGGAGGGCCTCGTTTTCTTTTTTCAGCAATTTGACTTCTGCTTCCAACTTGGCCTCCTTCATCTTCTCTTTCTTACTGGCCTCCAGTTCCTTCTCCTGTGAGGTACATACAAAGAAAAAGTGAGAAGGTACAGAGTCTGTTGACTGGGCTAAAGGCTGATTTATACTTCTGCATCAGAACAATACCATAGTCATGTATACTTCTGTGTCGTTGTTTGTGCAGAATTACACATGACCACTAGTAGGCACTGTCCATGGCCATGGTTAATCTGGTCTGATGCATAAGTATAAATCAGGCATAGGTATGAGGTCACATCAAATCAACATTGATAACAGCCATTCTGATGAGCTGCCCAGAAATAGAAACCTGGGGTATCAACTTCACAACAATACAAAATGACAAACAGGAGCGATTGCCGGACAATGAACACTTTCTGCAGCTCACACAGAACACACAACATGTGCATGTACTATATATACTATACTATACAATTGCTAATAGTGTGACACGAATGCAGGCAATAAGGACAAACCAATATCACAAGCCCAATGGGTGAATGACATCTCTTTAATTGTTAAGCTCTAATAGTTCACCCAAACATAAAACTGGTCCATTATTTCCTTAACCTCTTGTTGTTCCAAACCTATTCCAGCCTCTTATTTCTTTATGTGGACTTACAAAATCACTTACAAAAAGTGTCATATTATCCATATGGCTTTTGTAGTCCATTTTGCAGTTTTGGCAAAAAGACAGGATATCTCAGGCTTTCTTCAGTTGATCGACACATGAGAATCAATGAGATTTGACGTTATCGACGTGCCGCCATATTTGAATTTAGCTTTTGCATGTAACTTCAGTTTCGCTAAATAAGTTTTATCTTATAAATGTGACCCTTTACCACAAAACCAGTCATAAGTCGCACAGTAATATTCGTAGCAATAGCCAACAATACATTGTATGGGTCAAAAATATAAATTTTTATGCCAGAAATCATTAGGATATTAAGTAAAGATCATGCTTCATGAAGATATTTTGTACATGTATATTTCCTACTGTAAATATATCAAAAATATGTAATATGTGTTGCTAAGGACTTAGGTTGCTAAGTGATTTTCTCAATATTTAGATTTTCTTGCATTCAGATTCCAGATCAGACAAATATTATCCTATCCTAACAGACCATACATTAATGGAAAGCTTATTTATTCATATTATATACACATGTCAATTTTTAAAAAATGACCCTTATGACTGGTTTTGCGGTCACAAATGTGTCATTTTTGGCATAAGGGTGAGTAAACAAAACTATAAGAGAATGGGTGAACTATTCCTATAAATGTCGGTGTGTTCCTCGTGCAAAGCTGTCACATATAGACCTTAAGAAGAATTAAAGGATTACTCCACTTTCATCAAAAAAAATGTACCCCCATGTCATCCAATATGCCCATGTCTTTCTTTAAAGAGAGTGAGAAGGTACAGAGTCTGATGACTGTGCTAAAGGCTGTTTTATACTTCTGCATCAGATCTACTCCGTAGTCATGTATACTTTTTTTGTCGTTGTTTGTACATACTAGCAAAACGATCGTAATTTTCGCCCCCCCCCCCAACTTTTTTTAACAACAACTGTGCATCTTGCACAATCACATCGAAAGGTCACTCATGACGAATGCAAAACTACCGCTCCAGTTTGGAGAAAGAGGACCGTTCCGACGTGTTGTATGTGGAATGATACTAATTAATATCCTTGTGTCAGTTTATTGTTTAAAATGTTACGCGTGATATGTAACTCGTGATCTTTCGACGTGATTGCATAATACGTAAGGTTGTGTTGGCGCGTCACACGGCCAGTGCAAGACATGTTTTTTTTGCAAAAATGACAATCATTTAACTAAATAAGACCGCAGTTGAGATTATTGAGAGCCCTTTGAAGCTGCATTGAAACTGCAATTCATCGAGGTCCACCAAAGTCCACTATATTGAGAAAAATTCTGGAATGTTTTATCAAAAAACTTAATTTCTTTTCGACTGAAGAAAGAAACACATAAACACCTTGGATGACATGGGGGTAAATTTTAGGATTTATTTTTTTTAAAGTGGAGTAATCCTTTAAACTACAAAGCACTAGTTATATGTGGACTAATTTTATGGTGTGAAATAATGACAGATTTCATTTTGGTGTGAACTATTCCTTTCTAATCTAATACACAAACAGAACATTAGTTTTCTATGAGAGACGTTGAAATGAACAGAAGCGTAGACAGAAAAGACGAGACGCTCATGCACTCAAAACCATGCAAAACTTACCATTTTGTCCAATGTGGAAACATGCTTCAGGTTGTAAAGAGAAAGAGAGGGTCAATGGTTAGAGCAACAGTGGTAAACAGGTTAGCAGGTTACAGAAGCATCATTAAGGGGCGGTCACACTACACTTTTTGTTCCATTGACTTTCATATGCACGCAAATGCTTCAGACTGGAAATGCAAGCTTGTGTGAAGATATTTCGCTGCGTACCAAAGTCTGGTGAACCCGTGAATCCGTTTGACAGACATATGGAGACATATGACCAGTAAAAAAAAAACGTGACATCACAGCATGGCCTTTCTCTTTACTGAAAAGCAAAGATCGACTAAGTGCTCCCCCACCCATATTCGCGGTAAGGTCCGAAAAATATTTGCATGCTCAAAGATTAGTGTGACCGTCCCTTTAGTCAACCTTATAGTAGCAGGGTTAAGTTAGGAAGACCTGACTGAGGCTAAAAATCTCCTGATCAAGAATCGTCCACTTGGTTAACAAAAGCCGTCTGATTGACATTTAAAGCAATCGATCACATTTCTCTCTTTTATTATGTGAGGTTTTATGTTATACTATTGTCATGTCTATATTATTAAGGATAGGTCATGATGGTTGACTAGTTATCCGACAACCAACACATCTTTCAGTGTGCTCTGACTGGACTCTAGACTTCAGTGATCCCAAAACCAGTCAAATTATATAGAGTAGTCAGTTCTGAAAATATGATGTTTTGCACATCCCTATAAACTGCACAGCCTAAAGTATGTGAACATCTCTTTCTAATTAGTGGACTTGACTAATCCAGCCACTCCCAATGCTGACAGCTGGATAAACAAAACCATACAGCCATATAATTTCTGCAGACATACAGACAGTCAAGTTTGTCAGATTTCTCTCCATAGGGACAGTGAACTGAGTACGTACAAAAGCAATGACAGATTTTAGGTTTTAACTTTATATGGATGACCATCAATGGGGCTCAATAATCAGGTGTTCACATACTTTAGACCAGTGGTTCCCAAACTTTTTCAGCGTGTGGCCCCCCTTGTGTACGGTGCATTCCTTCGCGGCCCCCCAAAGAAAATTTGTGACAAAAAACTTTTTAAAACTCAACATTTTAATTAAAAAAAACATCAAATTATACAAAAAAGTAGTGCTTTTGGTTAGTAGCCTTATTTTTTTAGGTTTAACTACACAGAATTGATGATAAATTAATGTATTTCATAAAATGTCATAAAACTGGGGCCCCCCTGGCATCAACTCGCGCCCCCCAGTTTGAAAACCACTGCTTTAGACTACATAATAATCCAATGGACCTCAGCATGCGTAGTGTCTTACAATTGTCCTGCAATGTGTCTGTAAACCAGGATCTGGCTACAAAACCTAGTTTCTTGTTAGCTAGATATATAAGCAACTGTAACAGGTGGATAAATGTAAGATTTTGCGCCCACCATTCTGTCCATGATGGAATCGGAGTCCACCGCTTGACCGGCTTTGGCTTGCAGTTTGAGCTGCATAGCGTGAAGCTGCAGAAGCTGTTCGTGGACATCTTTCTCCACCACTGCCTTCTCTCCCTGGACATCCGTCAGCTCCGAACGCAGGTCTACCAGCTGAGCCTGAAACACACACAGCATTAATAACTAGCTACTCAAGACTGATGAATCATGCTAAGTCATAGTGCTGATTCAAACTGTCTTAGTATCATGTATTACATCATCTTTCCCTTGTCCAGAATGATCAAATTCAAAGGATAATTGCAACCTTTAATTTAGGTCACTACATTATGTGGCTTTTGGTTGGCCACAGCAGTTCACGCCATATGGTTGAAATGACACAAGAGTTGGTCAGAGCTATGGCATAGCAGTTAGCGAATGTGGTTCAACACAACATGGAGTTTAAACCCAGCATGCACCACTTAATCATAAGTGTTCCTATAGCTCAATTGTAGAAGGATTGCGCTAGCAGCGCAAAAGGTCATCACGGGTTTGATTCCAAGGGAACAGACATACTGATAAAAAATGTATAGCCTGAATGTACTGTCAGTCACTTTGAATAAAAGCATCCACTTATTGCATAAATGTAAGTCACTTTTCTGCTAAATTCATAAATGTAAATATAATGTAAATGTCATTATTAGTCATTTACTAGCTGTATTGCCAACGTTAGGGTTAGGAAATTAATCCCTTAAAGGGACACTCCACTTTTTTTGACAATAGGCTCATTTTCCAGCTCCCCTAGAGTTAAACATTTGATTTTTACCGTTTTGGAATCTATTGAGCTGATCTCCGGGGCTGGCACTACCACTTTTAGCATAGTTTAGCATAATCCATCGAATCTGATTAGACCATTAGCATCGCGCTCAAAAATAACCAAAGAGTTTCAATATTTTTCCTATTTAAAACTTGACTTTTTTGTAGTTACATTGTTTACTAAGACAGACAGAAAATTAAAAGTTGCGATTTTCTAGCCGATATGGCTAGTAACTATACTCTCATTCCGGCATAATCAAGGACTTTGCTGCCGTACCATGTCTGCAGCAGGCACAAGTAGGGCTGAACGATTTGACCTAAAATCAAAACCTCGGTTAATTTAACATTTGACATCGGTTACGATTAATGAGCGATTATTATTATTTTTTGCCTCATAGTTCGCTGACAAGGTTTGCATTTTAAATATGCTCAGATATTAAAGGTGGGATATATTTTTCTATTGAAAGAGCATTTGTTGTTATCTTTGTGATTTTAAAAGAATTAAGTGAAGAGGAAAGTATTAGTTGTTAAGGTTATTTATTTAATATTTTGACTGAAATCAAAGCACACATTGCTTGAAATGAAAACATTTTAGTTTACTGTATACTGCAAGTTTCCTAAAGAAAAAGTAGAAAATAAATTAAAAAAAAATTTAAGTCTAGTACCTCAGGGCTTCAGACTAACTTTTTTGTCATTAGGAGAACTGTTCCCCATGACTGAAAATTTAAGGAGCACAAGCAGAAAATTTAGAGCACAACTTAAATCAGCCTGCAATGCAATTATTCACATTTCCCCCCAAAATAACTGCATTACTGAAAAATACTAAATAAACTTGACCATATGCAGTTGCTGCACATGTTATTATGCACAATTGATTCAACTTTCAGAATAGGAACTTATGAACCAAAGATTCATACAACCCACATGACTAATTCTAGCCATAAGATAAAGTTATATCCAGATAATGAGATGAGTGGCAGGGTAATACACATTGTATCCTTTACGTGTTTCTTGTCTTCTATTCAGTTTTCCTTAACTGGGCACTGCTATACAAGACCTTTACTCTCATCTATAATGTTTCTGGTGTTAATGTAGACTAGAAGTTCTCTCTCTCTCTCTCTCTCTCTCTCTCTCTCATCCTGCCATGTCTATTTAACATGCGCGGGCGCTCCCGCGTCTTCTCGCGGTTCTGAGTTTACGCTGGGCTGCGTAGACTCATCGGTAGATTCAATTGAGCGGGAAAGTATTAACAGGATTAAAAACCGAAATAACCGACATGATAAAATAGGGTCGGTTAACGTTTCTGAATTTCGGTTTCGGTCATTTTTCGATTAATCGTGTAGCCCTAGGCACAAGGATATTACACAGTGTCCGAAAATAGTCCCTTGGTAACTTTCAATTGCAGGGGATTATTTTCTGGCACTGTGCAATTCAATGGATTATGCTAAGCTATGCTAAAGTGGTACCGCCAGACCCAGAGAAAGGTTGAATGGTTTCCAAAATGGTAAAAATCAAATGTTTAACTGTAGGGGAGCTGGAAAACGAGCCTATATTAAAAAAAGTGGAGTGTCCCTTTAACTGCCGCTGTCCAGTGAGTTTACTTCAACATTTTGCGTTTAAATTTTAATCTATCACAACAAACTGTATATCATTGGAAAGTCGAATGTAGTTTTCATATTTCACAACATTTTAGCAGGTATCATAATGCAGTCCCAGTAATATATTAATTTGTGACAAGAGTATGCAGCAAACTGTTGACACCTAGTGGCCGTTGTTGGTAAAACCACTCACAGTGTAATACATTACAAACCTTGTTTTTTGAGATAATTTTATGTAAAAAATATATACTTTATTTATTATTATTTTTATTTATTACAATAAATTTAAACAAATATTTTCACCTCCAAAACTTTAAAGTGTCTTCTTTAAAGTGGGCATTTCACAAGACTTTTTTAAGATGTAAAATAAATCTTTGGTGTCCCCCGAGTACATATCCAAACTGCACAACATCCCCTCTCCCCTCTTGCTTTAAACAATATTTAGCAGATGTTTGTTAGATAAATAGGCAGATTTTGGTTTTAAAAAGATGCTGAGTTCATTTCTCTTTTCAACATTTCCTCTTCTCTTCAGAAGAACATGTATGTACTCTGACACAACCATTAATAACCACAGCATGAGTAAATAATGAAAATTTGACAGCACCGCCACTAGAAATGCCTCAGTCCTCCAATATCTCAGCCTCTCAAGTAACGTGCATGTTTAAAGGACAGATATAAAGTCATCTCATAGGAAATTCACTCATTTATTTATGTGCCCGGCCTGCATCAGGTCACCCTAATATTCAGCACTAACACAGCGAAGAAGTTTGCTTTTTATCTGCCAACACTGAAACAGATAAGCGTTATGGCATTAGTCAAATGTGATTTACAATGTATTTTATTTGTATGTGTGCTTCCTGGGAGTTAAACCCACAACCTTGCTGTTGCTCATCAAATATGACAGAGGAACAATGTCGGATGTTATCTGCTTTTAATAATAGTGTGTATAGTCTGTGTGCTCTATAACACTTCTATTGGAAAAACATGTAATTTCCATTTAATTAAAAGTAAGACTAGATTTTGTGACTCTGAAACAGTGGCTCCAAAGGGAGTTTAGCATGTGGGAGGCAGTGGACTGTAACAAGAGAAAAATGCATTAGTTTTGCATACTGTTTACTGAGACCTTTCACACAGTGGCAGCCTTTAGAAATTGTCTCCCATTTAGACATCTGAGGGGATATTTTAAAATTGAGTGGATTAAGTCAGAATGAAGTCAAAGTTTACCCTACTCATTTGTGTGCATTATTATCAAATATGATCAAATCTGCTATGCAACTGTAAAGTTTTTCCATAAAAACAATCAAGATACAATCTAATCTCCCTTTAAATGTTTCATGGCATTGTCTAAGGCTACGTTTACATGACCACGATGTAGTAAAAAACTGTGAAGGGTTCGCATTTTTTATCAATTTCACTTACACACGACAACACTGTCAAAAAGATCCGCGATTACACGGATCCGTGAAAACTCAAAAATATTACCGTATTTTCTGGACTATACGTCGTCATACTTTTTTTCATAGTTTGGCTGTGGTCCTGCGACTTATAGTCAAGGGCGACTTGTAAGTCAGTATGAATTAATTGTGACCTATATGAACCAAGAGACAACATTACCGTTTACAGCCAAGAGGGTCCACTATCTGCTACTCCTGTATTTATGTAATTCAATGAATTCAGTGATGTGAAATGACGAGTCTCTGAACTTGCTGCGCGTTGGCTTGTTCTGTTCCTTTAGCCTATTCAGCCTTCCAGGTATGTTCAGTATGCTATTATGTATTTTGTAAATAACTGTTTGTATTGCGTTAACGTAAGGACACCTATTCAGCCTGCTGTTCTGTGTGCTATTGTTTAGTTGAATAACTTGCCTTTCCAGATTAAATGTCTGTTCTTCAGCTTGGATTTTGTAAAATAATTTTCTAAAAAAATGCGACGTATAGTCCACTGAGACTTATACATGTTTTTTCGTCTTCATGACGCACACACACACCTATTAACTGAATTAACAGACTCGCACAGTTATCACAGATTCACGTTTACTTAGTTTAAAAGGCCTTGTTCTCAAAAACTTGCATGTTGTAACCCCTTTTTCTAAATTTTGCATTTTCAGGACCCCAAAACAACGTTGCTGTGTAAACGAAGAGCCAAACAGCATAAAAACTTTTTTCGGTTGAAAATATTGTCATAAAACGGCCCCTAAGCCATGATGTTAGTGTACTTACTAACAAAAAGGTACAAAGTATATAATAGGTGCTATCCTGAGAATGGCATTAACAGCACAAAGGTCATGGGTTTGATCCCAGGGAACACATACTGATCAAATGCATATTTATAAAGCACTATAAGTCACTTTGAATAAAAACATCTACCAAATGCGAAAATGTAAAACCAAGGATTTTGGATGTGTACCATGCTAAATTCAGCCAAAATATGTGGCACCACAGGGTCTCCATCATGGTAAAATGAATCCCCTGATGGAAGCTTTCATAATGGACTATGAGCTTTAATAAAGACCCATTAACAGGTTTAACAAGTGCTGGGGAAAAGCAGATGATCAGAGCTGGTCAGCCTGGTCTCCTGAGAGGCCTAAAACAACCAACACATAGCCAAGACAACAATTACCTATACAATGACAGGACAACCCTTACAGCAGCATATAATAGAAAGATGACCTGCCTCCTCTAAAAGGAGCAAGTTATGCTGCCATGTGAAATTCAAGTATATTAAAAGGCAGATATATGGTAGTATTAAAATCATAGGAAACATAATACCAGAATCTGGCTCAGCAGGTTTAACAGGCTTAGGCTATATAACGCTGCAGTTTTGTCTACATCAACAATGTTTGCATACTGGTCAATATTTTGCCCACATAACAAAAATAACGACGATGGATATATGCATGCATTTGAATGTCTATGAACACTTGAATTATTTAGCAGACCAAACACATTTGAATCTTGATTGTTCAGATGGGGAGAAAGCATCTATACAGTATGTGGTTTGTTTTGAAGAACACTAATACGTATTATATACAAAGCTCACGGGTGTGCATTCTGATTTACATATAGTGACTTAGCAGATATTTTTAACCAAAGTTACACAGGCCTATATATTGTCAAGATATTTTTATAGATATACTTGATAGGGATCGACCGTTATGGATTTTTGTTTCATCATCCTTAGCCAATGACCGATACAGGCTGCCGATTTTCTTGAGCCGATATTGCTTTTGCTCACTCAATTTACATCATAAAAATGACACAATGATGATGCCAAATGTTACAAGTCTCAATTTTAAAAAGTTACATTTATAGAACTTAAAAAAACTATATTTAACAAATAGTAAAAACAGGTGAGGATGCTATGGAACCATCTTTTGATATTGTCATGGAAAGGTTAGTTGTTTTTAGTCACATGACCTGCAATCGCTTGCGGCTTCCAGCACTCTGTCTGTAAATAATGGTGGGGACAAAAATCGGCGAACACGGCAGCCCCATATCGGCCGATGCCGATACACATAAAACGCGCAATTATCGGCCCGATCGGTCTATCACTAATACTGGAATACTTATATCACTGACAACAGTGGTCCGGCCAGGATATTGTCATTTAAAAGTGGAGTTGCAGCCCTCAACTGATGTTTATGTTGTCATTTTGTGTATTGGCCACCAGTTGTGTGATTGCAATACCAGTTTTGGCCACAATCCTACATACTGTTCCTTTAAAAATATAGTTACCACCAAAATCATTATTGTATCAGGTCAGTATTAAAAAAGAAAATTTTTCATTTTACGCAAAATCCGATATCCGGCATGTTATTCTGTCATCTTTTGTTCCTTTTTTTCAAACCACGACAAACGCCAGTCCTCCTTCACTGCAGAATGTCATAAATCCGCTTAACCAATCACAGCGCACCATTCCACGCATTGTAAACAATAACGGTGGCGCTTTGAATACACACGGATTCCTAGTTTTCCTCATCTACTTTGTACTTCGTGATCAACAAACAAACAAAAACAAAATAATACTTTTGATCTATTATGAAATTGTTGTTCTTCATCTTGTTCATGATGACATTTTATTATTGTTGTAATTAATTTATAGCATTAACAATATTCATTTTGGGAGTGATGACTGATTGAATGTATTTTTGGTCCAGTGCCTGTATATATGGTATTAGTATTGACCAAGTTCAGAGGTTGTCATACACTGTAAAAAATTTCTGTAGAAATTACAGTATTACTGGGTATTACTGGCAACTAGCTGCCAGTAACTTACCGTAGATTTTACATTTATGTTATTTACTGGCAACATTTTGTTCAAAGTTTAATGAACATGAAACATTTTTAGACTTTATCTTCTACAGCAAGTTACTGGCAACCAACTGCAAAATTACAGCAAATTTTTTACAGTGTATGTCGGTCAACTTACATTGTTACTTAAAAAATAACTTTTATATTGATTAAATAGATTTATAGCATTTGGAAGAAAAAAACTTGTCAAGGATTTATTGCATTTGGAAGAAAAAAACTTGTCAAGGATTTATTGCATTTGGAAGAAAAAAAACGTGTCAAGGATTTATTGCATTTTGCTGAAAAAAGAATCAGTTTTTATAATAAATCTTTGAAAATCAAATGATGGATTTGATTTGAATAACCTTAAGATGCTATGTGAAAGTTTGTAACAGAAAATAGTGGTTTTCATCTTGTCACTGTCTTGGTATAGAAAACACATTTTTATCCAAATTAGTCAAAATGGATTTATTGCGTTTTGGAACCAAACTCTTAACTTATTGTTGCAAAGAACTGCATTGTAAAATTTCCTTCTAGGGGTCAACCAATTATCGGCACCGATATTAAGCATTTTATGGTTAACAGTATTTGCCATTTTCAAAACCGATTTGCAGGTAAAATAAATTATTTTTTTTAGACCAGACATGTACAATGGTGCAAAATGTAGGTTATCAATTTACTTGATCTGTAATAATCAGCATCTGCCCTGAAAAACATATATTGGTGTATATATATATATATATATACTCCGGGTTTAATTCCTTCATGATGCATACAGATTACTGGAACACTTTAAACGGTAGATTTCCATAAACATGAAGCCATAATCTGAAAATGTATGGCTTGTTAAAAAATCTACTCTAATTCAGGATATAATCATTTAAAGTGCAACTATTTCATTGCTTAAAACTTTTTTTGTGTATTTGGTATAATACAATGTGTTTGCGTGGTTTATGGTTAAAAACATACTAAGTCCATATTTCTTATAGGAGCATTTCACCCGTAGAAACATTAATCTTTATTGAAAGTGGGTGATATTTGTAGTCAAAATGTAATATAAATTTCGAATTTGGTGGCTATTTGACCGAGAAAAGGGGTGTTTGTAGTCTCACCCCCTTAAACAAGATATTGTACTTCTTCTTTCTCCTGTCTCAGCGGCAACTGAGGAAATGATGCACGACCATTCAAAAACATTACTGGGGTTCTAACTATACAAAGCTTAATGCAAATGGGTGAAGTGTCCCTTCATGGCTTATCATTTATCAAAATATCTTCTTCATCATTTATCAAAATCAGGGCTCAACATAAAGGACTGCCCGGTTGCCCGGGGCAAGTGTGAGAGACGTTCGGGCCAGTAAAAATTATTGTCACTTGCCCGATAGGGCCAGTGCTTCACCCTCAGTCACTAAAAAATATTTTCATCAATGTATATTATTTAACATCTTGGAAGCAGACATTTACTTGGGTAAATCATGACAAAAGAAACAATGGAATATTTTGCTGTCAGTTTACAGGTAAAGCAGAAAAGTTGGGAGCCTTTTTTCGTTGGAACATGTCTGTTGTGTACAATTATATTTGACTTTTGAATTATTATTATTTTTTTTATTAGGGCCAGTGAAAATTTTGGCAGGGCAAGTGAAAACCTAAACCAGTGACCCGACCAGGCCAGTATAAAAAATTATTTGCGTTGAGCCCTGAAAATACTTCCATAATATATGTTTTCCTACGATGGAAGTCAATGGTTACAATCAGCTGTGTGCTTACCATCATTAAATATCTTATTTTGTGTTCATAAAAAAAATTAATACAGGTTTAGAACAACACAAGTTCAGAAAATGATGTCACCTTATTTTCATTCTTGGGTAAACTATCTCTAAAATATAATATCCTTCCACTCTATGGCTTTTTGATAAACAAATCGTTTTAGATTGTGGTTTAAATGAGTCAAGTGGTGGTCAGGGCTGTGGCTTAGCAGTGGTAAATCACAACATTGAGTTCGAACCCATCTCGCAACGTTACCCAGGTATGCAACCCAGTTTTAGATCAGTTTGGACAACAGCATAACTCATGTAATGTTTCAGGGCTCAGCCTGAGATCTGTCTTAAGACTTTAAAGCATAACATCAGGATCTTATTTCTCACCTCCAGTTTGTGGTTGAGTTGAAAGATGGTTTGTGCTTTATGACAGAGCTGAGCGAAACACGAGCTGAGACTGGTCATCTTCTGACGGCCCTCATACGTGATATCCGATTGATCCGGATCTATCTCTCCCATTAACAGATCGACATCCACAAACGCCTTATCGAACTCCTTTTCCAGTACTTCCAACCACCGGAACATGGACATGCCGGATCCGGGACTCGAAACGGGACCGACGGAGAGGGCCGAACCCGGAGACGCGGCACCGACGGCGGATGCGGACATGTTCGACACCGACACGGATCCAGGAAGAACAGGCAAAAACCCTCAGATATCAGATATCGTCTTTTTGAGGCCGATCAGCTATCGGTTTTAAGTTACGTAAATAGCGGGATTGTTAAGGGATAAAGAGTAAAAGTGATCGCGGTAGAAGTGATGTTTTTATGAAGGTTTATCCGCGCTCTCATCTGACCAGGAAATCTGAAATTGAATACAAGTCAACAGCGTAGATCGATTAGTTTGGTCTGCCACACGGTGAGCTCCGTCGATGAGGAAACCAGCTGATAGGCGAGCGAATCGATCGCTGAGGAATCAAATCAGACCTGCGATTTTTTTTATTAGCTTATTTTATAATAAACCTTAAATTACTATTTTTATCAACCATTTTATTATCACTGTCACTGACATATTGAAACTTGAAAATATAATTGTCGAAACTATTATTGGTTAAATTATTAATAATGATATATTCATAATTTAATATAAAATATTATTTGAAATATTTAATTTTAAATTAAAATTGCATATTATTGCAATTTATATATTATATTTAAAGTTAATTAATATCAACATTAATGTTATTAAATGTCAATAAATAAATAGTGATAGTAATAATATATTGCCATTAAAAATGATTAGAAAAAATGTCTTCTACAAAAGTGGGTTTTATTCAGATTGTGTAATGCTGTATAAATGTTTTTGTATTTGAAGGGGACTTTTCACAATACTTTTTTAGGTTGTAAAATAAATCTTTGGTGTCCCAGAGTACGTATGTGAAGTTCTAGTTCAAAATACCGCACAGATAATTTATTACAACATGTTAAAATTGCCACTTTGTAGGTGTGAGTAAAAATGTGCCATTTTTGGGTGTGTCCCTTTAAAATGCCAATAAGCTGATCTCTGCACTAAATGGCAGTGCAGTGGTTGGATAGTGCAGATTAAGGGGCGGTATTATCCCCTTCTGACATCACAATTTCAATGACATATTTTTTTCACATGATTGCAGAGAATGGTTTACCAAAACTAAGTTACTGGGTTGTTCTTTTTCGCATTTTCTAGGTTGATAGAAACACTTTGGACCCAATTATAGCACTTAAACATGGAAAAAGTCAGATTTTCATGATATGTCCCCTTTAATTCGTGGTAGAAAAAAAGTATGATATAGTTCTTTAACTTCTTTTTTTCTTTTTTTGAATATATTTGGTTTAACTAATTGGTTTAATGTTTATAAAAACATTTCTTCCAGTCTCTCTCATCATCTATTATTATTATTTTATATTAACCTGTTTTTTATAGATTATTTTAACAGTCCAAAACTATAAAAAATAATCAGGTCAAGTTAATATTACTGAATGGAAAAGAGCCAGATAGGAAAAGAGGAAAACTGCAAATAGTTCTATCCGTACATTTTACCCTCAAAGTGCTCATGGCAGCTATGTATGTCCACAAATCTGCTTCTGTGAACACATAACCTCAGTGCAATGTTTTAGGGTTCAGTCTGTGCAATTGGACATCTCAAAATATGTAAGGAAAATAAATTTGGAATACAATCATCTAAAAGAGTTTAAGGTATTTATTGTTTTTTTATTGCTATATTTACATGCAATATATTGGATTAAAATCATGTCCCTGCACTTGATGATTCATAAAACTTTAAAAAGTCTTATTCTAAAATATATTGAAATTCCCTTTCCACTAATGTCACTTCAACATCCACACTGGCAATTGAATCAGTCGAAAAATTTTCAGCAAATTCACATTCAAGCCTGTTTACATTCTGGTATGTAACATCCAATTCCTCAGTCCAGTCAATTCCCAGTGGGTACTAAATGAATATTCAGTTTAAATTGGCAAAATTACAAAAGTCATTAGCAAAAGTGATTCAAAATTACAAAAGTAAACATTTCGTTTTATGTCCTTTTTCACTTTTATACTTTAATCTAATAAAATTTAATTGTTAAATAAAAATTTTATTAAATTTTTAATTTATCAATTTCATTTATTTATTTACATAAACACTATCTAAACTGTTTTTCCCCTTATTATAGGTCAGAGATTTCTCTGGTCTGCCCAATCTTAAAGAAGTAATTGTTTCATCAGGCAGGGTGGAGAAGATAGACACCAACATATCCATATCTCATTAGCATTAAAAACTCTGGACCTTCAAAAAAACAAGTTGAGACACTTTCCCAGAGGTCTTCCCTCTGGCCTGGAAATCCTTCATTTGGGTCACAACAGGATACACAGCCCCCGAGAGTCTTTCCTGTTGGGTCTCAAAAAGCTACGGGTCCTGAACCTCCAGAATAACCAGATAAGCAGCCTGCATGCCAACACCTTATCATTACTTGAAAACCTTGAGTGTCTCTACCTGATGGCAATAAAGTCAAGTCAATAAACGGTGCCCCCAGGTTACCCATGCTAAATATGCTAATCATGGGAAGCAACCAAATATCTTCGATATCTTCTGATTTCTTCTCTACACTGCAGCTTCTAAAAACTTTGGATTTGTCTTTAAACCTCCTAACCAAAGTCCCTTGTGGCCTTCCACAGTCTCTGATTCATCTAAACCTAGACAGGAAGCAGATGCGATCGCTTAAGAATCATGACATGATGTCCCAGCTGCACAACCTGGCAACTCTTTCTGTCAGCTTTAATAGACTCTCAGTGGACAGGTCTTCGTCTGCCTGGCCTCTCTGTGTGTAAACTGGCTGGAAATCATTTATGTATGCTGCCAGGCAGGTTGGGCTCTGAACTGGAGAAGTTTGACTGCAGGCAGAACAACATTCAGGAAGTCACCTTTCAGCAAGAAGCAGGGATGAGGCAACTTAAACATCTCCTTTTGGAGAACAACACCATCCGCAATTTAGAAACCCATGCATTAAGGAACTGCATGCAACTTTCTAACCTGGCATAGAACAGAATCTTCTTTCTGCTGTACCTCACGGGTAATTACTTTATGCAATTTAAACTAAGTGTGCACAATATATCACAGATATTTTATGATATCGGCAGCATTTTTATATTAAAGGCGGAGTCCACGATGTTTGAAAGCCAATGTTGATATTTGAAATCACCTAAACAAACACGCCCCTACCCCAATAGAATTTGGACCTTCTGTTGATAGACCCGCCCCACACATACGCAACCCGGCAAGGATGTCGGTTAGTAGACACGCCCCTTACTGCTGATTGGCTATAAGTGTGTTTTGGTAGTCGGCCCGTCTCCTTTTCCAAAGCGTTTTTCGCACATTGTGGACTCCGCCTTTAATGACATCTGCTTGATTTTGCAGATATTGGTAACAGACCGACTGGTACTTTATAATTTCTTCATCTGTCAGAAATAAAGGCACAAAAGCTTTCACTGGGACGCTACCCTTTAAATGTCCATTTCTTGTGAAAAGGACATTTCACAAGAGTTTTTAAGATGTAAAATAAAACGTTGGTGTCCCCAGAGTACATATATGAAGTTTTAGCCCAAAATATGAAATAGATAATTTATTATAACGTTTTAAAATTGCCACTTTGTACTGCAGGTGTGAGCAAAATGTGCCGTTTTTTGTTGTGTCCTTTTTAAATGTAAATGAGCTAATGAAATACAAACACTGATTGTTATGATGGTGGTTTGTTATAATTGACACTCAATTGTGCTCTCAATTATTTTCTCTCTCTCTCTCTGCACAAAATGACAGTGCCGTTGTTGGATAGTGCAGATTAAGGGTCTGTATTATTATAATAAGATCCCCTTTTGACATCACAAGGGGAGCCAAATTTCAATTACCTATTTTTTCACATGCTTGCAGAGAATAGTTTACCAAATGATATGTCCCCTTTAAAAAGGTCCTAATATGCACCCTTTAGGTACAAATATGTACTTTTGGAAAGTGTACCGCCCCAGTGACATCTTTTGTACCTTTCTGGGAGTGTACAAATTTGTTTTAAACTTGAAGAATCTGATTTCATCTACACTGTAAAAAAAAAATCAGCATTTTTGTCAAATCAACATATTTTACTTTAACTTAACAAATTAAGTTAAACAATTTCAACTTGTTTTTTAAATGTTATGTCAACTTATCAAACGTCACAATTTAAAATAGTAGGTTGAATTGACTTGCAAAATCAAGTTGTTTTAACTTCAAACTGCATTTTTTACATTTTAGTTATAAAAGATGTTTTCGGATGACTGGTAGAACATACTATGAAACCATTAAAAATAAAGTCTGAGATTTTGTCATTTTTAATTGTGATTATAATCTAATTGTGGAAGAAAAAAAAACATGTGAGACAACTTTGTTGGCAATCTATTTTATGCCATATGTCTTTTTCTGGTATAATTGTTTATAAATTAAATATGCTGTCCATTGATTTTAATCATAATTGAAAAATGTTCTTTATTGTATAATTTTGTATCATTATCATTATATATAGAACTTAGGCGACTACAGGTCTTAAATCTTCGCAAAACAAACTCTCCACCCTGCCTCCACTGAAGTTCCTACCAAAACTAAAGGTTCTGTATCTGGATGGAAACCCATGGCAGTGCAGCTGTAAACTACTTATGGTCAAAAAGACCCTTTTAGCACAGAATGTAGTAATCAATGCTGATTTCTGCAGCAAGTCGGTCTATGGATCACTTGACGAATGGCGAGCTTACGTATTGGCACAAGACATCTGTGAGGAGCAGAGTCAGCAGAACTTATTGCTTGAAAGTCAAACTGAGCACACAGCTGATGAGGAACATGATGATTATGATCTAGAACCCTAACTGTGATATAACATAACTGTCATGTTGATGCTTCATGTACAGCCTTGTTCCTCTTACTGTTTTGTCTTCAGTATCTCATTAGGATTAACAATAAACAGATTTTAATTTCATGTCTGTATCTATTGTGTGAACATCTTCCTCCCATAAGTGGGAATATAAGTGGGTCACCGGTGACCATATTATTATAAAGTGATGGACAAATTTATCTGATGGTAACATTTTCAGCTATCATGTATACGCCTTGATATGATGGACAAATTTAGCAGTGTAAGTCAATAAAGACAAAGGTGTCCACAAACAGAAGCACAGTAGCATAGGGGTTAAAGGCGGAGTGCACGATTTCTGAAAAACGCTTTGGAAAAGGGATTCGGGGCGACTACACTGAAAAAAAAAATCCTTTCAATTTACGTAATTTTAATGTGTACATCGGTCCCACATAATCCGATTGTGTAAAACCAACATAATTTTCCTCATTTAATTTTTATGTGTCAGACCAAAACATTTTAATTGTTTTAAGTAGTGTAATATCAATATGTTGACTCAAAGTGCTATTTCTCTTTACTATAACACATTTATTTTGTAATGTTTAAGTAATTTTATTATGTAAGGGGACTAGATTTTCATCTCTAATTCCAACATGCTTTTTTAATGCTTATATTATGGAATTATGTAACTGTAAAGCAATTTCATTATGTCTCTGGCACCAGAATAATCACTCATAATTATCCAAATGTTATTTATTTATTTTTTAAATACAAAATACATTTGCATTGGCATAAAAAGCAAAGAGTTTTGAACAAATGTTTAGTGATAATGAGGCAAACCACTGCTTTCAGATCATCAATTCATTTAAATCACTACACATTAATTCAATAACAGTCAATAACTATTACAACAATCAGCACATGCAGTACATACATAAAGGGGCAATTTCCCAAACAGGTTGTAGATTAATCCATGACTAGGCCCTAGTTATATTAGGATATTTTTTACAAAAAAAAAAAAGTTTACAAACAAACCTACCTTACAAAAACAACACTGGAGTACATCTTGAGACAAAACAATGGCACTGATATATGTCAAGATATGTCAGTGCAATATGTTTTCAATTTAAGGCATTGCAAAAGTCTGGGACTAGGAAAAGCCCCATCTGTGAAACTGACCCAAATGTTTAAAATATAGTTACTATCACAGTAGATTTAGAAGTGCTAAAACACAAACACTGCATTCCAAAGAGAAATGCAAAACAGTAAGTACTATTATTTTTTAAATGGATTTACAAACTGGAAAATATCAATCCTTCAGAAAGTCAGAGCTACAGCATTTGTATAAACTGATAATCAAAGATTCAACAAAAACAAAATAGAACAACCATTTCCAAAATCAACTCTGAGCAGCAAACTGTTAATGTTTTAATAAGAGAAAAAAAATGTAAAACACATAAACAAAGTCAAAAATGAGCAGCACAGTCTTTCTGATCCTTTCACTGAAAGAAACTGTTCGTTAAAGTTACGCTCAATGCAGTTCCATTAAAATCTTTTGGATTTCCTCAAAAATAAAGCGGAGATCAGGATAGGTCAGGTTTAAGGCATACATCAGCTCAAACAACATGGCACGATGTTGCAACACCTTCACGCCTTCCAGGACTATACAAAGATCCTCTTGATCACAAGAAGCATGTTGTTCGAGAGCACAAATCCCAACATTGGTGTCTTCAAATGACCTCACTGATGCTGACTTCATCCATGCCCTGTACAAAACAGACCAATTTAGTTAAAGAAACAGAAAAAAAAAGTTACTGTTACAATAAAAGTGTCATTGGAATTAGTACAATGCAATCGAATATAAATGTAAGTATACAGACCCATGTGCATTGCCACAGCATGTTACAATTGGTTACAAATACATGGGTTACAAAGCAAGGCAGCTGCACTGTCCACTGCTCCAGGTGTGTGTGCGCGTTTACTACACTGGAATGAGTTAAATAAAGAGGCCACATTTCGAGTGTGTGCTACCATACCTGACAATCACAGCAAAAGTGAATTCTCTCATTTTCTCACTCTCATGTTGTTACAGACCTGTATAAATGTCTTTGTTCTAATGAACACGAAGGAACACATTTATTTTGAGGAATGTTTGCAACCAAACTGTTCATGAGCCCCGTTCACTTCCATAGTATTATATTTCCCCACAATGGAAGTGAATGGGGCTTATGATTGGTTTGGGTACAAACATTCCTCAAAATATCTTCCTTAGAGTTTATCAGAACAAAGACATTTATAAAGGTTTGTAACAACATGATAGGGAGTAAGTGATGAAAATTTTTGGGTGAACTACCCCTTTAAATCTTCCCAGGTGTTTTAATGACCCTTGTGCCAAAAGATGTAACTAAAACATACTACATTTTCTGTACTTCCAACAAGGTTTACACATTTTTATGTCTATGAATCTATATTACTTACTTCTGTCATTTGATCATTGATTGTTCCAAGTCTTGTTGCTAGCTGTCCACCTTTCTGAAGAGTTTCATCAGGTTTTTGGATTGGAGGTCCAGGTGACACGCAGGAACATTCGACAGTAGTGATTCTTTTAAATTCAGCATTTATCTGAAAACAAATTAACCAATCATTGTATATTTGAGTACTGCGAGTCAAAGAATAATAATTGTATATTAGTTACAAAAATAAGATTTAGCTCCTAACAGCAGTAAAACAGTGATAGGAATGACTTACCAATGCTTTTGAGTGTGTAGCGCATGCAAGGATGATGGACCTATAAGAGGAAATATTCAGAGGTGAAATTAACACATAACCTCAAATGATGAAGGTCACACATACACAGAGCAATAATGAAATAAGTATTATATCAGTCATACAAAATTTGGACAAAATTAGATCTTAAAACAACAAGGTTCTCTTCTGAAAACGTCAGCTTTAAGGTGTGTGGCCACTTCAAAGCGATTTTTTTCAGTTAATATAACGTTACCAGACGTCACGCGAGACATTTAAAAAAGCTTTTTCTAATAGAATCAAGTGTTGCTCGTGGCGTAGCGAAGTCACGAATAACTGACGCGGGTCTGATAATCTGATTAAGCAAACAGTTTGTTTAATACGCAATGTCATTATTAATTCAGTCAATTGATATCATCTGGTAAATTACTTACATGGATAACGTTACTCTGGACAGAATAACGTTTGGTTAGCGTTTTATTTGTCCTGAACCGTTTCCATAAAACAGCTGAGTAAAAAGTGCCTCAAAAGTCAACTCAAAGCTGACAGTTTTCAACTCGGATAAAACTACCAAACGTGAAATAACGTTATACAGCTGACATTTTTAAAACGCTGTTTTTCTTTATGAGCCTTACACTTACTGACTGACTGACTGTAACGTTAACTTACTCCACCAACCTCCTCCAAACTAATATTTACTACAAGTCATTGCAATGGCTACATATTGAAAAAAAACTGTCTATCTAGTGAAGATGTATCACGTATAAAGTGAACGTTTAAATAAATAATAGAATTTACTTTAATAACGTGGTGTCCGTCTGAGAGAGTTCTTCTGACTGACTGCTGTGCTGAGTCTTCATTTTGGCGCCCAAAACAAACGATCTTTATTCTTCTTTTATGGCAGTTGACGTCCTTTTCATTGAGCGTTACTGCCACCTTCTGCTCAGGAGGTGCCATTTTGTTTGCAAACTCAATTTTATTGCATTAAGTATTCAATTCAATCAATTTTAATCAATGTGAGAATAATGTGTTCATTTTACATTCAAACAAAACATTTTCATCCTAATCAATTAAATTATGTTTACACATGGAATATAAATATTTTGTGTTGCATATACATGTTTATTTTATTTAAATTCAAAGACCCACCAAGTCCATTTTTTTCAGTGTACCAAAACACACTTGTAGCCAATCAGCAGTAAGATGCGTGTCTACTAAACAACATCTTTGCCTGGGTTGCGTATGTGTGGGGCGGGTCTATTAAAAGAAGGTCCAGATTCTATTGGGGTAGGGGTGTGTTTGTTTAGGTAATTTCAAATGCCAACATTGCCTTTCAGAGATCATGCACCCTGCCTTTAACACTGTTAGCTCATGCACTCTCATAATAAAAGGTACAAATGGGACAGAACCCGTTAAAAAGGTCCCGATACTCTATGTCCCATTTAGATACAGATATGTTTTATTTGGTACCAATATGTACCACTGGGGTACTAATGCACTCTTTAAGTACAATAGAGTACGTTTTGATAGGGTATTTATTACCCCGGTGACAGCTTTTGTACCTTTTTCTATCTAGTATAGTATAGTGCATACACTATAAAAAGTATTAAAAAAGTTTAGGGTCACCAGTGTGAAAAATTCTTGACCTTTAAATATTTGGATTTAAGGTGCATGCTTAAATATCTAAAAATGATTTGCTGACAAACTTCTAATTGTGCACATTATAAAAGAATATTTAAATTTAATTTCATAAAAATATTTTAAATGGAACAAAGAAAAAGCCAAAAATTATTTTAATAAAATAATTAATACATAATATTTTTTACATTATGTCATATTACACATTAACAAATAAATAAATAATAAAAAGTAAAAAACAGACAGGACTCTTATTGAACAGGAAAAAATAAATTCTCCTAAATAAAACCAGGTTAACTAATTTCTCTAACAAACACGTTACTTGTTTGAAGTAAACAAATATATTTCGTATTTAATGATCAACGCATTGAATTTGCATTAATACGATTTACACATTTTACGTCACCGGAGCGGAGGCCAATCACATCCCGCCTTCCCAAATCTGATCCGAGATCAGCCTCTATCTTTATTCCGAACGTACCCCTATGTGTAACCCTCGCGAGACGAAACTCCTGACCGACCCCAGACCAGCACTTACAGCACGAGAGCGCGCTCCATCCGCCGTCCAATCAGAGAGCTCCATGTCACACAGCAGCGGGTTCAGAGTGGAAAGGTGGCAGGAAGAAGAAATGGCAGCCGGCACGCTGTGATGTTGGCAGTGTGGTGTGTTGTCAGTGACCAAAATGACTCATTCTCCGATATCACATCGCTCGTTTATATTTAGCATGAGGAGTTAATTTAATAAACACGTTTGAAGACTGTAAACCATGGCTGTACTGTATGAAATGGCGTGGCGGTTTTTGTACGCGCTGTTGCACCTCCAACGCGCGCTGGTCACCTGGTTCCGCGTTCACATCTGGAGGTGGAAACGGGCTGTGGTGGGTTTATTACTACCCCTCGCGCTCGGGTTTCATCATCAGAAGAAGACCGGACCTGTGGGCAAACGGCATACCCGCCGGGTTCGCTGCGGAGCGGACGCTCGGACTTTAGAGAAGGTTCCTATTCATGTGGGTCTGATAATCACTGAAGATGAGATCCACTACGCTGACGTTGCGAACCTGGTGGTCTGGTGCATGGCTGTGGGCATATCATATGTCAGTGTGTATGATAACCAATGTAAAAGCATTACAAAATTCCATTATGTAGTTAGTTTTGGGTTTATTTCAGTAAGATTTGTTGGCGTTCAGTTGGTTTCCTTTTAACAGTTAGCATCCACCAAGAGATCCGCTGGGACCATTGCAGGTTCAATTAAAATTCCCATAATAACCATTCAATTCATCAAAATGTTTCTGTAATGTTATTTTTATTTGCAGAGAAGGATAGGAATGTTGTGCATTGAATGCAAATGAATGAATGAATGAATGAAATGGAAGTGATTCCAGACAGTCACATGTCCTAAACACTCATGATACATTTGATGTCATGTCAGATGTTTATAAATACATTAATGCATTCGGTTTCCTTTATTCCTCACTTTAAAGACTCCTTGCTTAAAATCCAGCATTTATTTAGAGAAATATGTGTGTAAATGTCTGAAGGTTGTAAGTAAATAATCAAACTAATCCAACTTGTCTCTCCTTTTATACTAGTGAAACCGATGATCTGTCCTATTTCCTAAGTCTTATTCAGCTCTGTGTACTTCACAATAGATGTATCAGAGTGTATACTGTATTGTATTGCTCATCATAACCTTTGACAGATATTTTACAACTGTTTTAGGTGTGGTCTCTTTAACGGAGATCTGATTCTCTATTTAAAGGTGTCTTGGGTTTCTTTGTTCAGGATGTTAACTTTTGTTTACATGTATTATGAGCATTTTGTGAATGACCTAACAATAAGTGTTGTCTATACCGCCATGTTTACTAGTAGGACTATAAGATGAACAACATGAAAGACGTATTTTTTAAATAATTGACGGTTTTATTCAATGTTTAGGCTTCTAAGTTAATTTAATTAGAAATCAAGTTGGGTGAATTAACATATTCTAAATCACAGTTTTTGTTGTTTGCACCATAATACTTAATTCTGTGTAACTAGAACCTGTTGTACACAAGTCAGGGCTCCAGACTAACTTTTTTCACTAGGAGCACAGTGGCCCCCAATTGAACATTTTAGGGGCGCAACCAGAAAATTTAGGGGCACATACCGTAAATCAACATGCCAACCAAATATTCACATTTCTACTAAGTAATACACTGTATTACTAATAAATACTTTGATGATAGATGCAGAAAGTACAATGTGCTGTTTTAAATTCAGTGTCACATCACAAAAAAAAAGGTCAAATTTACTGGTCGGACATGTGCGACTGGATGTAAAATTCAGTGGCACACTCTCAAATTTTGGTGGCAGTCTGGACTGGAGCCCTGCAAGTGTGGACAATTACACTGCTATATGTTTAAAGAAAAATATTTGTTTATTATATTTATTGGTTCTTCCTAACCCCAAATAGCTGGAGGAAATCTTAAATGCAAGCCAAACCAAAGCTCGGGTCTCAGGAGGTAAAGGGTCAATTGAGACATATTTTGATAGTCATCTCAATCTGCTAGTTTACCTAAATTTAGTCTTTTTATGGCAGGGGTTTTGCTTTAGGACCCAAATTGTACTTTTGATGTCAGCTGTCAACACGTGGTATTATTATTGTTTTATTGGTGAGCAAGCGAGCATGTACAATGTTCAACATAAATGCTTCCATTTCATGCATTGTACCGGATTTAGCCAACGGCTTATTTTCATCGGCAGTCCCTTAAAATTAAAATAGCGTGTTTATCATACACATTTATTATAAACAAATGTTATTTATTATTATTACACAGCGCTCTAAAATGCTTGATTCTGATTGGCCAGTCGCAACATTCCAGGGTTTGTTATTTCCAGATAACAACCGCCTGAAACTAATAACACTACACACAGTAACCCAGATGCAGCAAATAATTTTGACAGGTACAGTTTAATATTACACAAATAATACATATAAATAGGTCTTAATTACATGACAGTTTGTGACATTTGAATGTCTTATCTTAAAACTTTTCTTGCCAGCGTTTTTGAAACAGACTCCAACCCATTTTTAGGTAGCTATCCAATAGGGATGCATAACGATTAATCGTGATTAATCTATTGTAGAATAAAAGTTTTTTTTTTTACATCATGTATGTGTGTGAACTGTGAATAATAACCTTGTAGGTAAATACACACACATATATTTAAGAAATGTTTACATGTGTATATACATTTGTATATTTATGTATATTTATAATAAATATGACTACTTAATATATAAATATATATTTTTTCTTACAATTATACATGCATGTGTGCATATTTATATATACATAATTATTATTTACAGTTCACACACATACATGAGGTAAACAAAAACTTTTATTCTGTAATAGATTAATCGTGATTTAATTGTTATGCATCCCTACTATCCAACAGTTTCACCAGTAACCACATTCAGTTGTGTTCTAGTGTTTTCTAAACACTTCTCTTTAGTCTTCTACAACAGTTTTCTCATTGTCACCTTGTTTTCTAGGTGTGTTCAAGAGGAATAACTCCAGACTCATGGAAGAGATCCTGAAACAGCAGCAGGATCTTCTGGGAATGGACAGCTCCAGATATTCAATGGAGTTTCAGAAAAATGGAACGGATAAACATGAGCATCAGGGTGAGGCTTAAAACTTGGGAAATGGGGCAGTTGCTTAATATGTGTGAGTTAGAAGACAAACAGGTTGGATGAGAACATTTCCCCTGATATGAATGCAGTTTTTAGGAGGATTATAATGGCTAGTTGTAATGAAGTTCATTTGTAGTTAAGACTGGCTTATTAACTTACAGCTAGGGATACATGATTATGACAAAAATTATTAATTTAGATTATTCATCTTGATATTGTAATAGTAATTATTATTGTCGATTAATAGATTTTTACGTTGAAGTTTTGAAATGTTTTATAACTTTCTTTGAAGCAGCTGCATGGTAAATTTTAAACATCCAAAACTAAATAATACATAGTAAGTAAGTAACAAATAATTATGGGAGTTATGTTGTTATTAAAAAATCCAAAACGAATGGCTAAAGGATACGCCAACTTATCTATTTTAAAATCACAGATTCACCACTATATATATTTGGGCTTAAACATACTGCAGAAACCCACAGAAATGAGCACAAATGGACAGCTGTATTGACCATTTCAAAAGATGTAAACAACACTGGTCCAGAAGCACTTCCTGTTTCCGTTTTTTAACACTAGATAAACGTTGGGATAAAATAAACCAACAGAACATATAAACCTGAATCAACTGAAGTTAAACAAACATCTTAAAGATAATAATACATGTGAAATAAAAAAATAACTGTCACAAACTGTAACAGGAAGTGTTTCTGGACCAGTGTTGTTTACATCATTTGAACTGGTCTATTTGAGGCTTTTGGCGGTTATGTAATTGTTTCACTCGCAATTGCAATCTCGATTAGTTTTTAATTAATTTTGCATCCCTACTTACAACATGCATGAATAAATTTGTATGATTCTTCATCAGTTTGCATAAGAAAGATTCATTCCTGCTAAAGTCTCTAGAAAATTGGTTTCATTTGTCCAGATTTGCCTTAAGCAGTTCTTCTGTTGAATACCCAGACCATATGAAACCTAAACCACAATGACATGGATAGATACATGAGAAACCTCCTTTACTTATTGTTATATATACAGAGAATGAATACTTAATGCTTTGGAACGTTGACGTGTCCTATGGTGTGAATTGCTATACTCAACATGTAACTGTTTTAAACAGCTAACTTTTAACTTAATAAAAAATACATTAAACATAAATTACTTTACATTAATAAAGTAACTTGAAGGGCCATAAAGAGAGAGAGAGAGAGAAACAGGAAATCATGATTTTCAGCTATAAGACTCTTTTTATATAAAATATTATATTGTTGTGCCCTTTATCATCTTGCGATCCAACAATGTGTATAAATTATTTCAAAAAGCTGAAAAAATAAGGACTTTGAACAAATATACATGCAATTATACAATCACCCCAATGCATTTGAGACATCATTGCTGTTTTTTATGCAATTATAACTATAACTGACATATTCAAAGGGTCAGTTTACACAAAAATGAACATTGTGTCTTGGATTGCGTAGATATGCATAGAAAAAGTGGATAGCTTTCAAAAATCTGCTTATTATAGAAAACTGTTTTCATGCATTAACATTTAAATTAATAAACAGGCTATGCAAAAAATATACTATAACATATATACTATAACATATACTTGAGAGATTTTTTTTCTCAAAAATAATTTTAAAAATTTCAAATTTATATTTTTTATGTTCTATCATGAGAAAATACTTTCTCTCAAAACTTTTTTTTAGTCTCAAATATTATTATTTTTTGTAATTGGTATGAAAACTTTTTCTCTCAAATATTCTTTTTTTTTCTCATGAAATGCTTCTTTGCTATCGGTGTGATGACTTTTTCTTTCAAGTAGCTTTATTTCTCTCAGATCATTTAATTTATCGCAAGTAATAAAGACGCATATCTCGCTCCATATGTTTTAGTCAACAAGACACTGATTAATATGACATAGCATTGGATTTGGTATTTTACACACCCAACTTAGAAACTGAAAAAAAAACATATGCACTTGTTCATCAATAACTCTCTGGAAAAACATTATACATTTCCAATAATTTGCAAGGGGATTGACTTTTGGCAGCGTGAAAAAAATACCGGAAAACGAAAACGCTCAACCTTGTGCAACAATGTAAACAGTCAATGTTACAACTAACCCCGCTTTAGTTTTTGCCCCTTGCACCCCTATATAATAGTCGATCAAAAAGCCTGTGGGAAATCTGTTTTAAGCTTTACTGTGTTGAATCTGTAAATATAACATGAGCTTTTATTTTCGCAGTTTCCCTGCCAAATGCTTCAGTCAAGAGCAGCTTTTATGCGTTACTTTGCATGCAAAGCGAAATAAGGGTAATAAGCAGAAAACTATTGCTGATCGTTTTTTTGGCATGCAGTGTTTATGGGCTTTTCCCAATTAAAGAAAACCATTTTGCGCATTTACATGATGCCACATATTGAGTGCGTTTACATGCAGAGTCTTGCGCCAATTATGCTTAATAAACTGATGTTTATTCACTCCCAATCCTGGAGAGCCGGTGTCCTGCAGAGTTTAGCTCCAACCTTAATCAAACACACCTACCTGTGATCTTCTAGTGATCATGACGACATTGATTAGCTTGCTCAGGTGTGTTTGATTAAGGTTGGAGCTAAACTCTGCAGGGCACCGGCTCTCCAGGGATGGGAGTGAAGAACACTGACCTAACCTCTCCCAATGTCATCTTTTCTCTTATAGTGTTATTTTGTCAGTCAGCGGTAAAGGTCTTATCACCAGATGATGGGCAGCTCAGTATCGTCCAGGCAGCCCAGCAGCTCTGTAAAGCCGTCGAGCAGAAGGAGAAGACATCCAAAGACATTGATGTCGCTATGCTTGACTCATTACTCAGAGGTGAGGTTACAGCGCACCCGTCTGTATGCTGAACCATCAGCACTAGCTGTTAAATACAAAGATTAATCCCCAATATCATCATTTGTTTCCAGTTAAATTTTGTCAACATTTAGATCAGGGGTGTCAAACTCATTTTAGGCTGAGGGCCGGATGGTAAATAACGCCATGATGTGAGGGCCGGCTATTTTTTTTAAACTTTAGTGTGCTGATAATTGTGTTAATATTAACTAAACAAACCAATTAATTCGTTTGTTCAGCAAGAAAACTAGAGAAACACACAGCTCTGTGAAAAGTAAATTTCATAAGGTCACACTCATACTGTACATATTATACACACAAATTTACATCTGTACAAAATCCACTGGCCTTAGGTTGAAAAGCCTTAATTTAACTTCTTTTGCATTATTCCTTAATGCCAACATTATTTATAAATCATTCACTTTTCTTTGGAATATATTTGTAATGAGAACAGTCATTTAGAAAATGAAAATGCTAGATGGGGCAGTCCCCCAAACCAAAAAGGGCACTAAGGGGGTTGGTACTATTATTATGGTTTTAATAAAATATTATGATGTGTTATATTACTAGCATGTGATTATAATGGGAAATATAATAACAAGAATTAAAGTGTGACAATCTGCTAAATATTCAATATGATTTTCCTGCTGGCTTGATGGAGCTTTGAATCCATGTTTGCAATGTTGAACTGCCTTTAGCAGCCTCTCTTTCCGTTCTCTGTCGTTATTTTGTGAAGGCATTGGTGTTTTTTGTATTTTTTGTTTACAAAGTGTGCCAACAACAGCAAATTTAGTGTTTATATTAACTTAGATCTGATCGGGAACATTAATTCGATTAGACATGTATTGTAACGTTAATAAGAATGTGGCTATTTTGTTGTTGTTTGCTTGCTAGCACTTGTTAGCACTTTTAAAACACCGACAGCAAATCATTACCGGAAGAAATACATAAATAAACTTCCACATTACTAATTCTGTTGTTTAACAACTGATTTAATGTAATTAATCTACCTGTTAATGCAACGAACTTCGGAAACCGTCGTCTTCGCTCTCCAGGCAGAGAGTGGACACAGAGATGCTGCGGAGCGGTCAGGAAAACACGAAGTGGATCACCGGAATAAGTGGATCTTTAGCGGAGCAGTAACAATACAACAGCAAGATTTTTGGGCACCGTGTTTATAGTCTATGTTCCGCGTTTTGCTGCTTTCCGCAAGTCTCTCATATTAAAAACGAACTAGACACCCGCCTGAAAGGGTTTTTAAAATATGTATTTTATATTTAATAAATCATCATGCGGGCCGGATTGGACACCTTTGTGGGCCGTATGTGGCCCGCCGGCCGTATGTTTGACACCCCTGATTTAGATGAATGCTAATGCTAATACAATCTTTATCTCCATACCGAAATTGCTGATTAATCTTTTATTAGTTGTTCATATAACTTTAAGAATATATTGTACACCAAGTTTATAAAAATGTAGCTTAAATGTGTGACATTAAAGGATTAGTCAATTTTCTTAAAATAAAGGTCCAGATGGTTTGCTCACCACCGTGTCATCCAGAATGTCCTTTAATGGACCCCAACACTTATTAGTTTTAATCCAGTTTAAAATTGCAGTTTCAAAGGACTCTAAACGATCCCAAATGAGGCATAAGGGTCTTATCTAGCGAAATGATTGTCATTTTTGGCAAGAAAAATAGAAAATATGCACTTTTAAAACACAACTTCTCGTCTTCCTCCGGTCCTGTGACGCGCCAGTGTGGCCTCATGTAATTGCGTAATGCCGTGGAAAGGTCATGTGTTACATATATGAAACGCACATTTGCCAATTATTTTTTATTTTTCTTGCCAAAAATGACAATCGTTTCGCTAGATAAGACCCTTATGCCTCGTTTGGGATCGCTTGTAGTCTTTTAAAACTGCAATTTTAAACTGCATTAAAACTGTTAAGTGTTGGGGTCCATTAAAGTCTATTAAAATGAGAAAAATCCTGGAATGTTTTCCTCAAAAAACAATTTCTTCTCGACTAAACACAGAAAGACATCAACATTTTGGATGACATGGTGGTGAGTAAATTATCTGGATTTTTTTAAAGAAAATTGACTAATCCTTTAATACACTGTGCTCATAAACGTCTGTTTCGTATGAAGACCTCGAAATGGTATTCCTTACATCACGACTTAACAACCGTATATATTGTAGTCGTCAGCATTTTACTTTTGGAGCTGTTTTTTATTTCACTTATGCCTTTTGTTTTTGCCCACATAGAGTCACACACCAGACCTGACCCAGACCTGGTGCTGAAGTTTGGCCCTGTTGAAAGTACACTTGGCTTTCTGCCTTGGCACATCAGACTAACAGAGATTATGTAAGTATGTTTATGTGTGAATGTATTTGAGTAAGCATTTGTTATTATGTTTTTTTTACAGAATGCAGAAGTCTTACAGCCTAAAATGTATTTTTTATTGAAACTTTTACTAATGATATTAATTATGTTTAAACTGTAAAGCAAATGTATGCATGTCTATTAGTGGACTTGAACTACACTGTACCCTCTAGTCAATAAATACCATGGTATATAAACAAGGCAGTAATTTCTTTTACCATGGTCATTGATCATTTAACTATGCTGCTACCATAGCACAGATCTTAAAGGGACACTCCACTTTTTTTGAAAATATGCTCATTTTGATATTATGATAATGATATTATACAGCCCCCGAAAATAGTCCCCTTGGTTACTTTCAATAGCAGGGGACTGTTTTCGGCACTGTGTAATATCATTGCGCCTGCTGCAGCCATGTTACGGCAGCAAAGTCTTTGATTATTACGCCAGAATGAGAGTATAGTTTCAAGCCATATCTGCCTAGAAAATCACAACTTTAATTTTCTGTCGTACTAAGTACACGATGTAACTACAGAAGAGTCAAGTTATAAATAGGAAAATATCGAAACTCTTTGGTTATTTTTAATGCTAAGCTATGCTAAAAGTGGTACTGCCAGACATGAAGATCGAAATGTTTAACTTTCAAAAAAAAGTGTCCATTTAAGACTTACTTTTTACTACAAGTTGTGCCCTGTGGGTAACTGTATGTGACAAACTGAATTGAATGTGTGCTTGGAAAATTACCACACTTTTGTTAAGGAGAGAGGTGCACAAAGTGCTCAGCTCATCTTCCTGGACAGAGAAAACACTTAAATCTTGTAGTGAGATTATCAGCACAGATTAACAGCTAAACCTCTCTGCACTTGCTTGCTCTCTTATCTTTGTAAGTAGGCATTGCTTGTGTGTTAACCTATTTGAGAATGCAACATATTAAAGTGATAGAGAGGGTCTTTAAAGCATTTCGGTGTGGCCTTGTTTGTATAAAACATGAATAATATTGCTACTGTAAATGCTTTTGAATTGTATACTGTAAATCTGATGCTGGCACCCCATCAAGCTTAATAAAAAAGGTTTTTTACACTGCTGATAAATTTTGAACATCCACTAGGTGGCAGTGTGTCACTGCCGTATTATGGAGCTTTACAAAAAAGACAAATAAAAACAGAAAAAGGGAAGCTATTAAATATGTTCCCCACATAAATAGATTATAATCATAGAAGAAAAAAAATTATATGCACCACACACACCTACAAAATTATAATGGCGATGTCTTCAAGATTGTAGTCTGACCATTACGAGAATTTACAAAATGCAAACTAATGTTAGCTGTTTCCCAGTTCACAAGCCAACAGCGCTGTATACATTCTTGTTGTTTACATTCCTCTCCATCATGTCCTGTTGATTGTATTATTATTTATTTAAAAATTTTTTATCTCTTGCCCTCTGCAGCTCCTTACCGTCCCACATAGACGTCTCTTACGACGACCTGCTTGGTGCTCTCCAACGCTTTTCGACGTGTGAGCAGCGCTTGGGCAAGTGAGGAACTGTCGGAAGCAGAAAACGAATAGAAAGAGAAAGAAAGGGGTGGAGGGGATCCGTCCTTTTCATCATGTTTACAATACAAGCACTGGAGCCCCAGCGTCAGCAACCAACTGCTGCTGCTCATCCCCGCCCGGATCATCTCCGCTTTTCTCCGCGAGGCCTGCCATACATCTGTGTGTGTGTGTGTGTGATTGTAGCTGTATGTTTGTGTATGTGTGTAAGCCTCCCACGTGTAATAACCGCACACGAGCGGTACGTCTGCTCGTCTAAAGGACCTGAACGCCACCCTATACATCACGCCAACCAGCAAGCCGGTTGCAACGCAGAGCTCCGTTTAGCCTGAGGAACGTTGTTAGTCATATGGTGTAAATTTGCCATCACTTTTTTTAATTTACCGTAGTACTGGACACATGCTGGACTCTTTCGAACCACGCCCGTGCACTGAACTTTATGACGGTGGTGCATTTGTACATCTTGCATAACGTGAGACTGGCGTTTGTCGAGAGCCCATGGAGGGAAGCACGCTTTGTTGAACTTGCAAAAAGTGAACTACAGTCTTGCAACTGCTTTCTGATCGTGGCAACAAATAAGATTTTTCTTCTACGTGCAGAATCCATTACGGCTTTACTGAAGTGGAATTGTTTAAATTTGTGTTTATTTGTAGTTGTTGTTTGGATGTGCCACAAATGACACTAATGAGCATCAAACCCTGAAATTTTACCAAAAGCATTAAATTGATTGTTCTGCATTGCATTGCCCCCCAAAGCTGATGCTGTTTGCTTGTTTTTATTTGACTTTTATTTTTCATCGTAAACATTTTTCCATTCTGACATTTTTATTAATGGCTAATCAATGTCTTTATTGATCAGAGAAGTATCATATTAACATGCTGTGAGATTCGTAATGGCATAGGCATTGCATTATTCTGCACATCACAACGCTTCTTTGAAGAAGTCTTAAATGTATAATTCATGGGTTACTGTTGGCAGGGTTGGTTTAGTGTCCGGCGTGCATGTACAATAAACGTTACTGAAACCTGGAGTAGTTTGTGTGTTTATGCATAAATCAAAAAGGGGAGTATTTTTCCTTGCTGCTTCCTTCTCAAACGTACTGTGTTTATTTGTGTGGTCGATGTTTTTTAATCACTGTCACTAATTAGATCTTTGAGCATCTGCATTCATTCAATATGTTGCTGCTTACAGTATATGCAAATTATAGTACAGATCTCAGTTAAAGGTGCAGTGTGTACATTTTAGCAGCATCTAGTGGTGAGATTGTGAATTGCAACCAACGGCTTAGTCCACTGCTCACCTCTTGCTTTTGAAATGCATAGAGAAGCTACGGTAGCCTGCACCAAAAAACATGTCATCGTCGGAGACAACTTAGTAAAGAAGTTTGTCCGTTAAGGGCTTCTGTAGAAACATGGTGTCACAAAATGGCGACTTCCACGTAAAGGGACCCTCTGTGTATGTAGATAAAAACGTCTCATTCTAAGGTAATAAAAACATAACGGGTCATTATAAAAAGGTCTTTATACACCCCTGATAATATAGTTTTGTATATTATTTGGCATTACTGTTAAGAGATCCTTCTAATAATTACGCACTGCACCTTTAAGCTACAGGTCCTCCCCTATATTGAAAGCTGTTATAATACACATCATAATGTAGTGTTATTGTACGGTATTTTAATATTTATTAAAAATGTTACGGAGTTGTGGAAAATTCGGGAGAGGTAACCAAAGTTACATACATTCTCAGGGGTGCGTTTCCCAAAAGCATCGTTGCTAACCTGTTAGCAACTTAGTTGGTTGGCAATGGGAAATTGCATTGCAACGAACAAAGTTGCTAATTTAGTTAGCAACGATGCTTTTCGGAAACGCACCCCAGAACTATTTACCAAAAGTACCAAAACTGCAGTTTGTTGAGCTACAAGTTTTTATCTCCTGTGTTGGTATCATCATAAATGGAAATGTTAAAGGAACAGTATGTAGGATTGTGTCCAAAACTGGTATTGCAATCACAAAACTTGTGGCTAAAACTGGTACTGCAATCACACAACTGGTGGCCAATACAAAAAATGACAACATAAACATCAGTTGAGGGCTGCAACTCCACTTTTTAAATGACAATATCCTGGCCGGACCACTGTTGTCAGTGATATAAGTATTTGAAATGAACATGACTTCTTAATGTCTATTGACATATCAGGGCCATTTTATGATTAATTAATATAAATTTCTTACGTACTGCTCCTTTAAGTTGTTTAACGGTAAAATCTACCAGAAGATTAGTAATTTCCTTGCTGTATCTCTAGTCGAGTGACAGAGGTTATGATTTCTCAGTTAGGTTAGCATTGAAAGCTGAATAAAAATGTTGTAAATTAAATCTCTATAAATACTAATACAAAAAGAAAAGAATAATATCCTGTCTTGGATTATTTGCTGTATAATGTTCTGAGAATAAATTACTTTTCCTGGACGCACTTTGCAACAGCCGACCGAGGCCAAGATTTTCACTTTCGCTTAATAAAAAATACATTTTAGGTTAGTTTCTCACCAAACCACAGTACATTCAGAACACAACAGCATGGATTATTTTATGATACATCTGCATCCTCTTAAAAAAAGAGTAAAAACTCGATTTGAACGCAAACTATTCATTTAGTGTTTCGAGAAAAATAGTTAGGCTTTAAAACAATACACAGGTGAGTAAATAATTATTTCTGAATTCCCATTTTGTGTGAATGTTCCAAATACAGTCACTGCAATATTTTAAAGTTATAAATACTTTAGACAAATAAAAGGCATTGTTTGCTAAGCGATATGCGTGTATTTTAACCACACTGTTAAAATTTTTCGACCTACTTTTACAGATTTTTAAATAAATGTATAGACTAAAGAAAATAATTTAAATACAACGAACTTCACTCATTTATGAGATCTATGTTCAACTTTAAGTCATTTCTTTTTTTTGTTCTGTGGAATTGTAGGGAAGTGACTGTTTTATTATTTTTTAATAATTCATACAGTAGCAGCCTATTTTCTGCCAGGTTATTTCCAAATCTGTGCGATTTTATTTTGATGTTTAAATCAGTTGGTGCATGATGTTGGTATGTAACTGGCCCAGCCATCATACATTTGCTAGTTCCGCCACTGTATCCCCTAAATTACTTTCATTGTTTCATTCTTCTCGTTAGGCACATTATTTCCACTTTTTTACTGAAAATAAATTACTTGTTAATGTGATAGTTTAGAGGGCAAGGGAGAAGAGCGATACTACATGTATGTCCCATGAAGCCGTTAATATGCCCACATATTTTTTATAAATTCCGACCAAAATCCAACATTAATCCAACATCAGATTCCGACCACAATCCAACATTAATCCGTCAGATTCCAACGAAAATCCAACGTCAGATTCTGACCAAAATCCAACGTCAATCCAACGTCAGATTCCGACCAAAATCCAACATTAATCCAACGTCAAATTCCAACCAAAATCCAACATTAATCCAACGTCAGATTCCAACCAAAATCCAACGTCAATCCAACATCAGATTCCGACCAAAATCCAACATTAATCAAACGTCAGATTCCAACCAAAATCCAATGTCAATCCAACGTCAGATTCCGACCACAATCCAACGTGATTTCAACGTCAGATTCCGACCAAAATCCAACGTCAGATTCCAACCAAAATCCAACATTAATCCAACGTCAGATTCCGACCAAAATCCAACGTCAGATTCCGACCAAAATCCAACTTCAGATTCCGACCAAAATCCAACGTCAGATTCCGTCCAAAATCCAACGTTAATCCAACGTCAGATTCCAACCGAAATCCAACGTAAATCCAACATCAGATTGTAGAGGTGTTAGTGAGACCAGCAGGGGGTGCTCACCCTGTGGTCTGTGTGGGTCCTAACACCCCAGTATAGTGACGGAGACACTATACTGTCAAAAAGCACCGTCCTTCAGATGAGACGTTAAACCGAGGTCCTGACTCTCTGTGGTCATTAAAAATCCCAGGATATCTTTCGAAAAAGAGTAGGGGTGTGCCCCGGCATTCTGGCCAAACTTGCCCATTGGCCTACTAATCATCCCCTCATACTAATTGGCTATATCACTCAGTCTCCTCTCCACTAATAAACTGGTGTGTGTTCTGGTGCAATATGGCTGCCGTCGTATCATCCAGGTGGATGCTGCACATTGGTGGTGGTTGAGGAGATTCCCTCATTCATATGTAAGCGCTTTGAGTGCTGCAGAAAAGCACTATATAAATGTAACGAATTATTATTATTATTTTTCCAACCAAAATTTAACATTAATCCAATGTCAGATTCCAACCAAAATCCAACATTAATCCAACGTCAGATTCCAACCAAAATCCAACGTCAATCCAACATCAGATTCCGACCAAAATCCAACATTAATCAAACGTCAGATTCCAACCAAAATCCAATGTCAATCCAACGTCAGATTCTGACCAAAATCCAACGTGATTTCAACATCAGATTCCGACGAAAATCCAACGTCAATCCAACGTCAGATTCCGACCAAAATCCACAACAATCCAACGTCAGATTCCGACCAAAATCCAACATTAATCCAACGTCAGATTCCAACCAAAATCCGACATTAATCCAACGTCAGATTCCAACCAAAATCCAACATTAATCCAACGTCAGATTCCAACCTCAATCCAATGTCAGATTCCGACCAAAATCCAACATTAATCCAACGTCAGATTCCGACCAAAATCCAACATTAATCCAACGTCAGTTTCCAACCAAAATCCAAAATTAATCTAACGTCAGATTCCAACCAAAATCCAACATTAATTCAACGTCAGATTCCAACCAAAATCCAACATTAATCCAACGTCAGATTCCAACCAAAATCCAACATTAATCCAACGTCAGAATCCAACCTCAATCCAATGTCAGATTCCGACCAAAATCCAACCTCAATCCAATGTCAGATTCCGACCAAAATCCAACATTAATCCAACGTCAGATTCCGACCAAAATCCAACATTAATCCAACGTCAGTTTCCAACCAAAATCCAAAATTAATCTAACGTCAGATTCCAACCAAAATCCAACATTAATCCAACGTCAGATTCCGACCAAAATCCAACATTAATCCAACGTCAGTTTCCAACCAAAATCCAAAATTAATCTAACGTCAGATTCCAACCAAAATCCAACATTAATCCAACGTCAGATTCCAACCAAAATCCAACATTAATCCAACATCAGATTCCAACCAAAATCCAACATTAATCCAACGTCAGAATCCAACCTCAATCCAATGTCAGATTCCGACCAAAATCCAACATTAATCCAACGTCAGATTCCGACCAAAATCCAACATTAATCCAACGTCAGATTCCGACCAAAATCCAACATTAATCCAACGTCAGTTTCCGACCAAAATCCAACGTAAATCCAACGTCAGATTCCAACCAAAATCCAACGTTAATCCAACGTCAGATTCTGACCAAAATCCAACATTAATCCAACGTCAGTTTCCAACCAAAATCCAACGTAAATCCAATGTCAGATTCCAACCAAATTCCAAGGTAAATCCAACGTCAGATTCCAACCAAAATCCGACGTTAATCCAACGTCAGATTCCTACCAAAATCCGACGTTAATCCAACGTCAGATTCCTACCAAAATCCAACATTAATCCAACGTCAGATTCCAACCAAAATCCAACATTAATCCAACGTCAGATTCCTACCAAAATCCAACATTAATCCAACGTCAGATTCCAACCAAAATCCAACATTAATCCAACGTCAGATTCCTACCAAAATCCAACATTAATCCAACGTCAGATTCCAACCAAAATCCAACATTAATCCGTCAGATTCCGACCAAAATCCAACGTCAATCCAACGTCAGATTCCGACCAAAATCCAACGTCAATCCAACGTCAGATTCCAACCAAAATCCAACATTAATCCAACGTCAGATTCCAACCAAAATCTAATGTAAATCCAACGTCAGAATCCAACCTCAATCCAACATCAGATTCCGACCAAAATCCAACATTAATCCAACGTCAGATTCCAACCAAAATCCAACGTCAGATTCCGACCAAAATCCAACGTAAATCCAACGTCAGATTCCAACCAAAATCCAACATTAATCCAACGTCAGTTTCCGACCAAAATCCAACGTAAATCCAACGTCAGATTCCAACCAAAATCCAACGTTAATCCAAAGTCAAATTCTGACCAAAATCCAACATTAATCCAACGTCAGATTCCAACCAAAATCCAACATTAATCCAACGTCAGATTCCAACCAAAATCTAATGTAAATCCAACGTCAGAATCCAACCTCAATCCAATGTCAGATTCCGACCAAAATCCAACATTAATCCAACGTCAGATTCCAACCAAAATCCAACGTCAGATTCCGACCAAAATCCAACATTAATCCAACGTCAGATTCCAACCAAAATCCAACGTCAGATTCCGACCAAAATCCAACATTAATCCAACATCAGTTTCCAACCAAAATCCAACGTAAATCCAACGTCAGATTCCAACCAAAATCCAACATTAATCCAACGTCAGTTTCCGACCAAAATCCAACGTAAATCCAACGTCAGATTCCAACCAAAATCCAACGTTAATCCAAAGTCAAATTCTGACCAAAATCCAACATTAATCCAACGTCAGATTCCAACCAAAATCCAACATTAATCCAACGTCAGATTCCAACCAAAATCCAATGTCAATCCAACGTCAGATTCTGACCAAAATCCAACGTTAATCCAACGTCAAATTCTGACCAAAATCCAACAATAACTCTTTCCCCGCCATTGACGGGATATCTCGTCAATCTGCAATACCGCTATTATCCACCAGGCGGCGCTCTTCCTCAACTTATAAAAAACGGAAGTATTGCCCTAGGGCAAACAGCTGTAAGTCTGTGTATTATCTCAGCTTTTTGCTCAAAATTTGCTGTTTTTGATGAAACCTACACATATTTGAGAGGTGATAAAAACAGAACACATGAAGGTAGGATGAAACTGATTTTTTTGTTTGAAAGCAGAGGGTCTGTTCTTTTATTTTATATATTTTATGTTTATATATTTAAAAAGGAGCATTTTCTGGTAGGCATTAAACTTTTGTGAAAATCATGAAAAATGCTGGCGGTGAAAGAGTTAATCCAACGTCAGATTCCGACCAAAATCCAACATAAATCCAACGTCAGAATCCAACCTCAATCCAATGTCAGATTCCAACCAAAATCCAACATTAATCCAACATCAGATTCCGACCAAAATCCAACGTCAGATTCCGACCAAAATCCAACATTAATCTAACGTCAGTTTCCAACCAAAATCCAACGTAAATCCAACGTCAGATTCCAACCAAAATCCAACATTAATCCAACGTCAGATTCCGACCAAAATCCAACGTCAATCCAATGTCAGATTCCGACCAAAATCCAACACTAATCCAACGTCAGATTCCGACCAAAATCCAATGTCAGATTCCGACCAAAATCCAACACTAATCCAACGTCAGATTCCGACCAAAATCCAATGTCAGATTCCGACCAAAATCCAATGTCAATCCAATGTCAGATTCCGACCAAAATCCAACGTCAATCCAACGTCAGATTCCAACCAAAATCCAATGTTATTTTAATGTCAGATTCCGACCAAAATCCAACGTCAGATTCCAACCAAAATCCAATGTCAGATTCCAACCAAAATCCAACATCAATCCAACGTCAGATTCCGACCAAAATCCAACATCAATCCAACATCAGATTCCGACCAAAATCCAACATTAATCTAACGTCAGATTCCGACCAAAATCCAACACTAATCCAATGTCAGATTCCAACCAAAATCCAACATCAGATTCTGACCAAAATCCAGCATTATTTCAACGTCAGATTCCGACCAAAATCCAACTTTATTTCAACGTCAGATTCCGACCAAAATCCAACATCAGATTCCGTCCAAAATCCAACACTAATCCAACGTCAGATTCCAACCAAAATCCAACACTAATCCAATGTCAGATTCCAACCAAAATCCAATGTCAATCCAATGTCAGATTCCGACCAAAATCCAACATCAGATTCTGACCAAAATCCAACATTATTTCAACGTCAGATTCCGACCAAAATCCAACTTTATTTCAACGTCAGATTCCGACGAAAATCCAACATCAGATTCCAACCAAAATCCAACATCAGATTCCGACCAAAATCCAACATCAGATTCCGACCGAAATCCAACGTTAATCCAATGTCAGATTCTGACCAATATCCAACATTAATCCAAGGTCAGACTCCGACCAAACGTCAATCCAATGTCAGATTCCAACCAAAATCCAACGTCAGAATCCAACCTCAATCCAATGTCAGATTCCGACCAAAATCTAATGTCAGATTCTGACCAAAATCCAACGTCAATCCAATGTCAGATTCCGACCAAAATCCAACGTTATTTCAACGTCAGATTCCGCCTAAAATCCAACGTTATTTCAACGTCAGATTCCGCCTAAAATCCAACGTTATTTCAACGTCAGATTCCGCCTAAAATCCAACGTCAATCCAACGTCAGATTTTGCCCAAAATCCAACATCAATCCAAGGTCAGATTCTGACCAAAATCCAATGTTATTTCAACATCAGATTCCGCCCAAAATCCAACGTCAATCCAACGTCAGATTTCGCCCAAAATCCAACATTAATCCAACGTCAGATTCCGACCAAAATCTAATGTCAGATTCTGACCAAAATCCAACGTCAATCCAATGTCAGATTCCGACCAAAATCCAACGTTATTTCAACGTCAGATTCCGCCTAAAATCCAACGTTATTTCAACGTCAGATTCCGCCTAAAATCCAACGTCAATCCAACGTCAGATTTTGCCCAAAATCCAACATCAATCCAAGGTCAGATTCTGACCAAAATCCAATGTTATTTCAACATCAGATTCCGCCCAAAATCCAACGTCAATCCAACGTCAGATTTCGCCCAAAATCCAACGTCAATCCAACGTCAGATTCTGACCAAAATCCAACGTCGATCCAATGTCAGATTTCGACCAAAATCCAACGTTAATCCAACGTCAGATTCCGACCAAAATCCAACATTAATCAGATGTCAGATTCCGACCAAAATCCAACGTCGGATCAATGTATTTTATACTGATGTATTTTATCATGAATACCCACCGACTTGATATAGAATATTTTCATTTTTGTAGTTTGTAATTGCTTTTTTCTAAAATATTTCTGGAAGTCTGAAATCTTCCAACATATTTTTTCACATCTTGATTTGAATGTTAAAAATCTTAGTTCTTGGACTTGTGATGTTTTGTACTGTGTTTTTGCCCTTACTTATGCATTTTATGAAAATGTATTTTTTTACTGGATTTGTATTTGTATGCTCTTATTCTGCAGGCTCCAGACCTGGAGATTGAAGTTACTAAAGGTTGATGTTTAACAAGCTTGTGACCTTATTGCATGGTGTTAATTTTTTACATTTATTTATCTAATACACATTTGCACATCTGTAAACATAAATTTCATATTACAACTTTTTTTGACTACAGATTTTTAAATTCAGGAGTATTCGTGTGTTGCGCAGCTGATACTGAAATGCTTTAAATTGCTATAGTTTTATTATAGTAAAAGTGTAGTAACATGCTTTTAGGTGGATTGATTACCACTTGTATAACCAGTTTTACTACAAATACCATGTTTTTTGTAGCTAAAATAGGTTTTATTTGTTGTTCAAAAATTATCATTACCCCAACATGTTAAAGCTCCCGTTCTGTCTGTGATTTTGAAGCTTTGATTGTGTTTATAGTGGGCAATATAACATGTGTTTATGTTTCACGTGTAAAAAAACGCGGTATTTTTCACACAATTTACTTATCTGTATAGCTCTGTTTTCACTGTCCTCAAAACAGGCTGATGTCTTTCTTGTTATGTGAAGTCCCTCCTTCAGAAATACGTATCGAGTTCTGATTGTGTAGTTTGTTTAGTGTGCTGTGATTCGATAGCAGCTTAGCTTAGCAGAGCCGTTTGAGCCAAAGCTGGTGACTGACGTATTCCTGTTGGCGGAGTTTAGTCAACGAACTGTTTTACTGATGTCATTAAAGCAGGAAGTAGAGGGCTGTAGTCCAAACCCGGCGTTTCGTTGTAGGCTTTTAAAGAGGAATTCTATTAAAGAAAATATATCGCCTGGCAGTGAACTTTGAGCTTTATCATTTTACAGGTATTATTTATGCTATTATAGCAACATTACACACTAACTAGGGTTTAAAAAATGGTATCAGGAAGAACGTGACCTTTAAATATATGCATTTACAAACTCATGTTTCGGTAATTAGAACTAAAAAAGTTGTCTAGGTACCATGACAAACAAAATTTCAAAATTTTATCTGGAGAGAAAAAATAAGAACTGCTTACCTGGTAGCCATCTTGAGTGTCACAGGCAATTTCGTCCCTTTCAACCAATTTTTTTTGAAAATGTTAGTTCCTTGAGGGCTTGCGGAGGATGAGAAAATTGGTCTTAGATACATTTATATTCCTTATTATTGTCTCTACATTTACCAATGATCACCAAATACCACATGTTTCTTTACTGTAAATGTTTATAGTATAACATGCAGTGAAGCTTTTTATTTTTTACATTTTTTAATTATAAATATTTCCATTTCAAAGAACCCAAATCCAGTCATGGACACATTGCAGTAATGAAAATTTCCCCTTAAATGTGGGAAAAACAACAAAATTGGTTTGTATGATGTCAATTGAAATCATGTGCAAAATAGTACATGAAGAGATGTTTATAACTGTATGCTTCTTATTTTGATAGCATTTACTTTTATTATCAAAATGTTTCATGACACCTTAAAAGTCTAATTTCGCGAGAATGACCCGAAAGTGGTTACAAAATACAGATAAAGAAGGAAAACACTATTGTAGACTCATTATTTTTTTTTTTTTTTTTTTTTAATTGTAGACTCATTAGCAAGAAGCTGTAATATTTTATATTATATTTTATAATTATTATTTTATTACAATTATTAATATAATTATTATTTAATCATTGTATTAAAAATACTCTTGATGTTGTGGTCAGTTCACAACAAAACTGTTAACTGCACTCCATGCTGGATTGTTTCAACCCATTGTTGGGTCAAATATGACAGTTAATTTGTTCATATTTTAACTAGGGATGCTCCGATCGATCGGCCGCAGATCGGTATCGGCCGATAACGGCATTAAATGACTCGATCGGTCCTCGTTAAATTTGCCGATCTCGTGAACCGATCTTCAGGGCTCTCAAGTCTCACGCATTCACCGTGAGACTCACGCATTTCAGTCAGTTCACACGCTCACACGCCACACCTTGTATTTCTCACGCTGAAAAAATAAGAAAACTTTTCCCACTCTATACAATTAATGAACGAGGCACAGGAGAGAAGTTCTCTGCCGAGTTCATATCTGTCGAGCCGCGGACACGGTCACACTAGACATCCTGATATAATTGTCACCTACCAGCCAATCAGAAATCAGAATTTGTTGTTTCTGGGTAAATTTCGTGATCCTGCTGCAAGCACATTCGTTACTAGGCAACATAGATTCTCACGTCACACAGACGAAGTGGCAGTTGGAAGAGAAGAATCCGATGAAAGCGGTAGGTAACGCATTCTTTTTTATAGCAATTTGATTTTACGATTCTTGGATGACATCACAAAAATGTGATCAAAGATAATAAAAACTGTTGTTGGGAAATATAGCCGAGGTAAATTATTATTGATTAAAAAAATCGAACTGCTTTGCAATCAGAATTAGCTTTAACTTTAGGAAAGTACTAAACACTAGAGGCTACCTGAAACAATCCCAGGTGAAAAATATTATAGGAAATACTATAGTGTTTTTGAACCATACTAATAGTATAGTAAATTTTAGTATATTATAGTATTTACAACACTTTGTTAATGATTGCTACAGCATACTCTGTATTAACTATAGTAGTGAACTGATAAACTGTAATAAATACTCTAACGTTAGTATTCTTTAGTTTATACTACAGTAATCTGTAGTGTATATCCTAGTATATTATACCCTATAGTTGTAGACAATGTAGTACAGTATTGGATAAAGTAATACGTTTATATTACTATATTTGATGTTATCACAGCAACTATAGAATTACCACAACAAATTAATTCAAGTACATTACTATAGTATGGGTCAAAAACACTATAGTATTTACTATAAATTACTATAGTATTTTTTTCACCTGGGAATGGAAAGGACAAGATATTTCATTTTCATTGATTTCATTATTTTCAAATTATACTTTATTCATACTCTTTTTAGCTATTCAGCTATACTCTGGCTTTTATTTTAGTAATGTTTATATCCTGCCAATGTATACATTAATCATTGCATTTATCTGTTTAAAAGATGTCACACAAACACACCTTGTATTGTAAGTATGCTCAGGGCAAGTTCTGCAATGCAATGTTGCTGTTCAGTTGGCTCATTTGGGGCAATTTTTTATATATTTGTATTTTTGAAATAAAACAATGTATTTAATTTCTATGACTTTGTCTTTAATTAGATTTCCCAACTGTTATAATTTCTATTTGTGCTAATCAATTATAAACAATATATTAAATTTAACTGCTACCAAAAACCTGAGAGAATTGGTTGGGGCCGAGGGGTCGCTGCTGCAAATATTTAAGTGGCTCCTCCCCTAACAGATGAAATCTCACTCCAAACTTTTGATAAAACTTGAGAGCCCTGCGATCTTTCTGTTTACTTTTGTCTGTCATGATACGGCTCCTCAATGCGGCTGCACGTAGAGACCATTTTTACGCAGTGAGAGCATTTTTATGACCCGTGGCTGATGAGCGACGTGTAGATTTGCATTTCTCTTTTTGCCTTCACAGAGATATGTGTATTTTCTACGAGGACGCGGTCCGGTCCTAACATCGCGACCCGTCTTCACATCCCCATCAAACAGCGTATACAACACATATCTATCGCGGACAATTGCATCCTCGTGTCAAAAGTTTATTATTTGCATGCGTTTTAAAGTTTTGAGCGTTTAAACTTTAATTTTCCTCACAGCTGCTCTCGTCTGCATACACCCGCCGCGCGCACACACAGCAGCCTGTCATCAGTGAGTGCACGTGGACAGAGCGATCTCTGTCAAGTCTTAAAGCTACAGTAACCTAATTCATCTCTCAATAAAATCACTATCTGCTCTTCACTAAAGAACTGTTGTACTTCATACGAATGCGTGTATATTTAATTCATACAGTAAAGACTGTTAACTGTTTTATTTTCATTAGTTTTTACAGACATAAGCCTTTTTAAAGGCATATTAAATTTGTCTTTGCAGAAGAAATAATTGTTGTGCTAATTTATTTGATTCTCTATTAAAACAATAATATACCTAATTACTGCAAGTAAAATAACAAAGGCAACATCTGTGGTTTTACTTTATCTAGAAAAAATGTTAGAAGTTACAGTCATCAAAGACCTTGCATATCAGCTTGAAAAATCGGTATCGGCATTGGTATCGGCCGATCACGAAGACAACAAATCGGTGATCGTTATCGGCCTGCAAAAATCCTGATCGGAGCATCCCTAATTTTAACCAACCATGTTAATACAATACTTTCAAAAATCAAGGTGCTTCACAATGCTATAAAATGAAAAAACGGGTTTTAACCCTTGGTGTGACTGTAATAAAAGGAGAAGATAAATAAAGGCAAACAAACTCAATCTCAGTTGCAGACTGAAGATGTTATGAGTGTTGTTATTGAAAGTGAATTATGAATTTATCTGTGTCCACCAGACTGACCTTTAATGTGCTCTTTTAATAATCCTTTGTTCTTTTCATTGTAGCTTACTTGGTTCAGATAAGGGTAAAACGCCCCTGTGGACCTTCAGTCAGTCAAAAAAAGCATTGACCAGCTCTAGGTTATCCATCCCCCGTAGCAAAAAAGATAAATGTTGCATCAGCAGCGCCAACACCTTGACCGAAAAGGAATCAATTGATCACCAGAGCGAATTGAACAGAAGTGTTCAGAAATAATAATTCAGGCCTGTGTCATAAAATAAGCACTGATAGTGGATTACCCAAAGCCTAAATTATAATTAGGTTGTTTTAGGGAACACACAACAAATAAATTCACTCATGAATCTTACTTGATGAGTTTGCACATATTGATTCCCGTGTGTGTCTATTTATAGTACAGACACTGTCAGTTCATTCTTTTCTAATGGGGTTTTCGTCGACTAAGAAGTTGTGTTTTGGCCAGGTGTCCTCAGCAAAGGTAAAATGATTATTTATATAATATTAGTGCGTTGCAGGCTGCACAAAACGTTTAGATTTCAGACAATACACACACTATCATTTCAGTTAAACAAATCGATTATACGGCACTGGCTGTGTTCAGAACAGAATATCAGTGGCGGCTCGTGACTGCTCTTCCGAGGGGAGCAAATTCAAAATAAGTGTTTGTTGCGTCATGTGAACCATGTGCATCATGTGTTTTGTCAAAATAAGTGCCTGCTGCACACGCGTCAAAACCGTTTATGATAAAAGAGACGCTCACGTTCACAAAATACACGCAATACACTCCCTTAAACTCTGATTACACATGAGATTATGCGAGTATCTGACAAACGTGAGCGTCTCTTTTATCGTAAACCCTTTAGATGCTTCTGCAGCAGGCACCTACTCCGACAAGACACGCGATGCACGCAGGATCACTCGACGCGCCAAACACATATTTCGAAATCACAAACCACACACATGACGGGCTACATACATGTTGTGATGAAATTTGCATCGAGACCACTCGAAAAAAGAAGTCTTCGGTCGCTTAGCTACTAGATTTGTCAATTAAACAAGTCAAATAAACTAAAAATTTTTTTTTCTTGAAAATCATTTTTTGCAGTGTAGCAGTTTGTTTTTATTTGAAGAAAACGGTTAATTTTCATAAAGGGGAATTTCTGTATGTATTTGCCAAATTGTGCTGTACTGAACAAACACTGCAAGAATACTGTATTACACAACATACATCCATTACAACATGCAACCATTTTCAGTTATTTGCAGACCTTTTAAGAAATTAATTTTCATTTGTACGTCTTTTCACAAAATATCTTTTCGAAAAAAGTTGACAACTCTAACATGCGATGTGCTAAGGTCATGTGACAACACGACGTACCACATTTAAATGTTTAACATGCTTAATATAGAAACCATGTAAAATCATGTCACTCACTCACTAGTACATTGTAAAAAATATGCAGCATTTTTGTCAAATAAACATATATATTTATAACTTAGAAAATTAAAGGGGACATATAATGAAAATCTGACTTTTTCCATGTTTAAGTGCTATAATTGGGTCCCTAGCGTTTCTATCAACCTAGAAAATGTAAAAAAGAACAACCAAGTAACTTAGTTTTGGTAAACCATTCTCTGTAAGCATGTGAAAAAATAGGTAATTGAAATTTGGCTCCCCTTGTGATGTCAGAAGGGGAATCCAACCAGGGCACTGCCATTTAGTGAAGAGATCAACTCATTTGCATTTAAACAGACACACCCAAAAACGGCATATTTTCTCATACCTACAGTACAAAGTGACAATTTGAACATGTTATAATAAATTATCTATATGGTATTTTAGCTAGAACTTCACATACCTACTCTGGGGACACCAAAGATTCATTTGACATCCTAAAAACGTTTTATGAAATGTCCCCTTTAAGCTAAACAATTACAACTTGATTTTATAAGTTATGTCAACTGTTCACAAGCCAAAACTTAAAATAGTAGGTTGAATTGACTTAAGGGCTGGTTATACTCGCGCTTTGGTCCGCAACGCAAGCCTCCGCGGATCGCGCGCGCGTCTCACCAAACGGACGAGGCGTTTATAGTTAACGCGCTCGCCGTTGCACTATTTTTTTAACCACCAGGCGGCGACGCGAGCAATAAAGTCAAAAACAAACACAAAGAAGAGGATAGAAGAAGTCGTCCGCTGGAACAACCCTACTGCTTTTAACATTAGAGTTTGATATATATAAATATGAGAACATGAATAAAACAACAATCTTTTAAATATGTCTTTATTAAACATTATCATTTCATTAACGTTTTTACTAAACAAACAGTACAGACATCTTAAGGTTTATATTTTATTCCTCATCCAGTGGTTCATTCAATACAAATATAAGCCAAACCTTCTGATTCATGTAAAATAATTCGTGTTTTAAACTGCAAAGTTTCCATACTTTACTTCCAGAGTGTCAGATAAATATATACATTGTTTTGCTTGGATTTATCAAAGAGATACGTCACAGGCTTGCCTGCTCGGACAGAATCGCCTCGAGTTCGGTCATTTTCGGATGCGGAGCCGCGCGGAAAGTTACAAAAAATGCCGTGCACAGCGCCACGCGAAATGGGGTCTCGCGCACCCAACGCGCGCGACCGCCCACTCCGCGTTGACGTCATTTTTGCCGCGCGCACCAACGCGCTCTTGCGGACGCGGCGACTATAAACTAGGCTTTACAAAACCAAGTTGTTTTAATAATATGTAATTTTCACCACTAGAGGTCGCTTAACAACAACGGCAACAACTTGATGGCGCTGTGAAAAAGAGTAAAAAGAGTTCCAGTGTTAATAGGAATCAATCTGGCAGTACTTAAAATTCATGTTCATGAATGACATATTGATAATAAGTTTAATAATCACTACATTATAATGTAAACACACAGTGTGGCTTGATAGACCCTGTCCCAAATGGCCGGACTTGTGGACTTCCTCAGAGTCCACACTTTGATGACATCATGTAGTGCAGAAAAGCATATTTTCCTTCATCTCAAGATATTTCACTTGCTTTCACTGATCTGTACTATAGCTATCAGTTAACACAGCAATCTCCAACGCGGTTATGAGACTCTTCGAACGATCCAATCACAGGAGGTAAAAAACATTAAAAGCAATATTGATTCGCTTTCAACATAAGTGGGAGTGTTTGGGGCGCACAGTCCTGCGCCCCAGGGCGGATTCGAAACCAGCCACTTAGAGCTCAGCCTCAGGTCACATGTTTTTACCCTTTTTCCTGACCTACATAGACACTCATTAGGGGTGCGCCCCAGATACACAAACATGACACACACACAACAAACTCAGTTTTGATTTTTAATTGTTTTAAATAAATTATAACATGACTAACAGTGAAATAGTACAACTAAATGAATTTATTTTGTATTAATTTGCACTATATATTTAACTTTTTGGTATCATGTTAAAGTAGCTTTCCTCTCTGGCCAGCTTTAAGGGGGCGGCGCCCCAGCGCCCCCTAGTGACCAGCCGCCACTGGTGCAGACCCTATGGACCCTTGACGGGAGTCCAAAAGGGTGCATCGAAGTTGTATTTTGGTACAGACTCGAGCGTCTCACCGGAAATAGGAAGAGAAGTTGCCCATCAGTGTGAACTCCTCCCTTACGTCATCTGATTGGTCTGATTTCTCTTTTGCAAGGACGCATCAAGGGTTCAAAGGGGGCACTGATGAGCACACTTTGCAGCGAAAAAAATTACAGATGGGACACCTTACGGACTCGTAGACTAAGCGAGCACTCGCAATTTAAGGCCACGAGACCGAAAGTCAACATGAAGTGCGGCATTTGGGACACGAAACAATAACAGAGCAACATGCTGTACGTTACTACTTCCGCATTTCGCATACTTCTGCAGATTGATCGGCGTATGACATCAAACTATTGCAAGAATACAGCATTCGATTTATTCTCGTGATATTATGATGTCAGACGCCGATTGGTCTGCGGAGTGCCACATGAAGTCAAACACACCAATGGTTTCTATGGCAGGAAACATGCACACCGAGCATAAAATTTAAACATTTGGGATAATGTAAGTACACGTGAACAAAATACAACACTGCACTAGTAGTTTTATGTATTTTAATTCAAAAAGTTTATATGTTGTGCTTTATAAACCTTAGCATGCCATCTTTGTTACATTATTAATGCTGTTTTATTTAAGCAAGCCAAGATTGCATTGCAGTATTGTGCAGTAGGCTATGTAAAGATAAAGGACAACCCAAAATCCCAATCTAGACACAACAATGTATGTCAGCTTAAGAAAAGTAGCCTATACAAAGCTCATTCAAGGACAGAAGAACATGATCCAATCACATTGCCAGCTACTTCCTTGCCAAAGTCCAAGGTAACAACATCCATTAAACGTGTTGCTTCCCTAACACAAAGATTTCCCGAAGGATATGATTGCACCTGCTGTCTGTGTATTCCCATCTGAACAGAGCAATGACCCCTCTGTGTGGTTCAGACACAAAGACTGTACTCCATACTGCAGCTTCTCACACATGCAATGTAAGACTGAATCCTGTTCGGCATGCTGGCCACTGGTTACCATGACAACAATGGGGTGATGGGTGGTCAAAGCCTCTATGAAAACAGTACTTTCGGAGCCTAAACACTGAACTGCTAAATTATCAGTCTGAACTCTATCATTATATTGAACTCGAAAGGAAAATTGATTTAAATTGTTTGTGTATCAATCTATATAAGGAGTACAAATCTGAGCATGCATGTTAAACAAGATGTGTTGCGTGCAAAGGCAATCAATGTATTGATTTTGGACCAATCCATCTATAACTGTTGTTCTTTTGGTTTATTAACAAGCATCTAATCTTAGATGTGAGACAGCTCGTGTGTGCTATTTGTTGACATCCTGGTGCACGGGGAAATGAAGAACCTGAAGTCTTTCCTTACATCCACTGAAAATAAATATAGAGAATTGTGTTTGTTCATGTGTTCATTCATCTTTTTCACTTCCTTCTATTAGATCAGAAATATCAAAATCAATAGCAGTAGCCTTTATAATAAGAAAATCTTTTGCATTGCATCTTGCTGACCAATCATTCCTGATAGCTTTTTAACGCCAGCTAGATCTTAGCGTAAAATTACTATTTCTTTTTACAAAATGAATTGACATATTTGCCACCTCCTACCTCTTGGAGGTATTATTAAAGTATATTATATTGTATAGTAAAGATATGAGATCTAAACTGGTTCTTGTAGAGGATGGTGGTGCAATGCCAACATGGATAAAATTTCCAGGGAACACACCATCACTGATAACAATGAAACTGATTGGAATAGCAGTGATGAGACTAATAGCAGGTTAGATGATTAAAATCAAAATTATGCTTTTCAATCAGCTCATTAATTTAATAGTCAGGGCACTGATCAAGGAGTCTACCATTTTAAGGGCTGTCTGAATATTAAATCCTCCATAAAAATCCTACAATACTGTAGTCATGTTGCAGATCATGTTGACTTCCATAGTATTTCCTTTTCCTGGAAGTCAGTGGGTCCAAACACCTTCTTTTGTATTCAACAGATCAAACAGCTTAAGAATAACATGAAGGTGGGTAAATGATAACAGAATTTTCATTTGTGGGTGAATTATCCCTTTAACAAGACAAAATTAGCATTATTAAAAGTAAAACAATAATAAAACCATTAAAACCAGCATACTTACACTCTTTTTAGCCAAACGTCCAGAGTATACATAAATTAATTAATTAACATTTATTTACTTACTATTACATTTTTTATAATTTTTTTATTGCTTAGATTTATTAAAGTATTTTATTTTACATTTAAAAAATTGGATGCATTTATTCAATATTTTCGTTAATTATTATGATTACCTTTATTACAGTATTTTTTTTGTTAATTTAATGATTACGTTAACAGTATTTTATTGCTATATTTGGTGATAATGATTTTATTTATTACACTATATTATTATTATTTGATGATTAGACCAGCATAAGCTGGTAGCTGGTTTTAGCTGGTTTACAGTGGCAGTAGCGTGTTCAAGCAGGTCCTTCTTGCCTGGCAAAGCCGGTCAAGCTGATGGGTCAGCACGATCATCTAAAAAGTGACCAAAACACAGCTAAACCAGTTTGCTACATCAGCTAAACCAGTTAAAACCAAGCTGGGAGACCAGCAAAAACCAGCTCACCAGCTTATGCTAGTAGGGTAGGATTACATTTATTACAGTATTTTATTCTCAAATTGAAATTATTGTGTCTACTTTTTATTGCAGTAATTTATTCTCACATGGAATTATTTCCCTAACATTTATTTATTATAGTATTTTATTTTACATTTAAAAAAAGGCATCCATTCCTTCTCAAAAGCCTGACCATCTTAAAAGTGCCCAAAACACAGCTAAACCAGTTTGCTACACCAGCTAAACCAGTTAAAACCATTGGTATTGTGATGGGCATCTTTTGATAAATGTTTGATCCAGGTGCAATCTCACCTGGTTGCATTATTTGTGTGTGTTTTGAATACACCTGTTTTGATGGACAAAGTATTAAACTATATACACCTAATGGCAGGTGGTCACATGGTTACCCTACTGAAAAATCCAGCTAAGACCAGCATAAACTGGGAGCTGGTTTCAGATGGCTTAAGATAGCAGTAGCTGGTTTAAGCTGGTCCTTCTCAAAAGCCTGACCATCTTAAAAGTGACCAAAACACAACCAGTTTGCTACACCAGCTAAACCAGTTAAAACCAAGCTGGGAGACCAGCAAAAAGCAGCTCACCAGCTTATGCTGGTTTTAGATGTGTTTTTCAGTAGGGTATTTTTCAGTAGCGTAAGACGTTTATTACAGTATTTTATTCTCAAATTGAAATTGTTGCATCTACTTTTTTATTGCAGTAATTTATTCTAACTTGTAATTATTTCCCTAACATTTATTTATTACAGTATTTTATTTTACCTTAAAAAAATTGCATGCATTTATTTAAATAGTTTAGTTAATTATTATAATCACATTTAATATATGTGCTATTTAATACATTTAATATATTTGTTATATTTGGTGATTATGATTATATTTATTACACTATATTATTGTTAAACTTAAACACTTAAACTTAAGCTTAAACTGGTAGCTGGTTTTAGCTGGCTTAAAATGGCAGTAGCTGGTCCTCCTCTGCCTGGCAAAGCTAGTCAAGCTGGTGGGTCAGTCCAGCCTGACCATCTTAAAAGTGACCAAGACACAGCTAAACCAGCTTGCTACACCAGCTAAACCAGTTCAAACCGTGCTGGGAGACCAGCAAAAACCAGCTTATGCTGATTTTAGATATTTTTAAATGCTATGATTATGTTTATTTCAGTATTTTATTCTCAAATAAAATGATTATGTCTACATTTATTTATTTCAGTATTTATTACAGTATTTTATTCTCGAATTGAAATTATTGCATCTACTTTTTTATTGCAGTAATTTATTCTAACATGATATTATTATTTATTACAGTATTTTATTTTACATTTAAAAAATTGCATGCATTTATTATTATATATATTTGTTTTTTATATTATATTTATTATATAAATATTTTAATTTGATTATTATACTCACATTTAATACAGTATTTTTTTGTTAATTTAATGATTACATGTACCGTATTTTATTGCTATATTTGGTGATTATGATTATATTTATTACACTATTTTATTGTTATTTGATGATTACCCTACAGAAAAATCCAGCTAAGACCAGCAGTACTTTATTCTCACATCATGTAATTATTTCCCAATCATTTATTTATAACAGTATTTATTTTTTTACATTTAATTAATTCCCTTACATTTACTTTACTCCTACTTATAATAAACTACATTTTCCAAATCATTTTCATTGGTCGTAGTGTAAGATTGCAAGCAGCGCCCTCTAACGTCCCGACGCTACATTTCACTCCAAATCGTCCCGCCTCCCAACAATCGCGGCAGTCCAGCGCTGGCGTTCAGAAGATGCACACCGAGACACCGGGGATCCTCTTCTCAGAAACCACACAGGAAAACAAGTGCATCACCCTGCATGAACCTTTAACATCCAGCAACCTCTAGGAGCCTCCGGCATCTCTCTCGCATCACTTACCGGAGATACATAGCCTACACCTGTTCATTTTCACCTGGATTATGGAAAACTGAAGCTGGTTTAGGAATGATCACTGCTTACTGATCGCTTTAGTTTTCTAGCTTTAGATATGATTCCCGAACACCAGAACCATGTTGTCACCACGATTGAAACAATGCCATCAGAGACAGTCACAGCTTCACCATCCGTGTTTCAGAGGATAAAGAAAGTGCTCAGCAGGTAAGAAGATACATTGGTATTGTGCTGGGCATGTTTAATAAAATGTTTGATCCAGGTACAATCTCACCTGGTTGCATTATTTGTATGTGTGTGTTTTGAATACACCTGTTTTGATGGACAAAGTAGGGTATCCCATTGATGTATCCAAATATGCCTTGACTAAACCCTGATTTATCATCTTCTAGAGAGGTGAAATAAATCCTTTTTTATTTAGTCTTGGTCATATTTGGGTTTGGTCGATGTTTGTATTACACCTGTTATGATGATGGCCAGATGATAGTTTATCATTTTACCCTTTTGTATCCAAATGCATGTTTTGTATCTAAGCTGCTCTTTATATCTATATTTTTGACTGCTTCAGTATAATAATTTACCTCATTTTACCTTTATGACCTAATGGCAGGTGGTCTAGCATTTAGGATGAGTAAAAACAGCAGGAGTCTTTTGTATGAATTTATTTGTGACATTTAGTCGGACAGTCATTTATAAGATGTGAACTACTTAAATGCCAAGTTGCAAAACAGGCTCAACATAAATTTCATGAACCGTCATGCACATTGTCTTTTTCTGTACGGGTTGCATCATAGATTTTCGCTGTGTGAAAGTCAAGAGATCACTTCATTGCAGTGACTGAGAGAGGTCTTGTGGAGATACTGTATGCACACTACGCCTCTTTTGTCTTGTGGTGTGTGCGTCTATCCATCACAAGTGTATGCTGGCGCCTAAGGAATTCAATGCAGAATGTCCATTCAAGTGTGTCCGAAAACCTGTCGTGTACTAAAACCTATTTGGCCTAATAAAACTGTGGTCCAAACAACAAGGGGTTGAAAATCTGCACTCGACTGGGCTTTTAAAATGTCAGAGTTTATTGTGGTTAGTTTGGGTGCGGGCCAGAGTACTCTTTTATTAAAGAGCCTGCAATTAATATCAGGGGTGGCACATTTTCTACTATTTATTGTATTTTAAACAGTATACAATATGAACACATTAAGTAAATGTCAATTACTGAGTAAAACATAAAAAACATTAAATTGAGTAGTGCATTACAGTGAAACTGATGAACTTTTGATGGTACATTTCTGATGTTATTCGGGCTGTAATTGTGGCATACGCACATGCATTCAAGCATTGCATGACTCATTATTTTGAAGATGATTGTTTTGTTCGGTAACCCCTGTTGTAAGGTTAGCCGGACAGACGCTGGAGCTCCAGTTGTGTGTGGGGTTATGCATTGAGAATGACAGCTGGTTGTCTTGGGTCAGATGAGTCAGGCAGTCTGTGCTCTCTCTTTTTGCCATCTGCTGGTTCTTTTTATACCCGCAACTTGCCTTTATTTTCCAGAACAATGTCTCTGGAGGTGGAATCTGTGCAGGGGAAGATCCAGTTGCACACTTGGTGCTTTTGGGCCCATTGTGAACCTGCCAAGAGTGGAATCTGTTTGTTGCGGTGAAAGTGAGGCTTAGTCTTATTATTGGGGAATTGCGGTGATCTTTCAACCATCTGGATGCCACAGCATAGAAATGAACATTTTTAGTGGCACTTAATAAGGCAAGCATAAGTAGTATGCTTATATGTAGGATTTATATAGGGTGGGATTTGAACCCTAAGTTGTAAACTTTTATGCATTTGCTATGTTTTTGCTACGGATGTGAATTTTACTTCAAATTGTGTGGCTTGTGGAGGAAAAACTTGTAATAATGAGTTGTTGGTTAAAGTATGGACAAACTTAACTGTTTGGTTGCGTTAGTTTATAGAAATTAGGGCTGCAACCAGTGTTGGGGGTAACGCATTACAAGTAACGTGCATTACGTAATAATATTTCTCATCTGAAGTAACGAGTAAAGTAACGCATTACTTTTTAAATGCACACATTAATAATTGAGTTACTTTTTTAAAAAAGTAATGCAAGTTACTTTTCAGTTTAATTAATTTGAAAAAAAAAAAACATAATGTACTGAATTAAACTGAACATAGTCATGTAGAAATACACACTCTATGCGCGAGCGCCAGTTTGAGTGGGAAACGGAGATGGCAGGCCAGAGCTTGACATTTTTGTGATGGAAATATGTAATTTCTGAATGCAGAACTTCATAAAAAACACCTGCAAGGCCTGAAAGAGATCAAGCATCAGCCAAGTAAGAAAAAGTAACTTAAAAGTAACTTAAAAGTAACGTAAGTGTTACTTTCCATGAAAAGTAACTAAGTAATGCAATTGGTTACTTTTTTGGGGAGTAACTTAATATTGTAATGAATTACTTTTAAAAGTAACTTTACCCAACACTGGCTGCAACTAATGATTATTTTCATAATCGCTTAATCTGACGATTATTTTTTCGATTAACCAACTATTCGGATTAAAAACATAAATATTTACTCAATTAGTGGGCGTACACACCAAAGCTTTTACGCCGGTGGATGTTTTTAATACTTTCCAATGGAAGCGTTGCGTTTTACTGCTGGCGCATTTTTTTCACGCTGAAAACTGGCACTTAATTTTCGCACTTAACGCTGAGTGCCGAGAGTTTAAAACTATTCAACTGTGGTTGAAACCTCAGCTCGTCAATATCAGTTCTCACATGGCTGTCCAATCACAGTGGAGGAGGAGCGGGACAAATATCACAACAACCAACCGGCACAACGTACTACGACTGATAAACAATGCAGAAGTATTACAGCTACCCAAGTGAAGAAAGCTGACAGTCGGCTGAAAAAAGCAGGCAGTTGGCGTCCACTGGGCGTTTTCAGCCGGGTTTAAAAACTTTAGTGTGCACACCCCTATTAGAATTTTTACTTAAAGCTAAAAGGTCACTAAATCAGGGTACTTTCCTGTAGAAGTGTACTTTTAAAAGTACAGAAGCCACACACTACTACAATTCGTTGATAAAGAATTTCATAATCTATTATTATCGATTAGTTGTTGCAGCACTAATAGAAATGTCTACATTTGACCCAATCATGGGTTTAAAAAGGCAATAGAGACACATGTAGGCAATAAAAATATACATATTTGAGGTTGCCACTTTTGACTTGGGCAAAGTAACCAAACACCCAAAACACCCTAGCTACCATATAGCAAAGACTTGGCAACCATTTACAACATCCAAGCATCATGGCAGGGAATTTTACAACATTTACAATTTCTCAGGTGTTAGTTGTTTTTAATAACTATCACTAATTGTAATTCAAAACAGCAGCAGAGTGTCTTACTAAATCTTAAGTGAAGAGGAATACAGTTCTGCATTGTTGTATATGCCTGCATGTATCATCATTATGATATTTTTATGATATACGTGATGTATTATGTTATTAAATATACACATATGCGTATATTCCATTATTTGTGTTTGATCTGCATTGTGGTCAGCATATAATTTATCATGGTTAATGTTGTCTGCCTTTGTGATCCATTACAAACCTTAGTAATAGACATGGTTGTGTGGATGGAGAAGGTCATCATTATTTATCTGAAGAAATTGGATTGGATGTCAGATTGTATTTGTGGTTGCAATATGACATCTAATTGGCCAATCGAGGAACAATTCTGAATAAACTAATAAGGCTTTCAAGGATGCTCTGTCCTAGTTGTGTGTCTTGCGTTTAGATCCAATAGGTGCTTATGTTTTTACTGGAGTCAAACCAAAAATACTGCATTTTTATATAGCCATGTTCCCAAAAACTCAGATTAAAGGGGAATTTATAGCTTTAATTGGGTCGCTTTCCATGCATTTTGAAATCATACTATAAAAGTATATAGTAACTACTGATTGACCATTAAAACAGTATGCTTTTTATAGTATGTTTGGATGTAACATGCATACATTCTGCGTATACTTTTTTATTGTCGTGACCTGTATGTTTGTTCACCTATGATGTATGAACAACAACCGCGAACATTATTTACTCTGGTGTGGTTAAACAAGTTTATTGGTACATATCACTTTTCAGATATTGTTGTTTCACCTCCCACCTCTACAATGTGTGTATAGGTGCACAGGAATAATCCTTCCTAAAATGCATTAAACTTTCGCTTACAAAGACATGAAACTCACCGAGTGGTCAGGGGTGTTTACTAATATGCTCACACAAAAATCGCTGCAAAAGATGCTTTCCAACAGGTGTTTTAGCATTCGTTGTAAACTTGTGGACCGATTTTTCCAAACGCCTCACACTCGTATATTCTTCTGCTGAGAGCTTGAATAATAGACACTCCAGCCCAGTGGGTGGCAATAATCCACCTTTGCCAATTGCAAGAATACAAACAAGGTTCCCGGCGCGGAGTAATACCGTACCTCACATCTAATACAAGTCAATGGAGTTGGCAAAAACTATGATAAAACCTGTTGGAAAGCATCTTTTGCAGCAATTTTTGTGTGAGCATATCAGTGAACACCCCTGAACACTCTGTGAGTTTCACGTCTTAGTAAACGAAAGTTTAATGCATTTTAGGAAGGATTGTTCCAGTGCACCTATACACCCATTGTAGAGGCGGGAGGTGAAACAACGAACACCCGAAAAATTCTTGGGGCAGCCGCATATGTCGAAATTTCAGTCAAAACTGTTCTATTTCACCATAAACAATCTGAAAACAGGGCTTTAAGTGTAAAATACCGAACTTGTCCTTTAAATGAGTAATACCCACAGCACCCCTGCTGGTTAGGAGCAGCATTGCACTTTATTATTTTCAGTAAAGCTTGTTCTGTTGCTGTGAGACCTGGCTGATAATGTTGTGCAGTAAATAATGTGAGTGCTGTACTGTTATGCTCTTGTGTTTCAGATATATGCTGTGGTAAAGTGCCAGTACAGAGTGGAATCCGTTCAGTGTTTTTACGAAAAAGATAAACAAAAAGGGATAAAAGCTTTTTCCTGGCACATGGGCAGAGATACAAAAAGAGATCTTTTCTAAATCCAATTCAATTTAGTGTGTGAAGAAACAGATTGTGTTTACAATGAGAGGAATATTACAGTTAATTATGTTTGCAGGTGGATGTAAGTGTTTTCAGAGGAAAATTGCATGGATTATATTCCTGTGGAACTGATTTTACTATATATGGTACACGGTTTAAAGGTGCTACAAAAGAACCATTTTTTATTCCCCAAAAAAACATTCCGTAAAAGGCTCTTAAACTAACCATTTCTTTCTTTCCTTTTTATAGTCTTAGGAACCACAGAGAACCTTTTGTGTTTTTCGAACATTAACGTTTTTTTATGGAACTGTATAGTCAAACATGGTTCTTCTGTGACATCATATAGCACCTTTAACAAAACAATAAAAAAAAAACGTTTCATCCTACCTTGATTAGTGCTCTTCTTATCACCTTTCAAATATGGGTAGGTTTCTTCAAAAACACCAAATTTTAGCAAAAGCTGAGATAATTCAATTTTTGAGAAAGACTTCTGATAGAGATCAGATTCAGAGTGATCCTCAAAACATACACACAGTTCTTACTTTTTCAGGTCAGGCGTGTCTTCCGGGTTGTATAAGGTGCGGTATTGTGGATTGCCGGAAATACTCGTCATTGGCAGGGAAGCGTTTTCTCTTAATTGAACCCGTCAATGGTGGAGAAAGAGTTAAAGGGGGTGGGGTTTCAAGCTATTTCATGCATTCTGACTTAATAACTTTGTAAAAGTGTTGGATTCCTCATGCTAAACAATAGGCAATCATGTGTCAAAAAAGCAGTTGGACATGTGACGTGTGAGTGTGAGTATTTCTGTGCCGAATGAACGTTAACCGAGTTTGTACAAGTTTCTGAAAGGTTTTTTTAGAACATGAAAGATTCATGCGTATCAATCTTGCTTTATTTCTTTTATGGGAAATATCAGTGCAGGAAGTACAGTGGAAGTCCTTATATGGGCAATTTAACTGGAATAGCGCACAAACACACTAACTAGGGTTGTCAAAAGATTAATCGCGATTAATCGCATACAAAATAAATGTTTGTTTTTGCATATATGTTTGTGCACTGTGTGTAATTATTTTGTATATATAAATACACACATGCATGTATGTATTTAAAAACATTTACATGAATATATTATATTTCTTAAGATTTTAATATATTTTATGTTATATATAAATACATTTAGAAAGAATCGAGACAGCTGATCTGTCTTTTATAATTCTAATAAAACTAAAGACTTTTTGGATATATAAAGGATGGTATACAACTCTAAATTTACTCAAGATTTACATGAGACGAGCAGAAACAATGTGTTTTTATGTGAGCTTTAAGTTGATCATAAAATAGTTTTGTGTAGACTTTTGTTTTGGCTCTTAGTAGCTCTGAAATAAAGCCACCAACAACTTTATAAGCTATCTTTAGTTTAGTTCTTTCTAACCTATTTCTTAATAAATGGCCTCTTTGAACCCTAAACATGCTGTTTGTCATGTCTTTTAGATTGCATGTTTTTAGGATTGTTAAGACGTAATGCAATCTTTGGCGAAAGTGGCTTCTGAAATAATACTTGGAATGGAGGAGGAGGTGAGCTGATGTTATTGTTCTGGCGTACCCAAGCCTTCACAGCAGCGTGGATCTAACAGCGCAACTTTGTTCTCAATTCCTGTGCTTCCATTATGGCACGCTGAATAGCTGAAATCATGTAAAATGTTAAATTAAACGTGCCATTCATCCTTCGGTGGCAAAGATTTGGGCAAAGAAAGGTGTCATGTGTATTGCCTTTCGTTTTGAATTGACCTCAGAAGACCGGATTCCCAAACACAAACTTTTATTTTGTATGCGATTAATCGCGATTAATCTTTTGACAGCCCTAATCCGAATGATTTTTGGCATAAAAAATATATTTTTGACCCATACAATGTATTGTTGGCTATTGCTACAAATCTACCTGTGCAACTTATGACTGGTGTTGTGGTCCAAGGTCACATATTTGAAAATATTGCAACTTTGCTTAAAGCTGTGAAATAATTGATCAATATCTCTCATTATACAGAACGGCCTTCCAGAATAACAGTGGCATGTATCTGATGATTTCTGTTCCCTAAATGGCTGTTTGTGAGCCGTGTGCCGCGATGTAATTGGCTGTTTAATCATGTGGTGGTAATCAGGTCAGAGGAGCTCTCATGGCTCGACTTGGCAGGATTTGTTGAAATTGAGTTAACATTCAGCCTCCGTTATAAAAATTCTCCCGCTGATAATGAGCCTCGTAGTTTTGTTCACAGCTTAATGCCCATTTATTGCTTTGTGGAACATCTATGAGCAATTTATGCCGGGCGTCCCTATCCGCTTTCAGCGTAGCGGGACACTCTTCCTCCATACGGTTTCTCCATGCTGTCTTCTAAAAGCAGAATAGTTAATACTGCAAATGTAGTATGAAAGGGCAACATGTACATATTTAGGACCAGTTTACCCTTTGTAATCTTTTAGTGGCCAACGTCCGGTTGAGAATGAATGGGAACCATATAAAGGTATTTCCGGGGAATGTCGGGCAGAAGTTGAATAGGATGTGGGTATCTCTTCTGATTGTGTTAAAACAACTAAAAGTTACTAAAGCAATAAACCCCAAGAAGAAGTGGGTTACCAGTGCATTTTATAACAGCTAAGGGCCGTTGTTAGGCACGACGCGAAACCCCCTTAGCTGTTATAAAATGCACTGGTGACCCAGGGCTTCGAGGGTTTATTGCGTTTATAAAACGGTTACTTCATATGCATAACGTTAGCGGGATTTTATAAAATAAAACACAAATAAGTTGTAATTATATTAGTACAAATATTACTCTTCCGCAAACAAAGTAGTTCCTCAGAATCAAGTGTGACTGAAACAGAGCACAGTTTACAACCAACACAGATGCAGCAAAGTCACAATGAAAATATGATTAAAGACTGTGGTGTTTATTTTATACCATTCATCTAATTTATACATTAACATTTATATTGTGCAACTGTTGAAGTGATGATCAAATATGCTTGGAAGCATGCTTAACTCTTTCCCCTTCAGCAGTTTTTTTTTAAGTTGCCACCCAGTTTTAGTTTAATGCCTGGCAGAAAAATTATCTTCTTTAAATAAACATAAAATATCAAAATGAAAGAACAGACCATCCGCTTTCAAACAAAAACAAACAAAAAAACGTTTCATCTTACCATCATTTGTTCTCTTATCACCCCTTAAATTATTTAGCTAAAAGCGGACATAATTCCATTTTTGTGAAGAACTTTAGTAAGAGATCAGATTCAGAGCCATGAACAGTACTACACTATGTTTTCAGTGAATGTGTCAGTGCCCAGTGGATAATAGCGGACGTATGAACTTGAGTTATAAACTCCTCAGACAACGTTTTCTCTTTATCGACGAGATGACTCAACAATATTTATCTGGATATTGCCATTAATTGCGCAATTGTAGACAAATTAAAAATATTATTAAAGATTGTAGTGTTTATTTTAATCAGTACGCAGCAACAGGTGCGCAGTGATACTTATGTAATGTGGTCTGAACCGTGAGGTTACCGGTGTATTTTATCACGGCTTAGAACGCGTTTCAACCAATCAGAATGAAGAACCAGAACTACCCGTTTTATAATTGTTTTTATAATACGACCAAATCGAACATTATGTAAAAGCTGTATCTTATATCCTTCATTAATTGTCTGCCAGATTGTTGCGGCAAAGTCAAATATCATCATTGAATTGCTGCCGGATTCCCTCCAGTGAATTGTGATTAATTGAGGTCAATTCAGGTGTGTCTACTTCTGTTCGTCTGTCTGTGAGTGAAGGACAACCAGGATCCAATTTGCCTTATGTGAAGGGATGCAGTATCCAAAAAAAAAAAAAACTTCTTAAAACTTCAACTCATATACGTCATGATTTAAGATTTGTATTTATATACTATACATAAAAATTAGGGATGCACCTAATATTTGGCTACCGACTAAATTTTTAAACATTACATTGTGCAAAACCCTGTCATTATTTTCTTACATATCTGTGCATAACATTTTAATATTAAAAACAATGAATATTAATTTATGCAATTGCAATGGCTTGATTTTAGTAAAGTTAGTACACAGTCATAGCCATAAATGCACTAACAATTGTCATAATTTCTTGCGTTTTTTTTTTTTTTTTCGGTTTTCCGCCTAGAATTTTCATTTCGGTGCATCCCTAATATATGCTTTTGCCCATCTAATACGACTTCTATTGCACTCAAGGGATGCATTTAATCAGTATGTGTTTTCCCTGGGATCGAACGCGTACCCTTTGCTTTGCAATCGTAATTATCAACCATCTGTATCTAACCCAATACAAAACTAATCTAACAGTATGATGTAGCTATTTCTTCCCTATAATCCACTTAAAATATTAGTCAAGCTTTGTTGCATCAAAAATCATAGTTTAATTTCACAACACATAATTTCTGTGACTTGAATGCGATTTTATATATTCTTTTGCTGCAGTACATTTAAAACTTAGTTGCTTTGATGAATACTGAATTGGGGTGTGGATATGCATATGCACATTATGCAGGCGGATGGATGAACTGGGTTAAATTGTACAGGAAGCTGTAAAGCTGTTCATAATTCAAACACTGGAAGTCTCTGTCTATCAGTATGAATGGAGTGGTAAGGAAAGCTTGAATATTACTCATGCTGCTCTTCTCTCCACTTGAAACCTCTTGAGCCGCCCTGTCTGATGAGTTGACTGATTTTGGTTATTTTAGTGCACTAAAGTGGCGTTTTGGGGAATTTAGGGGACGATTTTTGGAAATTTGTAGTTGAGGGAAGCACTTAAAGGTCTGTTTGTATATACACCTTTCAAAATTGATTTTTTTAAAAAAAAATGTATGCTTTATTAACAACAACAGGTAGCATGTACCGTGCCATACCTCATATAACAGAAATAATTCACATGCCTCAACAAGAAGAAAAAAGAAAAGAAAATAATAATAATAAAAAAAAAACAGACAAGAGGGTGCATAGGCATCAGTTAGATATACATTTAACAAATAGATGTACATTATATTATAGCATTCCAAAGGATATTACAATACAATTTGAATGCAGAAAATATACTTTATAGGTCAGCACCATTTATTATTTTTTACTTTTTAATAGTACACTGCAAAAAATTATTTTCAAGAAAAAAAATTCTTAGTATTTTTGTCTTGTTTTTTAGTAAAAATATCTAAAAATTCTTAAATTAAGATGCTTTTTCTTGAAGAGCAAAACGACCCAAGAAAACAAGTCTAGCAAAAAATCTTGAACATTTTTCTTAAACACTAAATTCAAGAAAAATTCAAGAAAATTAGCTTACCCCATTGGCAGATTTTTTGCTTGTTTTATGCACAAAATCACTTAAATTTGATATTATTTAGATTTTGACATCACATCTACAAACATTTTAATCTCCTTTTTAAGCACCATACATTTTTTTTGGTATTTGTACAGTACAAAATGGGTTTCACATTTTGGGTGAATCGATCTCTACACTGCAAAAAATTATTTTCAAGAAAAAAAATTCTTAGTTTTTTTTGTCTTGTTTTCAGTAAAAATATCTAAACACTCTTAAATTAAGATGCTTTTTCTTGATGGACAAAACGACCCAAGAAAATAAGTCTAGAAAATAAAGAAAACAAAATAGTTTTTTGACCAAAAATATCAAATTTAAGTAATTTTGTGCATAAAACAAGCAAAAAAATCTGCCAATCGGATAAGCAAATTTTTCTTGAAATTTTCTTGAGTTTAGTTGCTTACCCCCATTGGCAGATTTTTGCTTGTTTTATGCACAAAATCACTTAAATGTGATATTTTTGGTCTATAAAGTAGACTTATTTTCTTGGGTTGTTTTGCTCATCAAGAAAAAGCATCTTAATTTAATACTAAGAATTTTTTTTCCTTGAAAATATTTTTTTGCAGTGTAAAGAGCTTACTTATCCTTGTTTGTGCATTTTATTTTATTATTTCACAAGAATTATGCAATTTACCCATGAAAACAGGCTGGGTAAGACACAGATTCATCAAATCATCTTGACACAGGATTGTGTGTTCATTTCCTCATGCTGAAATGAAGCCCACTTTATTTCCTCTCCCCTAGTGTCTAATAACAGATGCTATGGCAGAGATATTTCAGTGGCATTAGTCAATATCCTTTATCTACAGTACGTTTGACAGATAGCATGTTGTCAATGCAATTTGGCAGCTGTAAAATCAAATGCCTTGTGCTTCTTGTAAATGCACAAAAAAGGCGACAATATTCGCCTCGAGATATAAAAATTGGAGCATTTTTGTCAGCTTCAGAAAAGTACTGCCAGTCTATTCTCTGAAGATATCTTTAGATGTAAGTCAAAGGTCAATAGAGAGAGGATGTGTCCCTGTAGATGGCAGGACTCCAATTTTCCGGACCTGTTCCTCCATTTAACAGTGTCTTCATGACTGCCAAGGAGTGATGTAAGGCTAGGAACATCCGCACATAATAAAGGCATTGATCGGAGTGAACGTCTTCTCCATGCTTTCAGTGGTCGTGCACACTACATGCTCCCATTGAAAGAACAGAAGATGCTTTTTATCGCTCGTATCGTGAATGTCAAAACTTAGGCAATGGAGCATAGTTGCAAAGATTGCAACATTTTCGAATAGTATTATTTGGTGATTGGGAGCATATTCTTCTGATTGCCATAATGTTTGTGAAATTGCGGGTTTAATGCAATGTTTTTGTCCAGCTGCAGATAACATGGTATAGTATACTAACATTTCTCCAAATTTACAGTAGTGTGCACTAAATGCAGTATATACATTTTGTATATGCATGATCTACTGCTTTTTATTAAAGGTGCAGTATAAAACAAAAGCACTGGGTATAATTGTGTATCCCAAAATGCACTGCAGTTAACCTTCTATTAGTGCAAATACCCCTAAAATGATATCAGCATTCATTCTTAAAGGGATAGTTCACCCAAAGATGAAAGTAACGTCATTGGTGACTCACCCTCGTGTCGTTCCGGAGTCGTGGGACCTCCGTTCATCTTCGGAACACAGTTTGGGATGTTTTGTATTTGGTCTGGGAGCTTGTTGACCCTTCATTGAAAAATCTACGTACGATATACTGTCCATGTGCAGAAAGGTAATAAAAACATCATCAAAGTAGTCCATGTGACATCATTGGGCCAGTTAGAATGTGTTGAAGAAACGAAAATACATTTTGGTCCAAAAATAACAAAAATTACGACTTTATTCAGAATTGTCATCTCTTACGCCTCTGTTATGAAGCCCATGCGCGAGACTAAAGTCACGTGACTGCATTGATGCAGATGACGTGTTATCTTCAGATATGTTTGCGAAGTTTTTTTTTTAACTTACAGTGTGCATCTCCCTGGCGCAAAAACAAACAAACAAAAAAAACAGCTGGGGCGCACCAGATAACACGTCATCCGCGTCACTGCAGTCACTTGACTTAAGTCTCGCGCATGCGCTTCACAACAGACGCGGAGGAGAAGCCAATGCTGAATAAAGTTGTAATTTTTGTTATTTTTGGACCAAAATGTATTTTCAGTGCTTCAACACGATTTAACTGACCCACTGATGTCACATGGACTACTTTGATGATGTTTTTATTACCTTTCTGGATGTGGACAGTATACCATACATTGATTTTCAATGAAGGGTCAACAAGCTCTCGGACTAAATATAAAACATCTTAAACTGTTTTCCGAAGATGAACGGAGGTCTTACGAGGTTGGAACGACATGAGGGTGAGTCATTAATGACATTATTTTTATTTTTGGTGAACTGTTGCTTTAAAATATTTATATATATATATATATATATTTATATTTTGAAATTATTAGTACAAAATGATGTTATAACTGCAATTTCGATGATTGTGTAATTCCTGCTTAACATTTTCCTATTGAATTTCAACAAGTGTTTGCTATTAGTCCCAACTAGTTTTCTTTAAATTGCATACTTCATACTTAATTGAGCATTAAAAGGCTGCACGTAGCTGGCTGTCGAATAAAATAATAACCTGTAATTAAACCGTGCAAAACTCAATCTGTCAAAATTCAGTTTACTTGAGGTGCTGAAAGACCAAAAGTGCTTTTCTGTGCACGTTGCTCTTTATACCTTGAGTCACGTTTTACTCTGGAGTTTGATATTTAAATCCTTCTGTGATGACATCACCAGCCCTGAGCGTTTTCCCAAGATGCACCTGTCAGAAGAGCAAGCGCTTTTTAACATGCACAGTGAGCACTGTAGACTCCTCCAGCCACGTCCCAGCAGAGCGGCAAAGCTGAGCTAAGCTGCCCCGGATCACGAAGGCGGCTTCAGTGATGAGCAGAAATCTCTAGGGGTGAACGAGGGGGTCGGATCATTGACTTGAGGGAAGTCATTAGCCCACCTGGCAAAACCTTAAACTGCGTTGCAGTATTATTTTTCTGAGGTTTTCACCTCGGCTCTGATGGAATGGGTGAATATACTTCATCACTGCTTAATGGGGTTTAAGCTTAGAATGGGTCAAGCTTCAGAAGCCACAACTAAAGACCTTAGTCTGCTTTCATGAATAAGTGTGAAACTTGATCCTGTGCTTTAGATTAAAAGAAGAGAGAAAGCAAGAAAGGGAAAAGAGAGAAATTGTGGGTTTGAAATAAGGAGAGAAAGGTTGATTGAATGTAAAAATGCTGCTTGGGGCACAATTTAACTTGAATGTAACTAAATGTTCAGTTGGAAATTCTGTTAGAATGGATGGGTGTAATTTTGCTTCAGGGGAGAAGCATTTCATGCAATTTTTTGTTAATATTTTTTTCCTAGTTTGCTATTTTTATGAAAGAAAGTTTTCCAGTGAAAACCATTATGTCTTGATTTTAAAACTTTTTTGCAGTTGCACAGATGAATCATTGCCCATATAAATAGGAACATTTATTACGATTACATTACATAGACACATGGATAGACAGATGGATAGATGGCTAGATAGACGAATGGATGGATGGATGGATAGATAGACGGATGGACAGATGGATGGATGGACGGATGGATGGATAGATTGATTGATTGTTGATTGATGGATGGATTGATAGATAGATAGATAGATAGATAGATAGATAGATAGATAGATAGATAGATAGATAGATAGATAGATAGATAGATAGATAGATAGATAGATAGATAGATAGATAGATAGAAAGATAGATAGATAGAAAGATGGATGGATGGATGGATGGATGGATGGATGGATGGATACTGTAGATAGATAGATAGAAAGATAGATAGATAGATAGATAGATTGATGGATGGATGGATGGATGGATGGATGGATGGATGGATGGATGGATGGATGGATGGATTGATGGATGGATTGATTGACTGAAGGATATATACATAGGTGGATGAATGGATGGATGGATGGATGGATGGATGGATATATACATAGGTGGATGGATGGATGGATGGATGGATGGATGGATGGATGGATGGATGGATAGATTGATTGACTGATGGATATATACATAGGTGGATGAATGGATGGATGGATGGATGGATGGATGGATGGATGGATTGATTGACTGATGGATATATACATAGGTGGATGAATGGATGGATGGATATATACATAGGTGGATGGATATATACATGGATAGGTGGATGGATATATACGTGGATGGATATATACATGGATAGGTGGATGGATGGATGGATGGATGGATGGATGGATGGACGGACGGATGGATGGACGGATGGACATACAGATAGACATACAGACTGATAGACAGACTAATAAATAGACAGATGGATAGAAAGACTGATGGAAAAATGGATGGATAGACTGATGAATTGATAGACAGGCAGACAGACAGACAGACTGACTGATAGACAGACATACATACTAAGAGACAGACAGACAGACAGACAGACTGACTGACTGATAGACAGACTAATAGATAGACAGATGGATAGAAAGTCTGATAGATAAATAGATGAATGGATGGATGGATGGATAGACATACTAATAGACAGACAAACAGACTAAAAGACAGACAGACAGACAGATGGATAGAAAGTATGATAGATAGATGGATGGATGGATAGACTGATGGTTAGACAGACAGACAGACAGATGGATTGATTGATTGATTGACAGACAGACAGACAGACAGACTGATAGATGAATGGATGGATATATTTATTGACTGATGAATGATAGACAGATTAACAGATAGATGAATGAAAGAATAGTTAGATAGATAGATACTATAGTTAGATAGATAGATACTATAGTTAGATGGATGGATGGATCCAACCAATTATGAATCTTGATGCTTGCTACTAAACATGATTTTTTGCATTGAAGGCATTGATTTCATTCATCATTGTTGAGTAAGGGCTTGTTCCATATAGACATGCAGTGCGCTTGATTGTTGAATGGATGTGTTTGTGAGGATGAGGAAATATCATCAGCGCAGGAACAAAGACAGATTTTGTGATTGTGAGCGAGAGGATGTCGGCCCACACATCACTTCTGCTGCTTCTTGGTATTTTTAGTTTAGAAAACATTCATGGATTCTGCGAAATGTGTCTGTGTCAAATGATAATGTGCAAGGCATATGTTAAAACAATAGCTGTTGTTACAATGATAGTTTGTGTGAGGAACAAACTGAAATTTAAGTTGTTACTGTCATTTTCCCCTCCAGTGAGCTGTCTGCGACTGAATCATTGAATCAATAAGTAAAAATTATTAGAAAGAGCAATTCAACAAATAGACACATTACCTTTGCCAGCCGAGGTTATAAATATAAATCTGTAGTAGAAATCAATAGAAATACATGAAGTAAATTTTTTTGGGAGGATTGGTTTTTATCTCAGAGGAAAATACAAGTCTTAAACATTATGAATAATTTAAAATGCTAATCTAAAGCTTATTCCGTGTCATGCTGGTCAAAGTGCGATCTAGGGCTGTCAAAAGATTAATTGCAATTAATTGCATATAAAAGTTTGTTTTTGGATAATATATACACTCACCTAAAGGATTATTAGGAACATCTGTTCAATTTCTCATTAATGCAATTATCTAATCAATCACATGTCAGTTGCTTCAATGCATTTAGGGGTGTGGTCCTGGTCAAGACAACCTCCTGAACTCCAAACTGAATTTCAGAATGGGAAAAAAGGTGATTTAAGCAATTTTGAGCGTGGCATGGTTGTTGGTGCCAGACGGGCCAGTCTGAGTATTTCACAATTTGCTCCGTTACTGGGATTTTCACGCACAACCAATTTTAGTGTTTACAAAGAATGTTGTGAAAAGGGAAAAACATCCAGTATGCGGCAGTCCTGTGGGTGAAAATGCCTTGTTGATGCTAGAGGTCAGAGGAGAATGAGCCGACTGATTCAAGCTGATAGAAGAGCAACTTTGACTGAAATGACCACTCGTTACAACCGAGGTATGCAGCAAAGCATTTGTGAAGCCACAACAAGCACAACCTTGAGGCGGATGGGCTACAACAGCAGAAGACCCCACCGGGTACCACTCATCTCCACTTCAAATAGGAAAAGAGGCTACAATTTGCACAAGCTCACCAAAAATGTTGTCTGGTCTGATGAGTCTTGATTTCTGTTGAGACATTCAGATGGTAGAGTCAGAATTTGGCGTAAACAGAATAAGAACATGGATCCATCATGCCTTGTTCTCACCGTGCAGGCTAGTGGTGGTGGTGTAATAGTGTGGGGATGTTTTCTTGGCACACTTTAGGCCCCTTAGTGCCAATTGGGCATCGTTTAAATGCCACGGCCTACCTGAGCATTGTTTTGGACCATGTCCATCCCTTTATGACCACCATGTACCCATCCTCTGATGGCTACTTCCAGCAGGATAATGCACCATGTCACAAAGCTCGAATCATTTCGAATTGGTTTCATGAACATGACAATAAGTTCACTGTACTAAAATGGCCCCCACAGTCACCAGATCTCAACCCAATAGAGCATATTTGGGATGTGGTGGAACGAGAGCTTCATGCCCTGAATGTGCATCCCACAAATATCCATCAATTGCAAGATGCTATCCTATCAATATAGGCCAACATTTCTAAAGAATGCTTTCAGCACCTTGTTGAATCAATGCCACGAATTAAGGCAGTTCTGAAGGCGAAAGGAGGTCAAACACAGTATTAGTATGGTGTTCCTAATAATCCTTTAGGTGAGTGTATGTATGCACTGTGTAATTATTTTTTAAATATAAATACACACACATGCATACATGTATTTAAGAAAAATGTAAATTTTTATGCATATTTATTTAGATTTTAATATATTTTATATTATATATAAAATATATATACATCAACACAATTTTTCTTAAATGTATACATGTGTGTATTTATATATAAGTGATAATTACACACAATACACACACAAATATATTATGCAAACAAGCTTTTATTTTGTATGCGATTAATCATGATTAATCTTTTGACAGCATTGGGATCATTTTCGGTGGCCGAAATTTCGGTGCATCGGCTGCACCCCCCAAAAAATATTAGTTACTGATATCTGTCCTCTCTCATGCTAATATGGTTTTGATTCATAGACTATGTGTGCTTTAATATACTGCACAATCCAAAATGTCACGGTTTGTGAAAATCATCACTAAAAGGCCTTGTCAGCTGCTAAATTTGATTTGCTAAGTTCTGCCACTGTGAAATGATAATGTGTGGCAGGCACTCAGGGAAATGCTGGTGTATAAATTAAATATGCATCTTTTGAAGCAGGTAGAGATGAAGGTCTCCTCTAGCGTATGTCTCGTTGTACCTGACAGCTCAGCGCCTGTTTAAGAACTGATGGGATTTTGGATGACTACTGGATAGACTTGAGCTTTGATGGCAGTTGCGTCTTTGCTGAAATCCATAGCTGGCGTGTTTGGACGTACTACAGTACTGAATTATTGTTGCTGTATTTATTTTTGAGTCTTAAGTTTTTGATGCATGGTTTGTGGCATTGCTTGTAGGAAATGCAGGTAGATTCCTTTGCCAGATGATGGATGAGATGTACTTTGCTTCACTTTTTAGTACAAGAGTCTTGTGGGATGACATCAGGTGTTTTAAAGATCTGCTAACATACTGAGAATGAAAATAAATGAAACATGAAACCAATTTGCATGCACCCATCAAGTTTGGGAAATTTTGTTATGCTGACAAAGTGTCAAGAGCTGTGCGGCTCTGCATGCATTCCCTTTCTTCTGCTTCATCTTTAATAGTGTGGAGCTCCCACCAGACCCGAGTATCACCGGTCGATTCTCTGACCGTGCATCCCGCTGTCCGATGACCCTTGGAGATTGTAAAGTAGCTGCTTTCTGTGGAGATTTTGAAAGATGATCATCCCTGCGGAGTTGGATAACCGGCGGCTGTATAATTCCCGTAGCTCAGTTTCCCCAAATCCCTCTCTGAGTTCTCAGTCGTTGGTTTTTTATGTATAATACTACTTTAACTTTCAGCATCAGTAGTCTACTGGGGTTTCGTAGATGATTGAGCTGCTTGGTCTTTTTAGTAGGATTTCTCTGTCAGTGTTTATATGGTTATGTCAGTGCATGAAGCTCAGTGTTATACGGTTATATCACCCCTCGATTTGTAAACTGTGAAATGTGTAATGTGCCTTAGTAGATTCAGCAAAACAAATAAACTCTATTAAAAAATGAATTCTTGTTTTGTAACCAAAATTTGATTAAAAAAAAAATAAAATTGTGATTATTTGAGTAATTCTAAATAGAGGTTGACCGATTAATTGTTTTTGCTGATTAATCGGCACCGATAGTTCATTGGAGGTACAATCGGCTATTGGCAAAAGATCCATGCTTATAGTTTTTCCGAGTGTGTCTGTTGCTTCATATCACTATAAAATAATTAATTTGCTGAATAGATGCTGCATTAGCAGAGAAACAACAGCACACTGCAAAAAATGATTTTCAAGAAAAAAAATGTATTTTTGTCTTGTTTTCAGTAAAAATATCTAAAATTGATGAGCACAACGACCCAAGAAAATAAGTCCAGCCTTTAGACAAACATATCAAATTTAAGTGATTTTGTGCATAAAACAAGCAAAAAAAATCTGCTAATGGGGTAAACAAAAAAATCTTAAACATTTTCCTCAAACACTAAATTCAAGAAAAATTTGCTTAACCCATTTGGCTGATTTTTTTGCTTGTTTTATGCACAAAATCACCTAAATTTGATATTTTTGGTGTAAAAACTAGACTATTTTCTTGGGTCGTTTTGCTCATCAAGAAAAAGCAAAGCATCTTAATTTAATTTCTTTTTTACTGAAAACAAGACAAAAATACTAAGAAATGTTTTTCTTGAAAATCATTTTTTGCAGTGCAGAAACCTAAGTTTGTCGTCAAGGCTGACAGGACAATAATATTAGTAGTACCCCATACATTTACACAAAAATACACGCAGATAAATCCAACTCAAATGTTTAATGTCATGATTATTACATTTGATTTGCATTCGTTTATTTCGTTTATGTGTGTATTTATATATACTGTACATAAACTGCAAAAAATGACTTTCTTACTTAGTATTTTTGTCTTGTTTTCAGTAGAAATATCAAAAAATTCTGCAGCATGAGCAAAAGAAAATAAGTCTAAGAAGACCTAAGAAAATAAGTATAGTTTTTAGACAAAAAATATAAAATTTTAGTGAATTTGTGCTTAAAACAAGCAAAAAATAATAATAATCTGCCAATGGGGTGAGAAAATTTTTTCTTGAATTAAGTGGTTAAGAAAAAAGTAAACTTATTTCAAGATTTTTTCTCACCCCATGAGAAAGTTGGGATTTTCTAGGCAGATATGGCTAGGAACTATACTCTCATTCTGGCGTAATAATCAAGGACTTTTCTGCTGTACCATGACCGCAGCAGGTGCCCGAAAATAGAATAGTCCCCTGCCATTGAAAGTTACTAGGGGGACTATTTTCGGCTGCTGCGTAATATCATTGTGCCTCCTGCAGCCATGTTACGGCAGCAAAGTCCTTGATTATATTACGCCAGAATGAGAGTATAGTCCTAGTCATATCTGCCTAGAAAATCGCAACTTTTAATTTTCTGTTGGTCTTAGTACACGATGTAACTACAGAAGAGTCAAGTTTTAAATACAAAAAATATTAAAACTCTTTGGGTGTTTTTTAGCGTGATGCTAATGGTCTAATCAGATTCGGTGAATTGTGCTAAGCTATGCTAAAAGTGGTAGCGCCAGACCCGGAGATCAGCTGAGTGGATTCCAAAACGGTAGAAATCAAATGTTTAACTCTTAAAAAATCGAATGTTTAGGGGAGCTGGAAAATGAGTATATTTTTAAAAAAAAGTGGAATGTGCCTTTAACCACAGCATGCCAATAGTAAGCTAATAAAAGCAATAAAAGTGCTCTAAAAAATTTATAAAAAACAATTTTTGTTATAGAAGTTGAGATGTAAATAAAAATTATCTAATGTCTTGTAAAAAAGAGTTTTGGGTGAAGAAATGTACATTAGCGCACTTGTCTGAAGGTGTAGCTCTTTTCTCTGTGACAATAAAAAGGCACATGCAGGAGTTCTGGAGCATCGCACCTTTTGCAATTTTCATTCTGGCCTGTCTTTATTATAAAGCCTGTATTTGAGGAGTAAGACACTCAGGATATTGCTTGTCTTCAACAGAGCAATGAAATGGATTCACCCTTCAGAAACATTAAATTGTGTTGAATTCTTTAGTGCCCAACACTTATTTTGTTCAGACATAGACGTGTGATTCAGTCAACAATTGGATGTTTCTTATTAACATTTGCATCAAGCCATACGTTTTTATGAGCATTTATCATTAACCTAGATTTGCATGATCATCATTTACTCAGTTGCAGACAGACACGGTTGGAGTTTCTGAATTTGTTATTGGATGATGTCACCATGCCTGATACAGACCTGTTTGATTAGTAAATGATAGTAAGTGTTTCTTTGAGCTAGTGAATGCATAATTGATCTGGGCCGGGGTTCCCAAAAGCGTTGTAAGGCTAAGTAGATCGTAAAACCGATCGTATACATTTTAGAATTACGGGCTGTTTCCCAAAAGCTTCGTAACTTAAGTTGCACTTGAAAATCATCGTAGATCTACGAGTGGTCTGGAGTAATCGTTCATTCATAAGTGCATCTTAAGACAACAGAGTTACAAGGTCACCTACAGGACAACCAGCAAATTGCACTCCTGCAATGACGATAATGTAATGTTTTAAATGTTTATTTATTTAATGGGTTCTTTGTTTATTTTATATTAAATATATAATATAATATATTTAAAATTCAAATGAGAAATCAAATTTAAATGACTAAACATAAATTAATAAAGAAGGAAAACGTATTTTGAACAAGTTGTTAAAAGTTTTTTGTATTTTGGTAAAAGTTGGTGTAGCAAATTGATAAATGGTTCATACCAATTGCTGCTATAATTCATCTAAACATTGTTTTGAAGGGAAATGGCATCCGATTAAAGAAACCAAATAAATATTTACGGTACAATGCAATAATCCATAATAATAAATAAACATAGATAATAAACAACAAATAATAATAATAATGTAAACTATAATAGAAACGCAGAAGGCATTTCGCAGTGGGACGAGTCCTAACTAAATACGGAAAAGAATATTTAATAAATTATTAAAACATTCAAAAAGTAATTGAACAATAATGAAAATATATTATTAAAAATATTAGTGCACATCGGCTGAAGATCATTAGCTTAAAACCCAGCTGCGAGCGATCGTTTCATGTGCATCTTTGGGAAACGCGCGTAAATGAACAACGAATGTTCGTTAAGTAGCTCGTAAAAAGCGCTCTTAAGTGCTAAGTTCAATCGTTATCGGGAAACCCAGCCCAGGTCATGATGATACAGTTGCAATCTGAAAAAGTGAAATCTCCATACTCATTTAGTAATCATGTTCACCACTAAACAATAAGAATAGGTTAAGGTTATTGGTGACTTTATGTGAAGTCACTTGCGTTTACTGAGAAGCATGGCCAATAAGCATCTGATCCAAAACGGTTGTCATGCCAACATGAGTCGGCCATTCATCTTTGTCATTTTGTAATTAATAAAATAATTATTTTATTGAGTGCATGGACTGAGGTTACTTTAAAATAGGGATGTGCAAAACGTTTGATACACAGCTCGACTGGTAAAGCGTGCCACTTAAGTTACAACTCCAAGTTCATATGGGTTGTCCCAAAAAACAGATAAATGAAAAAAATGTATAGCATAAATATGATGTACTATGTGTATTTGGATTAAAATGACTGTCGAAAATAATGACAAATGCAGGGCCCATGATCTCTGAAAGCCAATGTTTATATTTGAAATCACCTTAACAAACACCCGTCTACCCCAGTAGAATCTGGACCTTATGTTGATAGACCCACCCCACATATACACAACCCAGGCAACGATCGGTTAGTAGACACGTCCCTTACTGCTGATTGGCTACAAGTGTGTTTTGGTAGTCGGACCGACTCTCTTTTCCAAAAATTGTGCACTCCGCCTTTTACATACTTGCACTTGTAAAAAGTTTAAGAACCACTGCCCTAATAGACAACCCTGTCCCATCTGGTATTACGTTTCCATGCTGCTAACTGATGGGTTATGATTGACAGCATACAGAAGACGTGATCATTAGCCACTTTGTCGATCTCTCTCATGGCATCTGTGCCTTTGCAGAGCAGTCAAATCAAAATTTGATGTGCTGGTCGGCTGCATTCTGCTATCTTGAGTCACACTCTGCCTGTTAGGCCTCTAATTAAGTTAGATGAAGCTCTGCGGTACAACATTGATGTCTTTTGCCTTTAACCTTCTTTTTATCCTTAAGGCTGGCATGAAACTGTAACTTTCTGAAATTTGGATTAACTGCTGTTATAGTTCAGAAAGTTTCTTTGTGAACAGTGACCGCACCCCAATTTGAGTAATTTCCAAGTGTATGCAAAGTTAGTATCGGCATCAAATCATGATTCGGGGCCTGAATGCCTATATATTTTTTGTTGCATTTCAAAATATGCATTCATGCATGCTGTTTAAGCTAATATTACCCATAACCCTTAAAGGGACACTCCACTTTTTAAAAAATATAGAGGTAAATATCTGATTTTTACCGTTTTGGGATCTATTCAGCCGATCTCCAGGTCTGGCAGTACCACTTTTAGCATGGCTTAGCATAATCTATTGAATCTGATTAGACCATTTAGCATAAATCAAAGAGTTTCGATATTTTTCCTATTTAAAACTTGACTCTTCTGTTGTAACATTGTGTACTACCGACGGAAAATTAAAAGTTGCTATTTTCTAGGCCGATAAGTCTGGCAATGATATTACGCAGCACCCAAAAATAGTCCACTTGGTAACTTTCAATAGCAGGGGACTATTTTCGGGCACTGCGTAATATCATTGCGCCTCCTGCAGCCATGTTGCGGCTAATAATCAAGTAATTGATTATTACGTCAGAATGAGAGTATAGTTCCTAGAAAATCGCAACTTTTAATTTTCCGTTGGTCTTAATACATGATGTAACTACAGAAGAGTCAAGTTTTAAATAGGAAAAATATTGAAACTCTTTGGTTATTTTTGAGCGTGATGCTAATGGTCTAATCAGATTCAATGGATTATGCTAAGCTATGCTAAAAGTGGTGGAGCCAGACCCAGAGATCAGCTGAATGGATTCCAAAACAGTCAAAATCAAATGTTTAACTCTAGGGGAGATGGAAAACAAGCCTATTTAAAAAAAAATGGTGTCTTTTTAAGCTGGAAGTATTTCACATTTATATATATTTTATACTGTATATATAGTGCGCATTTTCTTATAGTATGCTCACACTGTACGTGCATCGGCAGATTTTTGTAACCACGCATACTTTGTACTTTGTGCAGGAGAATGTAGTATGTACCCCAGGAGATACATTGCATTTTGTTGCAATGCGCATGTGTCGTACATTTGCGTAGACGTATAAAACAGCCTATGGTCTGGACTTTATCATCACATAAGTTTGTGAAGATGACCCTAGCACTTTAAATTAATTATTTTGTGTATAAAATATTCTCATAACTTCGGTTCAAAATTGTGTGTTCAGTGGCGAAAGTAATAGCTGATGACAAATTTTTATCTCTTTAAAACAGCACAATTTCTCCTAATCTTTATGTTTCTTCATTTACATGTACATTCACATGTGTTTCAAGCCCGGGATACACTGCACGATTATTGGCTATCCCAGACGAAAGATTGCCATTGTGAAACAATCGTCGCAATTTCGTGATCGTGGCTCTTTATCGGTGGTCCTATGAGGGAGGTTCAAAGACGGCCGTTTTCCCGGTCTTGCATCCAAAGATAGCCTACGATAGTTTTCTGACAGTGTCAGGAATTCAGCATGATCATCGCACAGTGTGTTTGCTGCTACGACCTGCATACTGGTATTTGTTTACCACGAGCTCATGCTGGTCACGTCGCGCTAATGTGTGACGCAGCCGCCGAAGCTTCCGTGTCATCATCGTACAGTCTACATGCCTGTCATACCCGAGTTTAAACAATCCATGTCGGACAGTGTGATAAGAAAATGATCTTATAGGAGGGCAAAAATCCTGCAGTGTATTCCGGGCTTTAGAGACACTTTATCCAAAACCAATTTACAGTTCATCGTATACATATTTTATCACTATGCATGTTCCCTGGGTTCGAACCCACAGCCTTTTGCACTTGTGACGCACTAGCTATACAGTAGCACAAAGTAATTGGCATATTCCATCTCAAACAAAAAAATCCAGCTTGAGTTATGGCCCTATATGGAGAACAATGGTCATTTTGTGTGCGGCTTTACATGAATGGTTATTTATTTCGTGACTGCAGCTCTGTTCGGTGTGAAGTGACCATTGAGCTGTTTCTGGCAACATGGTTGTCCTTCACAATGGCTCTCTGCTGCCCGGCATGCCCGCTGAACACAGGCCATGTTGTATGGGGCTTTTTTAAATGTGGTAGATTGATTTTGCTGGGAATGTTCAGGTCTCTTCTCATGGGAGTGATGCATGCACTATTGTGCTACATTTAGGATCCAGTTGTCCCAAATGGGTACAGTATGTGTGCAAAATATCTGCAATAATTTTTTACTTTCTTTTAAAATGGATTCTTTTAAGTCTTCTTGTGTTTTCAATGTGGAGCAGTTAGATGAGAATGCATATTGGAATATTATTACTGTAGCTACAAGGGATGCTTTTAGATGAATGTTTCATGCATTTTTTGTGCAAATACAAACCCTAACCCCTAGACACTTACTATAAAATATGTAATGTCAACGTACCATCTGTTAAGTCTTTAAGGTACTGAGCATTTGACCTTTACCAGGTGAGGTGCATTTCTGCATTTGTTTTGATAGGCTATCATCAGGTGGTGGTACAGAAGTACACAACAGACTTTACAACAGCTGTGCATGCCATGTTATTCTGTAATTTGATGTTCCAGATTGGGAACGTCTCCATCCCAGAATGCAACAGGATTTTCAAAGCAGTAATCAACTCATGGTCGCTTTACCTCACGGTGACTAAGCCCTGAGTAAAATCCATCTGGGAGCCCAATCCCAAACCAAGCACAGTTAGACTACCCCAGATGAAAGGGCTGTTTTGCTTTGAGAAAAAAAAATCACTTTTGTACTCCCCCTAATCCCTTAGTGAATTAGTTAAATGAAGCATGCCTTCTCTGATACATATAGCAGAATGGGGCCGGGCTGGGGTTACAGACACCCTACAGGGAGTCTGGGCTGCTTTCGGGCGTCTCCAGAAATTATGAGCTACATCAACAGTGCTGATTTCAAGCCATTAGATCCCTAATTGCTTTTTGAAGCATCATAGATTACACCAGAAGGTCATCTTTATGACAGGATATTAAATTTCTGTGTTGTGCTTTAGTTTCTGGCAATAACCTGTAAAACAGAAAACATACAGAACAGAAAATACATTAATAACAAGAGACAGACGAGACCATATATTTATTTTCCCAGAATAGCAGAATGTAATTCATCAATTCTTAAAGCTCAAAGTGGTCATGACTTTGGTTATTATTTATGTCTTTTCACTTTTCGAACTGGGTAATTGCAAAAATCGTTTTCTGGGGTGTGTAGTTAAAGGAACAATAAGTAGGATTTATCCCCATCTAGTGGTGAAATTGTATTTTGCATCCAAACGAACAGTGCTCTCTAGCGCCTCGCTTTTCCAAATGCGTGTTGAAACTCTCCTTGTTCGTTTCAGCTAGTTCACGTGTTCTGAATGAAAACACGTTGAGGAAACGAGTTGGTAGGCTAGTCCTTTTTGTCCCTCTCTACTATTATAGTTTATCTGCTATTATAGTTTAGGCTTCATAGATGTCTGCAATTCAGCAAATAGATGGTAAACTGTTTTAAACAACTTTGGTGAAGAAGTGTGGATGTTAACTTTAGGTGTGCTCGACTTTTAAGAAACGTGTGTGTGAAAACGTCAGTAAACAGTGCGCGGTAAATGCGTCATCTGTATCAAAACGTTATGATTGGCCTGAGGCTGTCAGCGCGGTCTGATGTCGTCCATCCTTAATGCTGGCAAGCGATATTTTTTGTTCACACATAGCGCTTACCGGTAAAATAATGCTTTTAAGTGTGAGGTGCGATGCCGTTTTCTCTGATGTCTGAGTACAGACGCTGAGGTCTAAAGATGTCCTTAAATGTACACTATACTGGTAGTGCAAATGAACAGAGTGTACATATATGGACAGTCCAGTAGTGTATTTGAACGATTTAAACGTGCACATAATAAATACTTTAATTATTTTTTAGTAGATACATAAAGAAAAGTAGAAGCTCATGATATGTATAAAATATGTTTTATAAATTACAATATATTACAAAAGAGATCAGAAACAGTGGGCTCTAGCAGTACATCTGTGGTTATCTCCTCTTTGTCCTCTTTTAACCTAGCAAAGGTCTTGTTTTTGAGAAGTGAAGAGTTGCCTTGAATGTGAATGAAATTAGTTCCTGATGTATATTTACCCAAGAGGAGACTCGGTTCGGGACAAACAGCTGATCTTTATTGATCTGGACTGGAGTAATTTAAGAGAAAATGATGTTTGATTGGACCTTCAGAGTTTGCGTGAAGCGGAGACCCGATGAGGAGATGCCTGAAGAAGTGAGGAAAAAAATCAATGCTTAAACATTCGTTCAGAGAAGCCAAAAGAAGCTCCGTAAATAAGGTCTGTATAGCTTTTCACTTTATAGGCTTTCAAAGAAGGTCTGTCAAAGTAGATTACCAGATAGATACAGCGGTTGTTGAATTGACTTTTAAGTTTTTCTCCTCAGTTGCTTCAGTAAAAAAATGCCAATCGACCTTTGCTGTAAAATGGAGCTTATTGATCAGAAAATGAATCTGTTTGAGTTATCCATCAATTGATTCAAGTTTAAAAAGTGTGAAAATTAAATCGTCCTTTGTATGAAGTGTCTCTGGTGTTGTGTGAAATGATTGTGTGAATGAGTTAAAGGGGGGTTTTAAGCTATTTCATGCATTCTGACTTTTTAACGCCATTTAAGGTGGATGTTAAACTGAGTATTTTTGTGTTGAATGCACTTTGCCAGGGTTTGTACAAGTTTAGAAAGTTTTTTTTTCGAATATGAAGATTCATACATAATAATCTTGCTTTATTTCTTTTATGGGCACTTTCAGTGCAGGAAGTACAGCGGAAGTCCTTATATGGGCACTTTAACTGGAATAGCGCGCACACACACATCAACCAACAATGAAGTAAATTGTCATTTGTTAGGGAAATTCCAGCTTGTTCAGTTTCCCAAAGAAAAAAGGAAACAATGGATATAGTTTGTTTATCCGGGGTAGCAGCGCAGTTTTGCACGTATGCTTGTTTAACGCAGGATTTTGTTGAAATGGGTCGGTCCCAACTGGGTCATGAGTTGCAGGCGGTAAGTAAAACTGCATCAAATGTCTGTGTTTTGTTTGCAGTCGGCGCGTAAGTGCATATAATATAAACGACACAAACATGTAGTGAATCACAAGTTATCCGGAGATAGTGGGATAATGTTTTGTGTGTTGCTTGCGATTCGCTCCGCCTGCGGTACGCCTCAAGGCTTATTCGGAAACAATCGGTACAGCTGATCTGTCTTTTATATATCTAATAAAACTAAAGACTCTTTGGATATATGAAGGATGTAATACTACTCTAAATGTACTCAAGATTAACATGAGATAAGCAGAAACAGTGTGAGTTATGTGAGCTTTAAAATTGTGTTAAAGGAAAACACCACCGTTTTTCAATATTTTACTATGTTCTTACCTCAACTTAGATGAATTAATACATACCTATCTTTTTCAATGCGTGCACTTTTAATCTTTGTACAGCGTGTCGTGAATGTTTTAGCATTTAGCCTAGCCCCATTCATTCCTATGGCTCCAAATAAAAGTTTTATTTTGTGCCACCATACTTACTTGTGTAACTACTCGTGTAGCAGTCTTTAAATAGGGAAAACATGGAAGTGTTTTGTGGCTCCTAAATTTATCCCTGTTTGGAGCCATAGGAATGAATGGGCCCAGGATAAATGCCAACACATTCACGAGGCGCTGTTTCAAAGCACGCATTGAAAAAAGATAGGTATTTACCAATTCATCTAAGTTGGGGTAAGAACATAGTAACACATTGAAAAACGTTGGTGTTTTCCTTTAACTATAACCAAGATGAGAAAACAAAATAAATTGAGCTTTCGCAGTAGAAAGTATTTTAACATTAAAACGTTTTCCTGTAGCTCATTGGAAGAGCATTGCGTTAGCAGCGCAAAAGGTTTTGGGTTTGATTCCAGGGAACACACATGCTGATAAAATGTCAATCACTCTGGATAAAAGCGTCTGCCAAATGCATAAATGTAAGATTTTATTGAAAAAAAACAACATATTAATCTTCTAAGTAACATCAATAACATACAAAGCTTTTATATGTCCCACTGTCAATTCTGAGTTTGTTATTATTGAATTCAGTATCTCTGTGTAAAACTTAGTTTACTTTAAAATGAATCCTTGCAATTCATATTGTAGTTTAATTTGTTTCCCCCTTCTAACCCAAGAAAGTTGGATAACAGATGTATTGCCTTATATCCTAATCCATAATAATAAACCCTGACAGAAGGTGTCAGAATAAACCTTTTGATACAGCTTCCCATACGCTAGAATGGAAATAATAGTCTGTTATTGTTTGATCTGTAGTTGTTTGCTGCTCTTCATACGCTCCTGTTGCTCCTGTTGATCTTCCCAATTAAGCTGCGTTCACAGACTCGAAAAACTGAAGAAATGATCACTAGCTCTTGTGAATCTGGTGAAGATGATGATTTTCTGCTTTAATCTGAAGTAAACAGCAGGAGCTGTCTTGTTTCAGTGCGTATTTAATGGACGTCGTGTACTGTAGATAGGCTCCAGAGTGAGGCAATATTATGAGTATTGTTCTCGAATGTGGAGTGGTAAAATCTGTTGCAGACTTCAGTTAGTAATGTTTAATTTTCTTCATACGACTTGAGTGATTTAGATCCACATTGGCTGAAGGTTTATCACCTTTTAAGAGCACAAGTCTCTTAGCTTTCATCATAGATTTATTTGTCATATAATCTCGTACATTTTGTCATCATGATTGTGTTTAAACAGGTCATCGTTGAGACTTGTTTTAAGAGCGCCTATTGTCCGATTCGGGATTTTGCATTTCCTTTGGTGTGTGGGTGTGTGTTGGTGCATGTTGGCGATATGCAGGGGGTGCGTGGCCCAGGGTGAACAAAAGTTGTCGTCTCCGGCGTGAATCTCTTTTCTTGAACTGCAGCGGGCTCACACATTGTAGGCAACAGTTTACTTTCTTGGCATTGGTGATGTGACAAGACCGACATTATCATAATTCCTCCCGCTTCGGACTCACAGCTTGTAAGTTAACTGTTTTTCAGAAAACGAATCTTTCAAACATGGTATGGAGTGTCACATTTCCGGGTGATGTCAGAGGTATTCAGGTCAATCAATACGTACAGATTAGCCGGCCAATCAGGGACACAGAGATTTTTTTTTTTAATCTGTTAGTTTCAGGAAGAGAGTGAAATCTGGAGCTACAAAAATGTACGGTATGTGAAAATAATGTATTTTTTAACCATAAACTACGCAAACACATTGTATTATACCAAATACACAAATTAATGTGTTTTTTAGCAATGAAATAGGTGCACTTTAATATGTGAAAAATATGTATATTATTTAGTGGGTTTACAATACAGTCTACACTGGGAATGTAAACGCATTTTCTTTTATTAACGAAAATCATAGATGGCTTACGAAATATTTGATCGTCACGAGTCGGTTTTTGCCCATCAATCCCGGAGTGTAGTTTGTTTTTACGTTTACGTAAACGTACATGCATGGTCAAACGCACAGCCTTGCAAAAAATAAAATTTATTTGACTCGTACGTGTTCACTGATGTTCGACGCATTCATCTTCAAAGCTACATACTAGTCCTGTGCGCACATGTGCGACCTACACATACAAAATATGCACGGTTGCAAAAATCTGGCGGTGTGCGCATGTTATTCTAATGATGAAATTTTTAGTCTGTGTATTTGGTATAAGACAATGTGTTTGCGTAGTTTGTGGTTAGAGACGCATTGTTTTCCACATACCATAAATTTTTGTAGCTGTTGCCTACAATCTGTGTGTTTGTTGTAGTCCATGAAAAGAGATTTACATTGGAGACGATAACTCGCGTCATCGTTTACTTTGGGGTATGTACCTTTTGCATATTGTTCACGTGTACTAATATACACACCTACACACCAAAAGAAATGTAAAATAGTGAATCGGATAATTGGTTCTCTTTAAGGTATTGGCCACAGATCTGTCATTACATTATGCCCACTATGTCCTGAGCTAGTTTTCTGTTTACTTCAGCAGATAAATTGTTTATTTGTTGTTTTGCTCTGTGGCACGCCCGAATCACATCTTTGTCCTTGAAAAACATGCTACAGTTCAAAAAACACACTAGTACAACATGAATCTCTTTGTGAATACTGGTCTGAAATGAAGCTCTGAGATCTGGTCTGGTCTGAGACAACATCTCATGTGCACAAACGCTCACAGTTTTCCATGTTCTTAGTTTGACAAGCCATCTGTTGTCTATAGAGGACTGAAATGACCACTCATCACAATTCAAACATCATCCATCATACTTAAAGCAGCTGACATTTTCCAGGAATTACAGCTAAAACTCATACAAATAAAATCTCCTTTTGTCTTTAACATATGGTCAGTAAAAAGAAAAGATTAAAGGGAAAGTTCGGCCAAAATGAAAATCACCCCATGATATACTCACCCTGAAGCGACCCGAGTTACATATGTCCATCCTTTTTTATACGAACACATATTCACAAATAAAAAGTATTCACAACATACAGCTAGTCTTCCCCTAATGCCAAAATTGTTTTATTTTTTAATATTTTAAAGATATACTGTATAGGCTAAATCACATTTCCATTGGACATTACAGTCGGAATTCGCCCCCTAGTGGTAGTCTTATGAAATTTCAGTTTAATCGTCATCATTAATCATCGAAGTTCAATTCCAATTCTCAAGAACGCAAGTACAGAGGACGCATGAAAATACCCGAATGTGTTCTTGATATCGAGGATGCATCGAGTGCAGACTTGTGTGCTGGAATCGCTTTACGTCCCAGAAGTCATTGCGGCAAAACAATGGTGGAGGTCAGGTGACCACCAGGAAGATCGCACACATCTCATTTCTCACAAGTGTGTTCTGTGTTCTTGCGATCTTCTGAGTTCGTTCTTCCAAGGACGCCTGGTAAGACCAATCTCCACACGTTCTTTGCATTCTTGGAATTGAGAAACAGCCTTTGTGTCAACCTTCCAGTTTATTGTCATTTGTCATGTGCAATAGAAAGGCGGCTTTTAAGTAACCACACTGATTTTAAATCAGACAAAGATAACCGACAGGCCGGATAAACATGATTGGAGGGCCGCATTTGGCCCGTGGGTTGCCAGTTTTTTTAACCCAATCCTAAGTCTAACAATCTGTCAATTCCTCCAGAAAGCATCGTAAGGCGCACTTCAGAGTTTACATTTATTTCAGACAGAAATCTTTTGGATTAGTTTATGGCGAAATTGGGACAAATAATGGACATTATCACTTTGTGCCAGCACAGCATGAGAATTTTAAATCATGTAGCAGTTCAAAGGTGGGGTCCATGATGTCTGAAAGCCAATGTTGACATTTAAAATCACGTAAACAAACACACCCCTACCCCCATGACCTTCTGGACCTTGTTGACAAAGTCCCGCCTTCTAGTTAAAAGAACCAATCATCAGTCAATAAAGACTGATGATTCTCATCGGGGGTATCTGTGCTGAGGCTTGTGAGGCGCATTACCGTATGTTCACACCAGCCACGTTTGAGGCGTCAAAATCGCGTTTACCGCGCCTAGTTTGCCGCTTGAACTGTTGAATTTACTCGCTTCATTCACGTGTGAAATTCTAGTCATCGAGACATTCACACGGAAATTTGCGTCATGGCTTCTCCGCTCGCTTTCTGTAAATTACATCACTACTAGAGCAAGCTCCTGATTGGTTAACGCGGCATATTTTTCCGCCAAAGTTCAAAGTTTTCAACTCGCGGGTCTGACACGGCAATGCTCAATTCGCGACATTGGCGCGAACTAGACGCGTGAATGAGGCGGACTCGCATCTACCGTGCCGCGCTACACGCCTCATTCGCGCGGCGAGACCTCCACACGCGCGTCAATGCGTCTTCACATTGACTTAACATTGAAATTACTTGTGCTTGACGACCTCTACCGCGGCTGGTGTAAACGCAGCATTACAACCTGTGCGCAGTAGCTGAAACGAGCTCGAATAAAGTGTTTTTAGCGCAATTTGAGCTTAAGAAACAGAAAAAGTTTTGCTACAGTTGAGTTTAGGTTTAATTATTAGTTTAGTATTTAATTGTGATTTTAAAACATGATTTTAAATATCTGTTCTTTCCTGTTCAAGTAGAAGTAGGACTTCAATCTTGAATGACTGGAAATAACTGGCCAAAGGCGTTGCCTAGTGGTGCAACTTCTTTAAAGGGACTATGATATTACACATGATGTTTCATGGTTTAATCAGTAGGTGTGAGGTTTACAATTCTTGAACACCAAAATTTGACTAAAAGTATAAGTTAAAAAAACATTATTACATAAAACATTTTATAAATGAATACTACAGATCAAAAATGCTTATAAACTGTTACAATTATTTAATAAATTAAAAACCTACTAATGTTTGATACGGTTGATAAGCTGGTGGGATACTGGTACCGATCAAAAGTGAAGTACAGTAAAGCATACAGTATATGAGTTTAATCTCAATATTGTTTGAATTTTTTTTTACTCTTTTACCTCTATAATGAAAGAAAGCACTGTATACAGGTAGGAGCTACCAAATTCATTTAAACTTCTGGGCTGGTAATGCCTTGTGGGGCAATGCTACGTAGACCAAAAAGAGAAAAAAATCTTTCTACATATTTCATCTTAAATACAATTGCCCTAGAGGAAAGCAAATTGGTTTCTATCTAAATGCAAATTTTTACCTCTGTGGTGCTGTTGTGGAAAGTGAGCTCACGCGTTTGCGTTTCGCACCTTTCAGAGTCACATGAAAGCCCTCCATCGTGTATGACATTTTCAATATTTTTTAATCTACAGTGAGTGACGGGTTTATCCTTAAAAAGTTTGACAGTGCCGATGCTGAAGCGGTAATAAATCATTTATACTGTAATATTTGCCGCATACAAAGTATTACGGTTCTTTTGTTTAAACATGAATTGTTTCAAGTAATTTAAAAATGATTTAAAATTGTAGCTTATAAATACAACTATGATTTTAGCACAATATAACAAAACATCTTAAACCGTGTTACAATAATCTTTGGTGTCTTCTACATGTTAAAGCTTTAAAGGAAAACACCACAGTTTTTCAATATTTTACTATGTTCTTATCTCTACTTAGACAAATGAATAAATACCTATCTTTTTTCAATGAGTGCACTTCATCTTTGTACAGCGCTTCATGAATGTGTTAGCATTTAGCCCCATTCATTCCTTAGGATCCAAACAGGGATGAATTTAGAAGCCACCGAACACTTCCATGTTTCCCTATTTAAAGACTGTTACATGAGTAGTTACACGAGTAATTATGGTGGCACAAAATAAAACGTGGCGATTTTTTAAGCGGATAAAAAATGAGAACTTTATTGTTTGGGCATTTAGTTTGCAACACTTCGACCTCGGGCGCAGTAATATTTACGGAAGATTGAGCGAGAGAGGGAGTAGTCAGGAGTGATGATGTTACTGCGCGCTGAGGCCAAACTGCTGCAAACTAAGTGCTCTTCCGCCATACAATATAGTTCTCATTTTTTATCCGCTTAAAAAAATTGCCACGTTTTGTTTTGTGCCACCGTGATTGCTCGTGTAACTGCTAGGGTTGTAGCGGTATACCGGTATGGCGGTATACCTTGATATTAACTTTCACGATTATCATACCGTAAACATTTGCTTTTAAACGGTTTTGGGAAAAAATAAAGCGGATCTGACCTGCGCTACTACGCACATGCAACTTCATTCGGCGTGACTGCTAGACTCCACTCGTTTATGTACAGCAGAGAATATGTCAGAGCCAGAGACTACAAATTTTAACCTCTATCCCCCACCAGAAAAAAAAGTTAAAGTCTACAGTATGGGAATACTTTGGGTATACAGAAAACGAATGCGGGGTTGTCCTTTAAGATGGATATCCAGTTTGCTAGAAATGTGGACGAAGAGTGGCTACAAAGAGGCACTAAAGCCCATTTAAGTAGTTTATATTACAGAGCAATTTAAGTTGATTATACTTAGGCCATATAATAAAAACTATACATTTCACTCACTATATGGCAATGTGAACAAATGAATATATCCAGAGCAGCTCTGAGAGAATTTGTGTGGGTATTATATCATATTATTTAAAAGAATAAAATTAAAATTAGTAAAGAATCAAAGTTTATTTATTTCAAAAGTTTGATATAATAAACCATATTTTCAACCCAAAACCCCTATCTGTTTTTTATTAATTTAAGGGGCTTTGTAGCTAATAATAATAATAAATATAATAATAATAATAATAATAATAAGTGTTTAATACCGGCAAACCGTGAAACCGTGATCTCACACCGTTACAACCCTAGTAACTACTCATGTAACATGTCTTTAAATAGGGTCTTTAAAGTGTTTGGTGGCTTCTAAATTAATCCCTGTTTGGATCCTAAGGAATGAATGGGGCTAGGCTAAATGCTAATACATTCATGACGCGCTGTACAAAGATTAAGTGCACGCATTGAAAAAAGATATGTATGTATTAATTCATCTAAGTGGAGGTAAGAACATAATAAAATATTAAAAACCGGTGGTGTTTTCCTTTAACCTGCGGACTTTGATATCTTAGCAAAGCCTTGGGGGAAGAGATGCGAGATGTAGGATATTTGCTTCATCAGTTTTATTGTGTTATTGTGAAACTGACCATTGAGCAAATGCGGTGAGAGGAACTTATCGAACATTTATTGATACATGAGCATTGTGTGAATGACATCACAATGGTCTGTTATCCCTATTCTTTGAAAGACATCCCTATAACATCTTCAACATGACCTTTCATTTAATAGGTAATGCATTATGTCAAAGATTTGTCACAAACATTTTTGTACTGACACTTTCTGGCAATGTCTTAGTAACATTAATTTAATTATTCCTGTGGTTATGCATTAAGTGGGTGTTTCTAAAATATGCACAAACACATTAAGTTCAATATTTCCTCTCATGCCGCTATTTTCCCACCCGTTTTCTTTCTGTACAATACAGTGTGTGTGTTCAGATAATGCGGGGCGACTCTTTCATCTTTTCGTTTGTTCTCTGTGAAACTAACCTGAGTGTTTGCTCTGTTGTTGCCCATGTGGGTGTACGTGGTGGGTTATTTGGTATGCGCTGTGCTCACCGAGGATGCGGATGGAGTTTTTGAAGAAAGAGTAGATCTCCTGTTTTAAGCCCAGTTGATTGACAGTTCATTCCCTCACCCGGTTCCACACGCCTGCGTTTCCCACATTCACTTCAGCGCTTTTATCATGCCAATTGGACTGTCACACATTCAATCATACACGCATACCAGTAATTAAACATTACTTGTTATACCCACAGACGTGTGGCAGACCCGGTCCTTTTGTTACCCACCACTTGTACCTAACCTGCTAAAACTAACCTTCACCAGAATACTAAAAATGACTTTATTTATAATACTTAGTTTGACCTTCTGAGGTTTCTGTCACGTATCACATCTTGTTCTTTATCTTTGGTGTCTTGTGTATTACATGATTAAAAACTGTGGTAAATTCTGTTATGGTGAAAGTGACATTGGTGCACAATGATCAGATTACGGCTTGTCTTTGGGTTTTATGACGTGATATTGACCCCAAGTCTGGTTCATTCAGCAGGGAGCTCATACTTACCCTGGCACTGGGTCAAGTCCTGTCACTGCTCATCTGTGGGATCGGTTTGACCAGCAAATACCTGGCGGATGATTATCACGCCAACACCCCTGTGTTTCAGAGCTTTCTCAACTACATCCTTCTGTTCCTGGTCTACACCACCACGCTTGCGGTCAGGCAAGGAGAGCTGTCCTTGCCGCTTTCTATAGTTAAAAAAAACTGTGTTGAATGAAAAGAGAACGCAAGGTTATGTTTGTAAAAAGGCAATTTTAAAAGCTTACACACATACATTGTCTATAAGAGACTCTTAGAAAAATGAAAAGAGGACTCTCTTTGTCCTCATTTTGCAATTTCAAAAACAAGCTACATTATTTTTTTTTTTTTATAAAGGCAAATGTATACCTGTTCCTGCATAAGAGTTCAGTTTTTACATTTCTGGCAGATGCTTTTTAATTTATTATCCTTTAAAATGAAGAAAAGGTCATGTTTATTTATGAAAGGTTACATTTAGATGATTAAAAGTCAAACATTCTGGCTTGTGTTCTCCTTAAAATGTTTATGTGGTTCTTAATGAAACATGTAGGGGTGGATAATAAGCCATGTCTTAATTCGGATGTACTAATTATTTGTTTTGTGTTTCTAAACATTTTAATTTCACGATTGGATGGTGACTTTGTAAAAGATGTTAAGCTTGGTACCCATGATGCGTTTTCTTCTTAATTGAATATGCATTGACATTGTGTTAAAGAAAAAGTCACCCAAAAATTACATTTTGGTTGTGTTTGATCATGTCACATTTGCAACTTTTTATTCCATGAACCACAAAAGAGTTTAGATGCAAAACCCACTAAGTGTTTCTGACCTGTTTTCTTGTAAACAAGCATTTTTTTTCTTTAACTCTTTTCCCACCAGCGTTATTTTAAGTTGTCAGTTAGCACCAGCATTTTTCATGATTTCCACAAAAGTTGAATGCCTTCCAGAAAATGTTCTTCTTAAAATATAAAAACATACAATATATGAAATGAAAAAACAGACCCGTCTGCTTTCCACATTTCATCCTATCTTCTTTTTTCTCTTTTTATCATCTCTCAAATATGGGTACTAGGTGTCTTCAAATATAATACATTTTGAACAAAAAGCTGAGATAATTGCCTTTTTGTAAAGGACTTTTGTTAGAGATCATCAGGAAGTGTATTACAGAAACTTTGGTAGCACTTTATTTTACAGTACGTGTACTTACCTTGTACATATATGGTAAATATGTTGTACTTACAGACAAATGTGTGGTACTTACTTTTAAGTATCTACATGGTATGGTTTCATTACTGTACTTACCAGTGGTACATACTTGGTAGTTATTATGTAACTCTAGGTAAGTACTGGGTAATACCAGATACATACTTATAGTGTAGGTATACTGTAACTAACAAGAAACAGATATTATTGTTTTAGCATCAATGCAAACGATCATCTGTTTTACTGTTTTTGGATCAGTGGATGCTTCAGTGTTTTAAAAGTTGGTTAAGCCACCTATTGGATGATAACAGATATATGGATTGCCATAAAAACTCGTTATTGGCAGAAAAAGCGTTTTTTCTTAATTGACGAGATAACTTATAAATGGCAGGGAAAGAGTTAATGGCAATGAAAAGGTTATTAGTAGGTAAGTAACTTAAGTAATTTCATTGCTATTTAACAAATTTGACTCTCTTTTGCTGCAAAAAAAGAAATGTTACACCTAGGGCTGGACGATTTAACCTAAAATCAAAACCTCGATTTGACATCGATTACGATTAATGAACGATTATTATTATAAACACGCACGAGTACTTCGTTTTTCTTGGGCACTAGATGATACTGCTGCTCAGTTAACACAGTGTTTGAGTTTTCTCTTTGCTACTGAATGGACAGGGCAGAGCCTCATAACCTTACACGTGGTAGTATGTTTTAAAGGGAAAGTATTAAAAGGATTAAAAACCGAAATAACCAACATGATAAAATAGGGCCGGTTAAAGTTTCTGAATTTTGTTTTTCGATTACTTTTCAATTAAAGGCGCAAAAGAGGATATTTTTGCTGACTGAGAATCCAAAGACCATTTACTGAATTTTTGAAATGAGTGCTTGCGTAAGAACAGCCCCCCTCCTTCAAAGTTCATTTCTAGGGAACGCCTTCCAAAACTCGTGTCGCGTCAGTGGATTCATTATGTGAAATTATATGATAATAAACAGATAAGACGTAACGTTAGATCAGTCAACGCTACTCCTATTTCAACTAGCATGTAGCAGACTGGTCACTGCCTTACAACTACAGTACAAGAACAACGTCGATATACCTGAATAACAGTACAACAATAATTATTCCACAAAGAAAGAATAATAATCACTGTTACCTGTCGAGAAGAATTTTTGCGAACTGCGCATCTGTCTTGACACCTCTCTGTTCCTTCATTGCAGCGTTGAAATGTTTCTCCAATAACGACTCTGGTTAGATTACGTTCTTCTGACAATTTTCTCCTCTTCTCAGCGACTTCAAAAAAAGTCTTTCTTTTGCCTCCTCCTTTGCGTTTCTTCTCTACCATGGTGCAAATTCGAGGAGGAAAGCAGGATCGACAATGAAAACAAACCGGAACTAAAGACAGAGTTTCATGCGCTGTGCGCATGCGTCTCCTGTGTAAAGTTACTGGAGCATGCACGTCTCTCACAAGGATCGTAATGGCAGTGATTGACAAGCCAGAGGGCCTATCGCTAATGCGATGACCGCATCAGCGATTGGCTGATGTTTTTAAGGCCCTACTTTGTGCACAGATGACGTATATTAATATTATTACTTTCAGTGCACCTAATAAATAGTCCTTTATCAGTTAGTAAAGACAGTTTCAAGTAATACTGCAAAAATAAAACAAAACATCCTCTTTTGTGCCTTTAATCCTGCAGCCCTAGTTACACCCCTCACCATTTTAGGAATATCAGGTCCCAAAGCACAACGTCTCCACGACATGGCCACAACGGCAAACGATACTACAGCGAGAATAAAAGTTAAGCCTTCTATCTTTGAGTATATATTTGGACGGTGTAATGCAAGTCTTCCCACACAGTGATATGTGGGGGCGTGTTTGAAAGAGGCGTTTTAGAAAGAAAGAAAATCTTTTTGAGTTTGAGACTTTAATCTTTGCAAATTTTTGGATCTTCTATATGCACAAACAGCTTTTAGCACTCCAAAGACAAAGACGCATCATATGACCCCTTTAAAAGTAGTCTCCAGTCACTCTTCAGTCTTTTCTGAATATGACAAAAAGTCAATATCCTAAAAAACCCATTTCCCATTCCTCCTTTGGTGTTCAGCAAGAGTTATAACGTTGTGAAGTGACATGAGTTAGAGGATGAAGACAGCATTATTTTTGGGTGAATTGTCCCTTTAATGTGTCCAAGCAGAAAGTTTCCACATGATGATTTCTGGCATACTTTCAACAAGCCAAGAATAGATATGGAAAAGAGTTCTGAGCTGAGAAATATGCCTACTCACAGTCTATTTATAAAAGACAAGTGTGAAATCATGTACACTCTTCTCTGTTCTGTTTAGAGATGCCATAGAAGAACCTATTTATCTTTTTTACCCTTTTTGTAGTTTTAAAGATTTTACATTTAGTACAACAGAGAGGTTTTGCGGATGTTAAAGGTTCTTAATGTAACCATACAGCCCTACAAAAACATTTTTGGAAACTTTTATTTTATGATTTTAAGTTTCTTTATTGATGCATTCTGTTCATTTCAATAAGCTCATTAGTATAAAATAATAATATATATAATTGTAGTTATATAGACCTTTTGCGAGTCGACGTCACAGTTACGTCACACGCGCAATGTGGTGGCAGAAAAACAGTGGAAATGAATGAGACACGAGTGAAACGAACAATATAACTCACTAGAAAATGTCTTGTTGTGCTGTTGAGTGTCAGAATAGGAATGCCAAAATAGATGACCTTCATTTTTATAGTATACCGTCATCGAAGACACCATTTGAAGATAAACGTAGGTATTTATGGTTGCAATAAGCCCTCAACCGGACAGACTGGAGGGATGAAATCATCTGAAAATCTTTTAATAATTAGAATAGAAAAATATAGCTGCAAGCAGCGATGGCGGGCCCTCGCACGTTTTTTTTACCGCTACACGGTGTCTCCGAGAAAACGATGCACCGTGGGCATGTGCATCAAGTGGGTTAATATCAGTGGACTATTTCATGTTGCTACTGACCCATTTAGGTACTGTAGGTAAAAGAAACCCCATATTTTAGACAAACGGGGGTGCTAGTCAGCCACTAAATAGACACGTCTTTATCTGACGTTTTTGTCAACACTTAACAGCCGAAAACTCTGATGTGTGTGCCAAATTTAAAGTTCAACTAAGCACGCTAAGAGCCTTAAACATGCCTGAAATTAAAGTAACGTTTGACGCGTTGCCATGGGAACAGCGTTCGAGATGTCAAAAATTCCTTCGCAATTTATCATCTACAATGTCTCGGCATCATGTTGACCACTTCTCGTGTCTATCGCATGAATCCCATACGAGGAGTATTTAAAGGTTCACAGCATGTAACAGTCAGCCTTAAATATGCTGGAAAGTGAAAGCAAAGTTTGACGCGTTGCCATGAGAACAGTTTATCTACAATGTCTCACCATTATGTTGACCACTTCTGGAGTCAATCACATTATTTCCTCAGGAGGAGTATTTAAAAGTTTTCCGCATGCAGATGTAAGGTTTAAATATGCCTTAAAAACGAAAGTTAAGTTTGACAGGTTGCCATGGGAACAGCGTTCTAGATTTCAAAAATCCCTTCGCAATTTATCATCTACAATGTCTCGGCATCATGTCGACCACTTCTCGTGTCAAACCCATGAAAATCCTAGGACGAGTATTTAAAAGTTAACTGCATGCAACTGAAAGGCTTAAACATGCCTGAAATTAAAGTAAAGTTTGATGCGTTGCCATGGGAACGGCGTTCGAGATGTCAAAAATTCCTTCGCAATTTATCATCTACAATGTCTCGGCATCATGTCGACCACTTCTCGTGTCAAACGCATGAAAATCCTAGGACGAGTATTTAAAAGTTAACTGCATGCAACTGAAAGGCTTAAACATGCCTGAAATTAAAGTAAAGTTTGATGCGTTGCCATGGGAACGGCGTTCGAGATGTCAAAAATTCCTTCACAATTTATCATCTACAATGTCACAGCATCATGTTGACCACTTCTGGTGTCAAATCGTATGAATCCCATACGAGGAGTATTTAAAGGTTCACAGCATGTAACTGTCAGCCTTAAATATTTGTAAAAATGAAAGTAAATTTTGATGCATTGCCATGGCAACAGGGTTCGAGATATCAAAAATCCCTTCCCAATTTATCATCTACAATGTCTCGGCATCATATTGACCACTTCTCGTGTCAATCGCATGAAAATCCTAGAAGGAGTATTTAAAAGTTAACTGTATGCAACTGAAAGGCTTAAATATGCCTTTAAAATGAAAGTAAAGTTTGACAGGTTGCCATGGGAACAGCGTTTGAGATATCAAAAATCCCTTCGCAATTTATCATCTACAATGTCTCGGCATCATGGTGACCACTTTTGGTGTCAATCGCATGAAAATCCTAGAAGGAGTATTTAAAAGAACATTGCATGGAACTTTAAAAAAAATCCAGCTTTGTGACTGACACACTTCCTGGCGCCTGCTGGTGGCGCTATACCCGGGAGTCACAATAGGCACATCGGTGCGATCGGAATCTTCAGACGAACAAACACCCCGCGTGTCATTACAATAAGACATTTTTTGCCTTAGATATTAGACACTTCCTGTTTCTCTGATTTCGCCATGACTTTGCCGCTTCGCCATTGCAACACCGTTCGAGATATCAAAAATCCCTTCGCAATTTAGCAAGTCCAATGTCTTGACATCATGGTCACCACGTTTGGTGTCATTTGCTTGAATCCCCTAGGAGGAGTATTCAAAAGTTCACCGCATGCATTATTTAAACAATCCAAAATGGCGGACTTCCTGTTGGGCGGAGCTAAAATGTTAGAGGGCGAAAGTTGTTCGGGTCGATGAGATCTATATGTGTACCAACTTTCGTAAATGTGCGTACATGTTTGCCCGATCTGCGCACTACTGTTTGTTTTTGCATTACAGGGGGCGCTACAGAGCCCCCGTGCCACGCCCGTGTTCCAGCCTTTGTCTGTTCGCAATGACGGACGACTCTAACGTCTGTGCCAAATTTCAAGAGTTTTCGAGTATGTTAAGGCACCCAAAATGCCCAAAAGTGTTAAAAAAAATAAAAAAAATAAAAAAAAAAAAAATTAAAAAAAAAAATAATAAATTCGAGCAAAAACAATAGGGCTTCGCACCTTTCGGTGCAGGCCATTCTGGCCTGCTCCTCGGTGCTCGGGCCCTAATAATTAGAGAAGATATCCGGAGTTCTGTCGAAGTCTGATCCCTCTATGTGTCTCTTATAGCGTTTTTATCACGTTACGTTTATAACTTATTTAGAAAGATTAAAGATTTGAATGAGTTCATAATATCAATAATATTAACATTTATTAAAGTTTTCATATTTTTTACCTTATATCTTAGCTTATGTCTTCTTCCTGTTTGTTCTAAATTATGATGTTTACTAAAAAAAAATATAAACACAGCACACACACACATGATGTAAAGTGTTAATAATATATAAACAGGCCTATACAAATTAATTTGTATGTAAACATAATAGTTTTAGAACAAACACGGCTATAAATATAAGGGGGAAATTGAAAACAGGAAAATTATGAAATATTTAATAAATTTTATTATACAGAATACATGATAGTATTGCTCTTATAAGTACTTCAGCGATTCATACTGTAAAAATAATTGATTTACCGATAAAGAACAATACACATACATTACATACATGCACACATATCAGTAGCCAAGCCATTTAAACTTTTAATTTATTTAAAAATTAAATGTAACTTGGTGAAAACGTTATAAGAAACATTACACTTAAGAGAAATATAGGGGAAACAGACTTCTACAGAACACCGGATCCATAAAAATCACAGTTTAACGCTAAAACACTTTACACAGCTATTGCAGAGCTGTCACTTTCTGCCACCAGTTGGGCTCCGCCCACAAAAAACGTCATCTCTGTTTGCAAACATGCAAAAGGTCTACATGTAAGTATAGTATAACTATAATTAATAGATGGCTTGTAAAGAAAGCTGCTAGAAAAAATATCAAAATATGTACCGCAGCTCTTTACAAACGTCCTAAAAGACCATTTGCAAACAGAGATGACGTTTTTTTGTTGGTGGAGCCCAACTGGTGGTAGAAAGTGGCATATAATCATATAGGTCAGTTGTGGTCATCTGCATCCAAATATTTTTGTATAATGCCTGCTGAACTGTATAAATGATCATTGTGCTGTATTGAAGCATGTGCACTTTGGATGCGTGACACGTGTTATTTCAAGATGCCCTGCGTGAGGCACAGGATAGACACATCCAGACAGCTCCTTGCCAAATTGTCTCACTCCGATTGTTCCAGACCACTGACCAAGTAGTTGTGTTTTAAGCCTTTGAGTCTCGGTAAACACAGCCACATGCTACAGAAAGTGGGCAGGCTACAGGATAACCAGAGAGTAGCATGATCGCTGTCAGTCGGCCTGTGTCTACAAGCCAAGCAATGATTCTTATCTTCTCCTGCAGTCAGACAGCGTAGTAGCTGTCATCTTACAATAGCCCTGGTAAAGGGAAACTTCCTTTTCTCATTACATTTCTTCCTCTATTCACTTTCACCTCTTCTGTGTGTCTTGTAGCAATCATGACCCCGACGCTCTCTCAAAATTGGATTTAAACTGCTGAGATGTAGAATGGGAGACGACCTATAGGGCACTGTCTATGAATACCATATACTTTGGTGACTTTTTAAAAAAGGCTTTGAAGTAGGACTGTATGATATCGAAAGGAAACGTAATAACTTGCATATATATATTGCGTTTTGGAACCAAACTGTTCATATATATATCCATGCCATGTTTTTTTAATGCTATAAATCTATTAAATCAATATATAAATAAACATTAATGGCATTAATCAAAACTCTTACTTTGTCATATTAAAAACACTGCAATTGCTGCCGTCATCCTTGGGACGTCGTCGCTGAACGTTTTTGACAGCGATCAGCTGTAAAATGTTTTGGTCCTTCTCGATTTTCATTGGCTTCGAGTAAAATAATGTAAAGTTTTTCATAAGATCCCTGGGGTCAATGTGTTAACATGACAGAAGCTTGATGCTGTCGTATGAGAACAAGCAACAGCCGGCATTTTTCCGTCTCCCGAGTGCCTCTCACGTAAATTATTCGATTTTGATGGTTTACGTTTCTTCACTGCCACAGAAAACCACCACAGGTTTGTCAATGCCATCAAAGTTTTATTTAGTTTTTAGTTTTTTGTTGATCACGAAGTACAAAGTAGATGAGAAAAAGTAGAATTCTGTGTGTATTCAACGCGCCGCCATTGTTGTTTACAATGCTTTGAATGCTGCGCTGTGATTTGTTGAGCAAGTTTATTGCAAGGAGGAGTGGCGTTTATCGCGTTTTGGGAGAAAGGGAGAAGATGACAGAATAACATGGCGGATATTGGATTTTGCGTAAAAGTAAGAATCTGCTTTTTAATACTGACCTGATACAATACTGATTTTGGCGTTAAAAAAAAAAAGAGGTTTATCGTGTTTTCGAATGAAACTCTTCATACTCTTCACCCTGGGGACGGACGACGGTGACGGCACTTGGAGGAGGATCCAGGGTGGAGTCGAGGAACCGTACGGGCGGGGCAGAGCTGGTGAGTCTCCCGACCGAGATGTAGGAGGTGATCCGAAGCCACGAGGCGGAGCCAGAGCGGAGGAACCCCAAGGCGAACGCCGTAGGAGTGTGGAGCCCAACGAGTCAGAAGGGTGGAGTGAGAGAGACTTGGGGAGCAAGGAAAACCCGGAGGCGAGGACGGGATGACAAACGACCAAGGCGGAGCCGGAGTGGTGACGATGCCTGGTGACGTCGCTGTAGAGACGGGAGCCGACGAAGGGGATGGAGGTGAGACCTGAAGCGAGGCCACTGGTCCGATGGGCCAAGGTGACCTCTTGGTCTCAGGGAGCAGAGGCGGAGAACTGGAGATCTCCCCGAAAGCAGCTGGCAGAGAGGCACGCCACGGCTCAATCGAACCATTGAGCATTGACCCGCAGAGGATGAGCAGGGGCGTGTCGCTGTGATGGCTGCTGTAGCTTCAGACTGGCTGAGGTAGGCAGAGGAGGCGGGAGTGGGAGGTTGGGTGGGTCCAAATGTGATGAAGAGGAGGAGCTGGACGGAACCAGCGGAGCCGACAAAGGAAGGGAAATGCCCACAGAACAGTCCGAAAAAATTTCCCCAAGAGACGTAATGTGCTCACCCTCAGCGGCGTGGAGGTGGATGTCTTCCTTGATTTCGGCGACGCTGGGCTCAGGGGTTCGCTCTGGCTCACTGGTCGTGCTGCCGGGTTCTCCGCCCGCGGTGGGCTCGATGTCCGTGGAGGGTGTAGGCGTGTAAGTCTCTGGGGGTGAAGTGGGGCCGGTGGCAAATTCCCCATCGGCGGGGCCGACGGTGAATGGGGAGTTGTTGTGGAGCAGCACCCACTCCACATATGCGGCTTATGTAATATTAGATTTGACCTCATGATGTTGCTAGCCTTTTTTCTAAAGATAAATGAGACTTTAAGGATAAAAGTTTCATATTCGATATTTTAATTTTGTAATGTACTAATGGGAAATGCCATGGAAGGAAAACTCTCTCTCTCTGAAGTGTATTGCTTTTTACTGTGGAGACAAACGTGATTCTTGTATTAATGTGGCTATAGGCAGATATTAATTGTGAAAGGCTAATGCTGATGCCTGACGGGAACGTTTCAAGCGACAGCGTTTTGCTCCCCCATGCGTTATAAAGCCTGAATCATATTATGGCAATTTCAGAACACTGCGCTTCACTGATCAGAGGAAATATTAAATACACATTGTCTACCTTTCAAACATTGAAGTAGAGCTGGCAAATGACCAAGACTAGCATTTTTAATCACGATGAATGTGCCTCTTCTATATGACAAAACTTCTGTTGCATCTATTATGGGTAGCTATCTTCTTCCTCAACTTCCTAATATTTGAGTCAACTTCCCAATATTAGTACAAAGTATATTGTTTATGAATGCAAAATAGTATGTTTCAAAGCTCTGTGTGAGGACACACACAGAATTCCAACAGGACAGTGTCTGCCCGACATATGGCTCTCCATCTCCCTTTGTTTCAGGAATAGAAAACAAATGGAATTGTATGCCAGAATTCCTCTAACCAATCTGTCAGTGTTGAGGCACGGCTGCCAACTGGACACTGGCAAAGGAAAACGAAAACCTGGCATTAATGATTAGAAAAAAACGTTAAACTTTGCTGTGAGGAAAAGCCGTTAAGACATAGAGGACTCATTTTTCATAAGGAGGTTTTTACCAATATGACCTTAAAATTTTGTTAACTCTTTCCCCGCCAGCATTTAAAAAAAGTTGCTAGCCAGCGCCAGCATTTTTCATGATTTTTACAAAAGTTGAATGCCTTCCAGAAAATGTTCTTCTTCATATATATAAACATACAATATATCAAATGAAAGAACAGACCCTATGCTTTCAAACAAAAAAGTTTCATCCTACCTTCATTTTAGCACCTCTCAAATATGGGTAGGTTTCTTCAAAAAAAAAAAAAATTTGAGCAAAAAGCTGAGATAATAAAATTTTTGCAAAGGGCTTTTGATAGAGATAGTGAGGCGTTACTTCTGGGTTGTAAAAGTTGCGGTATTGCGAAAAGCCGGAAATTCTCATCAGTGGCAGGGAAGTGTTTTCTCTTAATAGACGAGATAACTCGTCAATGGCGGGGAAATAGTTAATAATATAATTTAGTTAATTTATAATTTATTTATATAGTTTTCATTCTTTTATCTGATTAAAATTGCACACAGTTTTAGTCTGCACAGAATAATGTTTAATATGATTTGTAAAATTGCTAAAAGGTGTTTCAAGTTTTGTCAACCAAATGCTCAATGTCACAAGGCTGTAAGTATGAATCAAGTGTGTCATGCCAAAATGACACAAGCAGGTATTTAGCTTTTACTAAATGTAGAAATACTTTGGAAAAAACATAAAAAATTAATTTGAACACATTTCAAAGATCTACAAGGCTGCAAAGGTTGCAAGGCTGCAAGTATGCATTAAGTTTGTCATTCAGGGCGGAGCCTGCTGGAAGTTTAATTTACTTAATGACACCTTTCTGGTCCGAAACCGCCTACTTTCATACTATATAGTAGGCAAAAAGCAGTAGGCGAGGCGAGTAGTATGTCTGAATTAATAGTATTTGAAAAACATTAGGCGAAAAGTACCTGGATGGCCTACTACTTCCGGCAAGATCCTAAAGTGTTTATTTGACGGACACTTTACTAACTTTAGTTTATGCTTGAGCCCCCAGGAGAGGAGTTATCCAAGGAGTGGCGTTGTTTTATCCAAATTTTTTCCAAAGTGGTAACACGGTTGTATTCAAATGCAAATATTGTATTAACAGCTGTCCCTTAAACTTATAAGAAAATAATGCAATGAACGGCGGAGCGCCGTTACACCGCGGGTGTGCATTTTTAAAAAATAATTAAAAGGACCGGAGTCAATTATTTCTCTTATACCACGGATACCAAAAACATTGCTCTGGTGCCTATTTTTAAGACATTTGACAAGTTAGGTGTCAGTTATCAGAAATTAATGCATACCCATGGAATATTTCTCAGCCAATCAGAATACAGCATTCAACAGACCAATGGTATAACATCAGTTAATGAATAACTTGTTATCACGACATGTGACATACATATCACGTGACATATGGCAGATGTTGTACTTCTAAATTCATTCACACTATCCATATTTGCACTATATAGTACCTACTGTATATCTAAGTATCCAGTTCAGTACCTACTGTCACAGTATGTGATTTCAGACTTAGGGATGGCCTTGAGCTGTGGGGGTGTGGCAATAAAGGGTCAAGCCACATTATAACATTCATCACTGTCATAATCTGACAGCAGAGAATGCTTGTACAGTTTGTACAACAATTTTTAGTCTCTTCTTCTAAAGAGCTACATTCAATAATCTTATAAATCATTTAAAGGTGCAGTGTGTACATTTTTGCGACATCTAGTGGTGAGGTTGCACATTACAATTAACGACTCAGTCCACTGCTCACCCCTCGCTTTTGAAAGGCATAGAGAAGCTACGTTAGCTGCCTCCGGACAAACATGTCATCGTCGGAGACAACTTAGAAAAAAGGTTTGTCCGTTAAGGGCTTCTGTAGAAACATGGCGGCACAAAATGCCGACTTCCATGTAAGGGGACCCTCTGTGTATGTAAATAAAAACATCTCATTTTAAGGTAATAAAAACATAGCCGTTTGTTATGAAAGGTCTTTTCAACAACCCTGATCATATAGTGTTGTATAATATTTTGCATTTATGTCAAGAGATCCTTCTAAAAATTACACACTGCACCTTTAATGTGATTTATGAGATTTATGTTTTCTGATGACACACGCTCTACACACGCACCTAAAGCAGCAACGGAAACTTTCAGAAAAGCTTATATTGGGGCTTATTGCATTTGAAATGTTTTAGGGCTTGATTTCCTGGTGGATTGCTTCAACAAAACAACTCCATATTGCCTATCTTTTCGCAGCTACTCGCAGAGAAATGTACTAAAAATTGTTTTGGGATCAGCGTCGGTAAAGGGTTTTGCGTCGCAGAATGAATCACCTTCTGGGTGCTGGATGGTAAAGAATGCTAATGGTTTTGTTGCTGTGAGTTCACATAAATTTAAAGTAACTCCTCTTCTGTAATGTTTGACTTCCTTTGATAACACATTTGTTAAAACATGCCATTTATTATTAGATGTGTTCTTTTTAGGGCTTTCAAACGATTAATCAGATTTTTTTGGTTTCTTATGTTGGCTGACATGATGTTCTGATCATTTTTACCAATGTATGGAGCTTGTGTAATCTTTAATGTCATAATGCAAGTCAATTGTGTTGTATTTTATCTAAAGCAACTTGAATTCAAGGTATATATTTTTATCATATGTGTGTTCTCTAAAAAAATCAAACCCAGGATATTTGCACTGCAATGCAATGCTTTACAATTTGAGGAATATCTTGTATGTGTGTGTCACATTACGGAGAGTTGAGCTTCACTTTGTGTGGTTAGAGTCTGGCAGATTCATCCGAAGCCGATTCATTATCTCATGAGGAATCTGGTGCTAAGACTGCTGGGTAATGTGTGAGGTCACTGGACACATTACTCCTGAAAGCCCCTTTATTGGGTTTTTAGAGGCCAGCTATGCACTCCTCCTTACTAACACAGATTAGAAGTGTTCAGATGGCAGGAGTGAAAAAAGAGATAAATTGTTTGGATTGCTACAATGCTAGACTCGATCCTGATCCTCTTCTGTACAGATAATCAATAAACTGTGTTCACACAATGACGCTTGTGGGGAATAAAAAGCCATATGGCCACCCCCCACAAACACAATCACCTTTTTCTGCAAATGTGAGCCGCAACTTTCATTCGCACATCTGTGAGGACATTCGGCCTTTGCTGCTGGTGTGAATAAGAGCAGCGTGAGTCGTCTGGTGAGAGATTCGTCTTTGGACACTCCAGTAACACTGTAGGTTTTGTCAGTGTCCTCTAGAGATGGGATTATTATATGGTCTCTCAGAATGACCTGTCTTTAAGAGTAATTTTCTCTTCCTTGTTCGACCAGCATGCTGTCCGCAGTCAGACTCCGTAACAAGCTCTCCGATAATATCTCTGTCACAGCTGCTGTCCGCGGTCATCGGGTGAGAGTCGATGTAATGGCACACACCATTAACATTCTCACAAAGTGGAAGTGGGAACAGATCAGGGAAAATTATATATGTGACACACAGGATGGTGGATTTTCAGTGTGACGTAGTTAATAGTGACAGGTTTCTTTACAAATTCTGCCTATTCTTATTATTACTGTATAATGGTTGTTACTGATTGCTTATAAACACACCTGGGGTTTTAGCTGAACATGGTACACACATACTGATAAAAACATATAGACTAAATGCAGATTAAAGATTGGATCAACACATTTGCCAAATGCATATATGTAAAATGTAAGAAATGTAAGGTTTTTACTTTGTATAGGCCAAACTATGTATTGCTGAGATGGTGTGCAATAACAGTTTGATGTAAATATGATGTTACTTACTATGGCTCAATTGGTAGACCATGGGTCATGGGTTCGGTCCCAAGGATCCCCTAATCCTTTCAGAAAACGTACCTTATTTTGATAATAAGAAACAAACACTTACTCTAGACTATTTTTATAGCTTTTTACAAATGAGAATGTCCCCAAAGGGAGGTTTTGCTCAGTTTTGGGTACAAATTTGTTCCCAAGATAAGGCTGGGCAAACGATTAATCGCGATTAATCGCATACAAAATAAAAGTTTGTGTTTGCATAATATATATGTGCATGTGTAATTTATGTATTTTAAAATAAGCACACATACATGTATACATTTAAGAAAAAATATTTATGTATCCTTTTCTTTTAATTTATATATAAAATATATACTTCATATTATATATAAATTAAAAGAAATTGATATATTAAATATGCAATTTGTATTATCTGCGCCGCTAGATGACGCCAGATCAAATCAATAACAATGGCGTTGTTTAATGACGCTCTGAAGCAGCGTGGAATTATGGGATTTGTAGTCTTTAAAGGGGACAGAGAATGAAAAAACATTTTTTCCTTGTCTTTGTTGAATAATGGTAGTCTACCCACATTCACGAACATACAAAAAGTGCTAGACATGCTAAACATCTCAGTCTCACAGAAATTCCTCTTTTAGAAATGTCAGCCAGAAAACGGCCCAATCTAAAAAACTGATGCTTATGACATCACAGGCATCTAACTGCCCCTCCACTTTAAAATAATTGGCTACATTTTTTGAGTGGCAGCAAAGTCAGCCAATCAGTAATGAGATTGCAAGTTAAGCCAGTAGGGGGAGCCAAATAGGTGCAAAACCACTTGTTTAAAATCCCCCTCCCTAATAGAGCTATCTAAGAGAGGTTTTTAGGAACCTTCTAAGGCATTACAGACCCAAACAAAAAAATGTTTGTCTACATGTCACATCACAGAACAAGGATAAATACCTCGTTCAATCATTCTATGTCACCTTTAACTCAACCGCTGATGGCCATCAATCAGACGCGAACGAGAAATCACGTTGACGGATAAGGTAATCAAGTCTTATAAATGTTGCGTTTGATGACATCGTTTATTTCATTATGTAAGTTAATATGTGATGTTCAAAACGAAATTGTTAGTCATAGTATTAGTCCAAAGTCCACAGTATTAGTCCAATTCGATGGTTAACACAGCACAGAATTAAGTTTTCAACTTAAAATCTACAATGATTTTTCACATAATGTATTGACAGTACAAATCTTATTGTGAAGTGTCTTAAAATGACCATTTATATTGCTGTACAATACCTCTTGATGTGAATATCGTCCGCGGGAAGACGCGCTAATTACAATCTACACACTAATGTTGTGATCAATATAATAGCATACATTTTTTGAAGGGTTACGAAACAACTCACCCATCGCGTAAAACACAAGCAGGATCAGAATCTCTGTCTAGTTAAATGTTGTCGCGGAGCTCTCTTTATCCAGATGCAACACCAAATTGATCATCTTTCTTTCTCTCGTTTTGTTCTAAACTCTTCTTGGGTCGTTTGGTTGGCCCGTACGCTTACGGGAGCTGACACAACCAGCAGCAGACGGTACAGAGATATCCATAGTCCATATGGCAAGCACGTAGCCCGACAGGCGCTAACGCATAGTTCTGCATTTGTCCACAACACTGGCTGCGTCCGAAAACTCAAGGCTTGTTGCCTTGCTGCCTCATGAGGAAATGACTTCCGAGGCCTGAAGGCAGCTCAGAGAAAGGCTTTCGGACGCACTTTAAAGGCAGCGTGTTTGAAATATAAACGGAGAGCACCTTTGTGATAACTAATCACATATTTGAAAACTACAATACTAATTTCTCGCTAGAAATGCAATTAAAATGTGTAAAAAGTGAAAATATACGTTTATTTACACTAAATTTGTGCTCCAGTCGCTTCCTTGGCCGCCATTTTATTTTTTCGAACCCGACCACTGTTGTCATGTGGTTTTTACGTCTGTAAAGGCGGTGACGAATGCTGCGTCCGAAACCGCCTACTTCATACTATATAGTATGCGAAAAGCAGTAGGCTAGGTGAGTAGTATGTCCGAATACATAGTATTTGAAAAACAGTATGCGAAAAGTACCTGGAGACCTACTACTTCCGGTTAGATTTTGCAGTGTGCATACGATGGACACTTCACTATCCCATGATACCCCGGGAGAGGAGTTATCCAACGAAGAAGAAGAGGCATGCGGCTGTTTTCGCGCTGAAATGACATGACGTGATGACGACGTATGTCACGTGATGTAGCAACATGGTGGATGTAGTACGTCCGAATCTCATTCATACTACCAGGATTCATACAATACAGTACCTACTGTTTTAACGGCAAGTAAGTAGCTACTTCATCTTATTCAGTACCTACTATACAGTATGCGGTTTCGGACGCAGCCAAAGGGTCACCTTTAATATATATTTTTTATTATTTATATATCCATTTCTTTGAATAAAAATACACACAGTAAACACACACACACATATATTATGCAAACACAAACTTTTATTTTGTATGCCATTATTCGAGATTAATCGTTTGCCCAGCGTTATTTTGGGAATAAATTTGTACCCACACTGTAAAAAATCCAACTAATGAAATGTTGGACGGGCAAAAATATATAAGTTAAACCAATTTTTTGTTTGAGCTAGTTGAGAAGACATATTATTTTAAGTCTAGATAAATCTGTGTTTAAAATATTAAATGAATGGTTATTTTCAAATCCAGTCAACATTCAGAATGGCTAGTGTTGACTGAACTAATTAAGACAAATCAGGTAAATATGTGGACTTATGACAGCTATGTTTCCTGACAACAAAATGCTCATAATATTACTGTTATTTGGTCACAAAATGTAATTGTAAGAGTTGTTCATGCGTGAATGTATGTGCTTAACCCTCAAACGCTCCTCGTTTTCTGTTTACACTTCTGGCCCTTGGGGTCTATATGACCCCAAAATTGAAAGCATAATTGTAAGAAAAATATACATTTTCAATAATACAAATAATATATCATTTTTTTTTTGTTTACTTCTCATCTATACAATAAAGCTGTGTTTTGAGAGATTTGAAGTAGTTTTGTACCTGTTTACCACAAAAATCCTCAACTACACAATTGGCTTTCCTGAAAAATATCAAATTTTTACGAAAATTCACATAAATTATTATCTAAATTTGATTTAAATTGTTTTTAGATATTAATATAGGTGTGAGGTGTTGAATTCAGGCATCGGTTTTTAGAAAAAAACATAAGAGAATTACAGTGTAGGAATTAAATCATTTAGAAAGGCAGATTCCCATAGAGACCCATTCATTTTCCTGGATATGGACAACTGCTCAAATCATTACTTTTGAGATACATTTTGTTAAATTATGTTTATATACACATTAGAAAGGATATTAAAAATAAATATCATGTCAAATAGTAATTTTTTATAGCTTTTGATGCATTTTGAAATGTCTGTTTTTACAAAATGCCATATAAATTTGACTGAGTGTAAGTGTCTGTGTGTGTGTGTGTGTGTGTGTGTGTGTGTGTGTGTGTGTGTGTGTGTGTGTGTGTGTGTGTGTGTGTGTGCACGCACGCATGTGTGTGTGTGTGTGTGTGTGTGTGTGTGTGTGAGAGAGAGAGGGAGAGAGAGAGAGAGCCAGCATGTGTGCTTGAGAGAATGTGTGTGAGAGGCAGAGGGAGAGAGCATGTGAGTGTGTCTGTGTTTGTGTGTGTGTGAGAGAGAGTGTACATGTGCATGCATTAGATTTACACCCCTTTGTATCTTTTTTCTACATTTGTGACTGATTTTATTTGCCAAATTTTATAAAAATGCTCTCTGTGGTAGTCATGCGTGTGTGCGTTTGTCTGCGTGTGTTTGTATGTGTTTGTGTGTGCGTGTGTGGGTTTGTATGTGTGTGTGTGTGTGTGCGCGTGCGTGTGTGTGTGTGTGTGAGAGAGAGAGAGAGAGTGTGAGAGAGTGTGCATGAGAAGGAGAGAGAAAGAGCATGTGTGTGTGTGTGTGTGTGTGTGTGTGTTTGTGTGTGTGCATGTGTGTGTGTGTGTGTGTGTGTGTGTGTGTGTGTGTGTGCGTGCGTGAGCCTGTTTGTGAGTGTACATGTGTGTGCATTATGTCACACCCCTTAATGTGTTATTTTCTGCATTTGTGACTGATTTTATTTGCCAAATTCCACACAAATGCTCTCTGTGGCAGTCATACCTGTGTGTGTGTGTTTGTGTGTGTGTGTATTTGTGTGAGCATGTGTTTTTTGCATTGCATTTGTGCACAAGTACCAGGCCTTCATTTCTGTGTCAAAATTTTCAGATTTATGTTGGATTTATTGATATTTATTTTTTGACAAATGGAAAAAAAGTAACATTTTCTGCATTTCCCATTCACTTTCAATTGGGGTCATATTGACCCCAAGGGACAGATTGATAAAAAAAATTTTTACATACCTTTAGAACAAGCCCAGTTTTTTTGTGCATGTAAAGATAGATTATTTAGGAAAAGTCACAAAGTTTTACATCTCTGAGATGAAGGGAACCTTTTTTGTTAACCAATGAAATGTCGTTTGGGGTCATATTGACCCCAAGGACCGATTGAGGGTTAAAGTTTAAATATGCGGTCGGTTAATAAAGATAGCGTCTATTTAAAAATGTGCTCGGACACTTTCGGACGGAGAAGAGCTCCAGAGGAGCTGAAGAAAATCACAGACACTTAAGCGCTCACACCCCGCCCAGCGCAGCCTCGCCTCGGCAAGCGCATTAGAAATCGACTGCTGGCTCTGGTATCTCTGTGGCGTTTAAACGTGATTTAATTCATTTTAATTTCTCATACTTAACAATGAAAGGGTTATGTTTTAAATCATATTTTAGGATTGCACTTAATTGATATCGCTGTTAAGTGATGTTTCATATCTTTTACATTTGTTATAACCGGACTGCATGCGAATTTGAACTTCAGAGCTGAAGGAGCGAGTGGAGAAATAGACACAGTATCATAACAATCTTAAATAAAACTTCTAAATATACCCGTGTGTGTACCCGTGTGCGTGCGCCAAGGTCACGTCAGGTAAGTGTTTGTAAATAAATGTTAATTTTAGACTATATTAATTGGCAAAGACGCAAATACTCGACGTTTTTGTAAACATATAAGTTATATAAAGGTGTGTTATGTTATGTGTCCGAGTTAAAGTGTGTGTTTTGTTATGTGTCCGAGTTAAAGTGGAGCTATTTTAGTTAAGATAATACCGGACAGGGTTTAGGACTCCGTCTTAATTATAATTGGGACATTTTTACAAACAAACCTTATAAAATACAATACTGGCGTGCATTTTGAGACAAAACAATAGCACTCATATGTTAAGAGATGTCAGTAAGTTATTTTAGTCAGTGATAAGTCCTGTCCGAGAAAACCGCCCAATGGTGTTTAATTCAATTACGTGTGATGTCTGAGGGAAATTTGGCAATTTTAGGGTATAAAATCTTTCACCGTCAAGCTTTATTATATTAAACATGTTATTTATGTATGTGTGTGTGTTTATATTCCTCTGTTTATTACACCAGAGCGGTGATGATGTGGAGGCAGACCAGAGGCCTGAAGAAAGTCTCCTAAATGGCCCTGCAGATGTTCTGACTGACTTTGGAGTGCCTTTTGGACTGTTTTATGCCCTCTATTTAGAGAAGACTTAATTATGTATGTTCAGTCTGTATGATAAGTAAATAAAGCTTTTGTTTTTATGTGACTGAAGTTAATTATTTGTTAACAACACCAGCATAAATTATTTGATAAATAATTTAAAAAAGTTTCTTAAAAATTCCCAAATAATAAATATTAATTGAAATAACACATAGAACATTGAGTAAATACTTAAATTTTAATTGACAGACTCTTTGCTGTAAGTTTTTAAAGATTCAACTTATTAAAACATTTTAGTTGAATGAACTATAAAGCTAGTTGAGCAAACATACTTTTTTATATTTGAGTCAAGTTTGGGCCAACTAAAAAACATCAATCCAGGTAACACTTTGGAGTCAGAAATTGAGTGAACGTAAAATTTCTGTGGAACTAGTTACTAAAAAATAATTCATTGAGCCAAAAATTTATTTTTTACAGTGCAAAACTGAGCAAAGTCTGTTAAACCTGAGCAAAAACGCTATAAAATATTGTAAATAAAGTGTTTGTTTTTATTGTGTATATATATATAAAAATATTATATATATATGTGTGTGTGCGTGCGTGTCTGTGTGTGTATTTATAAAAAAAATTAAGCATTTTTGTCAGATCAACACATTTTTTATTCTACCCGTTAAAACAATTTTAAGTAGTTTTTATTAGTTATGTCACCTATACACAGGTCAAAACTTAAAATAGTAGGTTTAATTGAGTTGCAAAACCAAGTTGTTTTAACTTTTTTACAGTGTACATAATAATTACACACAGTACACACACACATACATATTATGCAAACTTTTTGCGATTAATTGTTTGACAGCCCTATCCCAAAATATAGTTAAGTAGGTAGTAGAAACACATACACACACTAATAAAATGTATTGCATGTGCAAAGTTGCTTTGGATAAAAGTCCCTGCCAAATCTATACATGTAATGTAATGTAAATTCCAACTCAACTGATATTTTTATATACTTTGTTTGTTCCCTTTGCTAAATTGCTAATTTCAATGCACGTCGGACTGGAAATATGATCGTTATGATATGAAATCTCATTTCTATGGGAATACCTTGGGATGTCTATTATATATTTTCCGGGCAATAAGGAAAATAACCTTCAATGTGGATGTCTTTCTGATCTTCAAAATGGCTTTTATGTGGTTCTGTTCAGTTACTTAATATACAGCGGATGCATATAAATGACTTCCCCCTGACTGTCAATATCTGCTGTCCCTGACCCCAGCATGAGGCATCCTCAAATGCTGTTACAGTCTACAATAACTGTGATATGTATTAAACTGTGTCTGACTACCTTCGGGAAAATATGCATGTCTTTAAATGTATGTGATATTTGTAGGATCTGATTTTCAATTATGTTGAATTAGATCTGTTTGCCCTGCAATTTCATTTTGACATGAGAATTGCAGGTCAGTATCATATTTTTCATTCCGTTGTTTAACTCCCTGAAGCTGTATTAGAAACTCACAGAGATATCAATTTAATGTAATTACCAGCTGTTAGAAATCCATAACGTTGCATCCGTCTGTTTATAATCACAAAATTTAAAGCTATTTAAAGTGTTTTCTTTTTCAAAAAATAAATAAATAAATCTTCTCCATCTTGTGTATTAAATCGCACTGAAATGAGCCGTATTAAAGCATTTGTGACCCTAGATTACAGAAGTAGCATAGGTATATGTGTAAGCAATAAGGTACGAGAGGCTGTGCTGTATCGTGAATAAGTAACGGCTGAAGGGTAGGCCTGGGGCGGTAACCGGATTACCGCCATACCGCGGTCACGTGACCCATGCCGCGGCTCTAAGCTCCTCACCGTCATAACCGCCAAAAAAAAAAAAAAAAAATCTTGAAACATTGGCCTGCACTTGTGTGTATATGTGGGGATGTTATACACGCAGCTTGTTAACAACCGCAACTTGTTAACTGAATATTAAATGATATGATTTTAATACTAAATTGTCATTGAGTAGAAATACAGGTGACGTTGTCTGTCACTCGTTTAAAGTAATACAAACATTTTATCTAATTTGAACGTGCAAGCAGCCGCAACAGATCAACAACAGAATCAGGTTTCATACATTATCAAATTTTCACGCAACATAAAGAGCACGCGATCAGTCTGAGGATTAATATCCAAAGAGGTTAGATTGTCTCTTCTTCATCTAGCCTACAACAGTGGCCATTTCTAAAGCAGGACACATTTCAAAAAGTTTTGCTTTTGCGTCTTCTTTCTCTGTTTGTGGAAAAAGACAGATGTTTATGGTAAGGGTTGAGGAAAGAAGCGGTCTGTCCGAGCACGCGAGACGGAGGCGGACTGCCCGGGTGCGCGCGAGACAGAAGCGGACTGCCCGGGTGCGCGCGAGACAGACACGGACTGCCCGGGTGCGCGCGATACAGACGGACCGTGTCATCTTGCACACACACGCGTCTCCATGCAGCTTCCCAGCTATACTCAAGCACGGACACATATGCAGTACAAGTGATTTCTCATACGAATGGTTATTTTACCAGACCGTCAGGGCAGCAATAATTTGCGTCATTTACAGGCTATTCACAAATTAAGGATAGAAAAGTGGCGAAATGTCTGTCGGCACGTGTGGACACGCACAATGCGTTAACATTTTTTTAACTGATAATATTAATTGTTCAAGTTGTTGAATGTTGAAATTAAAGAAATGTGGAAGGAAATAATATTCACTTTACATGTTCCTTAAGAAATTTGCACGTGTTTTGTATTGAAGATAAATAAATCATGCATGTTATTTAACTCGTTGTCTTGCCAATAAACCGCAAAACCGCGGGAATTTGTTGATTACCGACCGCGGTTAAAAAAAATACAAACCGGCCCAGCCCTACTGAAGGGCGTTGTTAGGCACGACCCCTTCAGCCGTTACTTATTCACGATACAGCACTTGCCTCGAGTACCTTATTGCTTTTATAAAACGGTTACCACACAATATTAAAGTAAAAAAAATATTAGTGCAACTTTCATGAAGTTAAATTAATAAAAGCATTCCTTCCACTAGAAAAAATAGTCCCTGACTGCGAAAAACAACATAAAAGTTCAAATAAAAACAACAAACTGTTCTCAGACTTTGTCTCATTATATGTTTATGTGTTGCTAAGGGTGTTGCTAAGGGCGCAGTGATATTAAATAGAACCGTTGGGTGAAGCGGTCATAGCAGTGTTTTATTGCGAATAAAGCACACCTATTGACCAATCAGAATCAAGGATTGGAACTAACCGTTTTATAAGTAACATTATACAACAGTTCTTTCTGGTTCTCGAATCTGATTGGCTAAGAGCTATGCGATATTGTACTGATAACGGCACAGTAACCGCTTCACCTTTCGTATCATTCCGCCACCTAGTGAATGGAGGTCCTTAACAGGCTCATCTCTGATAGGGCTGTCACTTTTCGTTCGAAAATCGATTGCACAATCGATCGGACCAACCAAAAAACGTTTCGAAAACGAAAATAGGCAATCGATTTTAACCAAATATGTACACTATTAATTTTAAAAGAATTAAACAGTTAAAAATATAGATGTAACAAAACTCACAAACAAGCAGAAAAAGAAAATAAAGAATTCCGAAAGTGCAGTAGGTGTGCGAAAGCTAGACAGAAAATACCCAGCAATTTTACGCACCTATAGTTTCACGCTTTCAATCGCTGCATCTAGTGTTTTGCAAAGAAAACGGAGGACAACGTCAATAAACCTGTGCAACACGAGACAGCGTCGAAATTGTGACCTTACAGGAGATGATGAGATATAACAAGGAGCCACCCTTGCAAGCTGACAGCGACCCGCTTTTGAAATGGAAGATTGGCAGTACGAAATACGCAGCTGGCAACGAAGTACCCGAGTTTCCCTGGGACATCAGTGCGGTCGGAGTGTGTCTTCTCAACAGATGGACATATAGTGAATGAAAAGCGCTCTGCTCTTGACCCCTAAAATGTTGATCGACTTGTTTTCCTGACCAATAATTTGTAATGGCCCTAGTCTTTTTGCGCATTTCATTATGCCTGCCTAGTGCCGCCTAAGTGTCGGTTACGTTTAATAAAAAAATACACAGCATGTTCTCAACTTCAAGTAAGTCTATTTAAAGTTTCATTTTTGAACAGTTGTTTGAAATGGATCGAATCATTATTTAAAATAATTTTTGAAATGCCTAAATCATAAAAGCAGCCAGTTGAACCTGCAGTAATGTTTTTCATTTATGGCAGCAGTCCACTCTGCATAAATACATAAACTTTTTTTAGAGAATGTTGCACTACTGTTGCTGTTTTTATTCTGCACGAAACTTAATGACAATGAATAAGAAATATTGCTGACTTGTGCGTTTCAGGCGCTCTCTTTACATTTGTCTGTTATTTGGCGTTAAATGGAAACGTCTTTTTTAGACATGGAAAATCGATTTTACAATCGATTCAATGAACACTTATATATTAAAAATCGAAAATGATTTTTTCACAAAAGTGACAGCCCTAATCTCTGAATGGAAAAACACAGACGCGCTGTTTTTAAACACTCTCCGTGTGTCTCATTAGTTCACTAGCTCATAAATCAGTGTGTGAATCCCAATCGGAAGTTATTATTCCGTTAAAGATCAGCGCTCTTGGATGTTACGTTAAACTTAATGGGATTAATGTCTTGTCACATCGTGTGGACACTTGGAAAGAGGAATGTAAACACTCGGTTTTTCTTCTGGAGCTATATCTCTTATCAGAACGCGAAAACACCGTGAAACTGCATGTAAGCACCGCAGCTTTTAAATGTGGACATTGATCATTTATTTAATCGCGACGTGACTATTAAAACATGTTATGAGAATATTGCCACTGGTATATTTATAAGCAGCATGCAAAAACATCTCTCTGACACTTATAAAAACAGTTTTATATAGTACTGACAAGAACAAAGTTTAATAATAATCGAGTGCTCGTATCGCGTTAAGAGTAAATGGGAAACCAATAGTAACATTATATAAGTATAGTTTTATTAACTTTTACCTTGCGCCAAAACAATAACAACACAAAAGACACTAAATATGAATAAGAAAACAAGTAATAGTTTTATCATGACACCAAATACTGCTGATTTGATCTCATTTTGACCATCAAAAACAAACAAGGCGAATATAAGAGCCAGGGAATCCCTATCAGAGATGTAGCCCAGAGAGGGCGGTGGTCAGCGGGGCGAGTGAACACTGACGTCCGCTCATGCTTTGGTTCTCATTCGTACCGAATCTCACTAAGCAAATGTTCAAACAGGCGCTATCTTTACTAATCGACTGTAGATTTAAATATAATACATATATATTCTCGACTAAACTAATCTTAAAACTACACTTTGTGACCAAGAAACGTACACTCCTACTCGAGCGAAATTGCTTAAATAGCCAACATTACATTGTTTGGGTCAAAAACATCATTTTATTATGCCAAAAATATTTTGTAAATTTCCTACTGTAAATATATAAGATTAATATATCATTGGTAATATGTGTTGCTAAGGACTTCATTTAGACAAAGGTAATTTTCTCAATATTTAGATTTTTTGCACCCTCAGATTCCAGATTTACAAATAGTTGTATCTCAGCCAAAGATTGTCCTTTGCTAACAAACTATACATCAGTGAAAGCCTATTTATTCAACTTTCAGATGCATAAATCTCAATTTCAAAAAAATGTACCCTTATGACTGGCTTTGTGGTCTAGGGTCACATTTTTTATCAGAGATGTCTTGGGCAGGATGAGAAAAATGTGTTATTGCTATTTAATGCCTTATATGCAAGCGCTCATTGCGTGTCTGCGTTCCTCCGGTAAGGATGATGGAAAGCTGGGTTACAAGGAAGGTGTGCTACATTTTTTGGTTCTCCATATCTGCCTGTTCTTGAATAATATCCAATATCTGTCGAGTGTACTGAATGTTCCTCTTGTCAAGATCCTATAGAAAACTCATATTTATTTCAAGAGCCTTGCTGTGTCCAGAGGTTACTGTGTTTTCTTTTAATAAAAACCTGTGTGCTGAAAGAATAGAGGCTGTTGTGTTTTATTTTTGGGGGGTTATTTGTACAGTATAATCTTTTTCCACCTATAAGAAAATATGAAAACCTGTGTTTAATTTTCATTTCGACCGTGTGTTTACCAATTCCTGCATTTAGGTTAGGTTTGGGATAATTGGAAAATATTGATAGGAATCATGATCTAACATTAAAGTACTGTATTGTATTTTTGCCTCTGAACCAATTTAACCGACTGCTTGTCTTTTCCCAGTGCATTATTTTTAGGTTCACAGTTACAGATGGTTGAAATTGATGGTCAAGTTTTCTTTTGTTTTCTGACAGGAGAGGAGAACCTACTGGCAATACTCAAGAGAAGATGGTGGAAATACATGATACTGGGCCTGATTGATATTGAAGCAAATTACCTGGTTATCAAAGCTTATCAGTACACCACACTGACCAGCGTTCAGGTGAGTCACAGCGACTGTCTCAGTGCATGGACCACCCGAGATGTATCCTGCGCACACAACTAAAAAGTCGGCTTTTACACTACACGGTTCAAGTGATTTGATTCTGTATCGCACAGATCGAATACGATCCACAATTTTGTAAGCAGTAAAGAAGTGCATAGATTCTGACATTCTCAGATCGGTTTCAAGCCTCATTCATATGTGGAAATAAATCGGATATGAAAAATCGTAAACGTGCAGTTGTGCATGCGATGTAAGCATGTAAGGACATTATTAAAAGCAACTGGCATCAACTAAAGTGGACACCACCCACAATCACATGACTCTTTTTAGTAGTGCAATGCAGGATGACAGCTCACTTAAGGGGGATCGCACACCGGCCGCGCAGCTCAGCGCCGCTCAGCGCCGCGCCGTTCTAAAAAATGTAACACATTGTTTTCTATGAGTGTAGGCACACCGGCGCCGACAGGTGGCGCCTGTCCGCGCCGCCCAGCTGTGACTCTGGAAGTTGTTCTAATCCCTGTCGCGCCACACAGCGCCACTCACATAGTTTAATATTAAATAACATCATATGTGTCCCACATCATTAATGATTAACATTGGCTGCTAACGTATATTTTACATGGGCCCCTTTAGGGGGATCGCACACCGGCCGCACAGCGCCGCGTCGCCTCGTGCCTAGGAGAACTCGGAGGTATTGTAAACCGGAAGTGCACATTAAATAGCGCGAGCTTCGTCAGATAGCGTCTACTTCAAAATGCAAAATATACGTTAGCAGCCAATGTTAGTCGTTAATGATTTGGGACACATATGATGTTGTTTGGTGTTGGACTGTGTGGGTGGCGCTCTGTGGCGCGACAGGGATTTGGACAACTTCCTCAAGGGGATCGCACACCGGCTGCGCAGCTCAGCGCTGCGCCGTTCAAAAAATATCGAACACACTGTTTTCTATGAGTATACGCACACCTGCACCGCCAGGTGGCGCCTGTCCGCGCCGCCCAGCTGTGACTCAGGAATTTGTTCAAATCCCTGTTGCGCCACAGAGCGCCACTCACATAGTTTAACATTAAATAACATCATATTTGTCCCAAATCATTAACGACTAACATTGGCTGCTAACGTATATTTTGCATTTTGAAGTAGAGGCTATCTGACGAAGCTCGCGCTATTTAATGTGCACTTCCGGTTTACGATACCTCCGAGTTCTCCTAGGCGCAACGCGGCGCTGAGCTGCGCGGCCAGTGTGCGATCCCCTTCACAGCTGGGCGGCGCGGACAGGCGCCACCTGGCGGCGCCGGTGTGCGTACACTCATAGAAAACAATGTGTTACATTTTTTTAGAACGGCGCTGCGCGGCGCTGAGCTGCGCGGCCGGTGTGCGATCCCCTTTAGAGTAATGTATAACGACAAAGAGCGTGAGCACTGCAGTATGTAATAAAAACTTCATAGAACCAGTCAAGTCCTACAATGATGGACAAGCTTATATTAAACAAGAATAACACGTTTATTAACAATAAACTTTTTGTCAGACCGCTTTGTTGAGTACTTTTTCCTCTGTCATCTCCTTATAGTGAAAAGGACTTCAGTGGTGAGAAAATTGGTAAAATAATTAGGAAAATGAAAAAAAATCTGGCCTTCGGCTGACTTTTACATTTTATTCGGCTTCAGCCAAGAATTTTCCTTTCGGGCGGGGTTGTTTTTGACCCAGGGCTATATGGGTTAATAATGGACAAAACACACTCCTGGGTTAAAAATGACCCAGCACTTGGTTGTTTTAACCCAATTGCTGGGTTGTTGTTACTCAACCATGGGTTCAAACAACCCAGCAGTTGTGTTAAAACAGGTCTCTGTATATTCACCCCAGCTTTACAGTTTTTATACACCTTTTGTCGAAGTCATAGCAGACCAGGTCACGTCTTCAATATGTAAATGAGTTTCTGATTGTGCTGCCAGGGAAACTAAGAAAGATTGTGATTGGTGGAGAGTAACGTTGTACTCGCCCGGTGTGTCCAAAAGCTAATAAAAGCTCTGTGGTCCGCTTGACATTGCACTTGTCAGTTAATCTTTATTAAAGAGCAGTAATTGCTGAAAGAGTCTTATTCACATCACCATCTAACTAATAGTGCTTGATTAGTGGCCATCTTAATGATTATTAGAGATTTCATCAGAGAAAGTATTGATTAATTTTGTTTATTACACTTTTAACTTTACTGTGACATCAAAGATGTCTTTAGCAGCACTCGTGTGGATGCAAAGATTGTATTTATTTGCTAGATTCCTTTTGTTATATGTGTTCCTGCCCTGGAGCATGGCATTAGCAACACAAATGAAATGGGTTTAAGTCTTAGTAAAACCACATACAAATACAATTTTTAGCTTGACTGCACTGTTTGGATAAAAGAGTCAGATGCATAAATGTAATTGCATTTAAAATGACACCTCTGTGTGCTTGTACTTGTGGTATTTTAGGTCTCACACTGCCTGGATTTAACTTGTACTTATGGGATGATAAGTTATAATCATGCCATGCGATCATATCTAAACTAATCAATAATAACAAGACACAACCCTAATGTGCACATTATAACATCCTTATTGATTCCTGTGGATACATTCAGAAAAACATGGAGATCTGATAAAAGCCTGTATGAAGGTCATCCTTGTGATGGGCTTATAACTGCATCCAAAGGATTATCTAGAAAAAAATATTTATCTCTGTTAATAACCAGAAAGTTACGATTTTGGCACTTTTATCTAAAGCGACTTACAGTGCATTACAAGGTATCATTTTTTATCAGCATGGTTGGTGATAAAAAGGTCCTACTGTAGGTTCGAAACCCATGCTCTTTTGCACTGCTAACACAATGCTTTACCACTAAGTTATACAGAAGAACCATTTCCAAAAGAAATTGTGTCTTTTTATATATACATACACACATATACACACACACATTATATATACAATGTTGTTTGACCATGGCTTATCTTTCCTAAGGCACAAAGAGAGCCTGGACTGTCCTCTTGAAAGGAAATGTGTAGGATTTTATCTATACAGTATATATATATTGTGTGTGTGTGTGTGTGTGTGTGTGTGTGTGTGTGTGTGTGTGTGTGTGTGTGTGTGTGTGTGTGTGTGTGTGTGTGTGTGTGTGTGTGTATGTATGTATTTATATATATAAAATGTATGTGTCTGTATGTGTGTGAAAAACCAAAGAATTACAAAAAGCATTGCACATCCAAAACCCAAATTGAGCACAGGTGCAGGACAAATAAAGTAACTGTGAGTATAGACCTTTTGCGTGTTTGCAAACAGAGATGACGTTTTTTTGTGGGCGGAGCCCAACTGGTGGCAGAAAGTGACAGCTCCGCAATAGCGGTGTGAAGTGTTTTAGCGTTAAACTGTGATTTTTATGGATCCAGTGTTCTGTAGAAGTCTGCTTCCCCCATATTTCTCTTAAGTGTCATGTTTCTTATAACGTTTTCATCAAATTACGCTCATTTTTTAAATAAATTAAAAGTTTAAATGGCTTGGCTACTGATATGTGTGCATGTATGTAATGTTTATGTATTGTTCTTTATTGGTAAATCAATTATTTTTACAGTATGAATCGCTGAAGTACTTATAAGAGCAATACTATCATGTATTCTGTATAATATCATTTATTAAATATTTCATCATTTCCTGTTTTCAATTTCTTCCTTATATTTATGGCCTACGTGTTTGTTCTAAAACTATTATGTTTACATACAAATTAATTTGTATAGGCCTGTGTGTGTGTGTGTGCGTGTGTTTGTGTGTGTGTGTGTGTACCTGGTAATTATCACGTTGTGGGGACCAATTTATGGTCCCCACAACAAACTTATAAATCAAACAGAATGATGTATCTTGAAAATGTGAAGTAGGAGAAGGGTTTCTGTGATGGTTGGGGTTAGGGAATGGGGTAGGTAATATACAGTTTGTACAGTATAAAATGCATTACGTCTATGGAATGTCCCCACAAAACATGGAAACGTGTGTGTGTGTGTGTGTGTGTGTGTTATGTTTATATATTTATTAGTAAACATCATAATTTAGAACAAACAGGAAGAAGACATAGGCTAAGATGTAAGGTAAAAAGAAGTAATAGAAAACGAAAAAAATATGAAAACTTTAATAAATGGAAATATTATTGATATTATGAACTCGTTCAAATCTTTAATCTTTCTAAATAAGTTATAAACGTAACGTGATAAAAACGCTATAAGAAACACATAGAGGGATCAGACTTCGCCAGAACACCGGATATCTTCACTTATTATTTTCTATTCTAATTATTAAAAGATTTTCAGATGATTTCATCACTCCTGTCTGTCCGATTGAGGGCTTATTGCAAACATAAACACCTACGTTTATCTTCAAATGGTGTCTTCGACGACGGTATACTATAAAAATGAAGGTCATCTATTTTGGCATTCCTATTCTGACACTCAACAGCACAACAAGACATTTTCTAGTAAGATATATTGTTCGTTTCACTCGTGTCTCATTCATTTCCACTGTTTTTCTGCCACCACATTGCGCGCGTGACGTAACTGTGACCTCGACTCGCAAAAGGTCTATAAAACCATATAATGTCTGCAACATATCGACCAGTCAGGTCTTCATCGAGCACATTTCGCAAGGCAACTATTTTTAAACACGTGATAGCATTGATTGCATCATAGCAAATGTGTGACATAGCAAATACACGATTACATCCAGCTTTATATCAATTTAAAAATATTTAAAATAAAATAATAATGATAAAATAATAATATATAAAAAAAAACATACTGTATACATTTTACTATGACCTATCAGCAATGCTAAGCAAAGGGTGACTGCACTTCAGATGATAAAATATAACAGTGCTGTAAATTATTTCGGATGCTTTTGGTCACCAACATAATTTGCACAGTTACATTTGTACTAGTAAATACATATATACAGTATACAGGTATGCTAAGTTGTTTGGCCATGGCTTATCTTGCCTACGGCACAAAGAGAGCCTGGACTGTCCTCTTGAAAAGAAATTTGTATGATTCCCCTACACACACACACGGGTTTGTTTAAAAGGAGTCTGCTGTTTTAAATGCACCCGCTGTGACCAATCAGCAGATAATACCAGTTCACCATTTCTCTGCTGTCAGCACAACACAACCTCTGTTACTAACTTTACAGTGGTACAGCATCTGTCTGTGTATTCTCTCACCAATGTGAAAGAGATGAAAATTAGACTCAGATTTATTTCATATTATGTAGATATGCTGATAACTGGTATCTGTGGTTAGACAGTGAAACCAGAAACTCCTGAATCACTCCCTGAATCTGAACAGCAATGATCACTATTGTATCTAGTGTGCAACCAGATATAGCAGAAATACACAGACGTCACTTTTTTAAGTTTTGGATTTGGCAGAGACCGTAACAATTTGGTTGTAGTTAAAAAATCTGTCTTGTATTAGTGTTATTAGTTATTGTGGTTCATTTTATAGGTGTACATGGCAACATTAAACTACAAAGAGTAGAGAGCAATGTTGTGTAAGTTACTAAAAAATGATCTTTAATCATGTAATTAGATTACTGTACAATTTACGGTTACACTTTACTTGAAGGGGGGTCATAATCATGATATGACACGTGTCATGAACATGAAGGAGATTTTATGAACATTTATGACAACTGTCATTAAGTGTCATTTGTTCAATTGTGTAATTTTTAATGCAAAGATGACATTGTTTGAAATGTCTTTGTCATGACAACTTGACATAAACCAATACATCATCACCTGTCATAAATCGGTCAAAAACATGACATAGCAGAATAATTATCAGGCTTAAGAGAATACCTAGCTTTAGGGGTTAACATTACATTACACTGTCATTAAAATGTCAATAAGTATTTATACGCTGTCAAATATTTTATTACAGCGTCATGAATATTTTTCTTGACCTCAACTACAGTGGTATTAATTGAACTTGTCAAAAAGTGTTAATACTATGTCAAATAAGTTGAAATACCTTAACAGAATCCAACAGACACGTCAAAAGATTATACTTAACTTTATGTATGTGCACAATATATAAACTGACAACTAACAGAAGTTGTTCTTCCTCACACAGAGGGTTCTGAAATTTTCTGACATAGAAGAAAATACGAACAAAACATTTAATTAATTAGTTTTATTTAAATAACTGTTTTCAGCGATATGGACCCAACGCTGCACGGCTTAACCCATTATTGTACTGTTTTCATTTAATTTTAGGTAAATCTGTCTCCAAATGCCATAAAATATAATTTCATCAATTTGTATTATTATTATTATTGGATGATTGATTTTATTTCTTAAACACCTGGAAAAACATTATGAACTATAGAATATTCATGAGGTTGTTATAAAACTATTTGACAGAGTATTAACACTTAATGACATTTTAATGACGAATTACATCTGTACCACTGTAGTCGAGGTCAAGAAAAATATTCATGAGGTTGTTATAAAACTATTTGACAGAGTATTAACACTTAATGACATTTTAATGACAAATTATATTTGTACCACTGTAGTCGAGGTCAAGAAAAATATTCATGATGCTGTTATAAAACTATTTGACAGAGTATTAACACTTAATGACATTTTAACGACAAATTATACTTGCACCACTGTAGTCGAGGTCAAGAAAAATACCCATGATGCTGCTACAAAACTACATGACAGAGTATCAACACTTAATGACATTTTAATGACAAATTATTTTTGTACCACTGTAGTCGAGGTCAAGAAAAATATTCATGATGCTGTTATAAAACTATTTAAGAGAGTATTAACACTTAAATACATTTTAATGACTAATTATATTGTACCACTGTAGTTGAGGTCAAGAAAAATATTCACGATTTTATTATAAAACTATTTCACAGAATATTAACACTTATTGACATTTTAATGGCAAATTATATTTGTATCACTGTAGTTGAGGTCAAGAAAAATATTCACTATTTTGTTATAAAACTATTTCAGAGAATATTAACACTTAATGACATTTTAACGACAAATTATATTTGTATCACTGTAGTTGAGGTCACAAAAAATATTAATGACGCTGTTATAAAACTATATGTATTAACACTTAATTACATTTTAATGACAAATAAAATTACTGTATTACTGTAAAAAGTGGTCAGTTTGTAATGTCAAGTTGTCATGACAAGTTATGATGTATTGGTTAAGGTCAAGGTAAAAGACATCTCAAACAATGTCATCTCTGCATTAAAAATTACATAATTAAACGAATTACACTTAACTCATTCACCGCGAGCCTTTTTGAGAAAAGTTGCCCACCTGCATTTTTGTGATTTTAACAATATTTTCACAAAATTCCTTGCAGGAAAAATTATTTTCTATAAATATATAAACATACAAATTATATCAAATTAAAGAACACACCCTCTGCTTTCAAACAAACAAACAAATAAACAAACAAACAAAATGGGGGAAAAAACGTTTAATTATATATTTACTTTTTCTACTTAATTTAACCACTGAAATATGGATATTTCTCTTCAAAATACAACATTGAGCAAAAAGCTTAAAAAATTGCGTTTTTGTAAAGGAATTTATGTTAGAGATCAGACTCAGAATGACTATCAAACATAAAGGCAGTTAAAATAAATCATTAAATCTTTTTAACTTCCGTTTTTGATGCATTCGGTTTGGCGCCATCTGGTGGATAAAAGCGGAATTACACTTTCACTTTGAAATTCGTCCAGAAAGGCATATTTATTAGTTAAATATGAACTCATAAATGACGAGATAACTCGTCAATGGCGGTGAATGAGTTAATAACAGTCATAAACGTGCATAAAATTTCCTTCATGTTCATGACATGTGTCATATCATGATTATACAGGTGTCATGTCAGACTTATAAACACCCCTTCAAGTAAAGTGTTACCCAAATTACTCTCTCCAAAATAACGTTATTAACCAGTATTTTTTCTAAGTAAACCGTTTTTGGAACGTAAATGTTCAATGAGGAACGCAAAAATGAAAACGTTAAAATATCGATTCTGCTCGGAGTGAAACGATTGATAATATTTTTCGTTTTAAAGCCCTGCTCAGTATACCCAAACTACTGCTTATTAATACTTAGGAAAGTAGTTGTTAATTATAAGTATTGGTAGAACTGGAAAGGGTGGGTTTAGGATGTAGAATAAGTTTTGTAGAATAAGTTTTGCAGAATTAGGCATTTATATGTGCTATTTAAGTGCTGATAAACAGCCAACATCTTAATAATATTAATGCTGTTAATTAATTGTTAATTAATTGTTGTTGTTTAGAGACCTCTAGTGGTGAAAATGGCATATTGTGCCTTTAACATCACAGAGGTTCTGGGTTTGATTCCCAAGGAACAGAAATATTGCTAACAAATGTATAGCCTAAATGCACTGTATGTCGCTTTGGGTAAAAGCAGCTGCCAATTATGTAAATAAAATTGGAATGGGAAGAATTGAATTAAAATGCTAGTTCAGTCTCAGACTGAGACTGATAAACAAGCCAGAGGCTTTAACAGAACTTGTTTATTTCCAAATCTGAATTAGCAAGAAACAGTCTTGCATTTCCATTCTAACAAGGTCAGACGGCTGCCGCTAACACTCACACTACTGCAAATGATACACACTTCACCGTGTGAGGAAATGTATCCCAGCTCCTAAACTTTTGTGCTGTTTTCCCCTGTGGCTCCCAAGCAGCGTATTTTAACATTTTCATATAGACCATAATGAGCTTACACATCGTCTCATCAATATTAATGGGCCGTCAGGCAGAAGCATGTGATGGAGCCTCTCTTTAAAACATTTGCCCATTAAGGGAAGATGATTAGTTGTTATAGACGGTCATGGTGTTAGCTGCGGTCCAGAATGCAAATGTTCTGACTAATTCTTCTCATATATTCTCTCTCTTTCACTCGCCTAAGCTAAACAAACTGTAATTTTTATGATAACGTAAATCATACAAATGCTAAGAAAATTAAGAAAAATTGCATTCAGTTTTTTGGGTTTCTAACTGTTTGCTGAAAGTGAATCAATCATTTCATCATTTAAAGCTGCATGTCAAACTTTAAAGAGATGAAAATTACCGCATGATTTACTCACCCTCAAGCCATCCAAGATATGACTATCAACTTTCAGATCAACACAATTGAAGTTATATTAGAAAATGTCCTGGGTCTTCCAAGCTTTTTTTGTAATGGTAGTAATGATGGTAATGGTGCTAATGATTTTGAAGCCAAAAAAGCATCCATCCTTCACAGAAGTAATTTAAATGGCTTCAAGGGGTTAATAAAGGCCTTCTGAGGGTACTTTATCCATATTTACACTGCAAAAAATGACTTTCTACACTGCAAAATATTATTTTCAAGAAAAAAAATTCTTAGTATTTTTGTCTTGGTTTCAGTAAAAATATCAAAAAATTATTAAATTAAAGAAATAGTCAATTTTCTTAAAAAACATCCAGATAGTTTACTCACCACCATGTCATCCAAAATGTCGATGTCTTTCTTTGTTCAGTCGAGAAGAAATTATGTTTTTTTGAGGAAAACATTGCAGGATTTCTCTCATTCCCATTGACCCCAATAGAGCCCAACATTCAATACTTAACTAAACACTTAACAGTTTTTTTCAACGGAGTTTCAAAGGACTATAAACGATCCCAAACAAGGCATTTTTTTTGCTTGTTTTATGCACAAAATCACTTAAATTGGATATTTTTGGTCTAAAAACTAGACTTATTTTCTTGGGTCGTTTTGCTCATCAAGAAAAAGCATGTTGATTTTTAGACATTTTTACTGAAAACAAGACAAAAATACTAAGAATTTATTTTCGTGAAAATCATTTTTTGCAGTGTAACTTAATATTTTTGTTTTGTTGACCTAAGAAAATAAGTGTAGTTTTTAGACAAAAAATATACAATTTAAGTGAATTTGTGCTTACCCCATTGGCAGATATTTTTGCTTGTTTTAAGCATAAATTCATTAAATTATATATTTTTTGTCTAAAAACTAGATTTATTTTATAAGGTCATTTTGCTCTTCAAGAAAAAGCATCTTAATTTAAGAATTTTTTTATTTCTACTGCACTGCAAAAATGACTTTCTTACTTAGTATTTTTGTCTTGTTTTCAGTAAAAATATCAAAAGATTCTTAACTTAAGATGTATTTTCTTGATGAGCAAAATGACCTAGGAAAATAAGTCTAGTTTTTAGACAAAAAAATTTACAATTTAAGCGAATTTGTGCTTTAAACAAGCATAAAAAATCTGCCAATGGAATAAGAAAAAAATTCTTGAATTAAGTGTTTATGAAAAAAGTAAACTTTTTTCAAGAAAATTTTATTTATTCCATTGGCAGATTTTTTTTTTGCTTGTTTTAAGCACTAATTTACTTAAATTGTATATTTTTGTGTCTAAAAACTTATTTCCCTAGGTCATTTTGCTCATCAAGAAAATAGATCTTGATTTAAGAATTTTTTAAATATTTTTACTGAAAACAAGACAAAAATAGTAAGAATTTTTTTCTTGAAAATATTTTTTTGCAGTGTAAGAAAACCATTGTTTGCAGTGTACACTGCAAAAATGATTTTCAAGAAAAAACAATATTAGTATTTTTGTCTTGTTTTCAGTAAAAATATCTAAAAATTCTTAAATTATGATGCTTTTTCTTGATGAGCAAAATGACCCAAGAAAATAAGTCTAGTTTTTAGACCAAAAATATCAAATTAAAGTGATTTTGTTCATAAAACAAGCAAAAAAATCTGCCAATGGGGTAAGCAAAAACATTTTTTTTTTCTTAAACACTAAATTAAAAAAAATTCAAGAAAGATTTGCTTACCCCATTGGCATATTTTTTGCTTGTTTTATGCACAAAATCACTTAAATATTATATTTTTGGTCTAAAAACTAGACTTATTTTCTTGGGTCATTTTAACTGTCTGACAATGATTTTCTCATCCCATTGGCAGATAATTTTGCTTGTTTAAAGCACAAATTCACTTAAATTGTATGGTTTTTGTCTAAAAACTATACTTATTTTCTTAGGTAATTTGCTCAAGACAATACATCTTGATTTAGGAATTTTAAGATATTTCTACTGAAAACAAGACAATAATACTAAGTAGGAAAGTCATTTTTTGCAGTGTAGTCACTCCCTTTCAAAGTTCAGTATCTCTTCACACAAGTATATTATCTTTTGCTTTGGTATCAAAACTAGTATAAAGAATTGTGTCATTTCCAGGCAGTATAATGTTTGTGATTTGTAACAAATATTGTTTTTTCCCAGCTGCTGGACTGCTTCGTGATCCCCGTGGTCCTTCTTCTGTCCTGGTTCTTCTTGTTAGTCAGGTATAAAGTCCTGCACTTTGCAGGAGTGGGTGTTTGTCTCCTGGGCATTGGCTGCATGGTGGGCGCAGACGTCCTGGTGGGCCGACAGCAGGGTCTCGGTAAGTCCCGACATCCCTATGGGTCGCTGTATTATACCGAATCCCTCGAGTGGTGTTGTGTTTCGCATACATCCACAGTCAAAACATTACATCAGCGTAGCACTAGTCGATCCTCCCCAGTACAGTGAATCCTGGGGATTGATTCGATCTCTGTCTGTTATTAAATATGAATGAACAGTAGGGTTTGTCTATGTAATTTCACGCACGGCTTTCCCCGAGGGACCGGCTTAATGAAAAGCATACTAATTTGCTTGAGATTCTGCAGTTGTTAGAGATGTCTGAATATAATTTAGCCACCAGCGAGTGGATATTATTTTCATCTTCTTGGATAAAATTGGGATGCTTTGTTTATACACTGAAACCGTTCATTTGATAAACTGTGGGAAATTACTGTAAGATTTTTTGTGTGCCTGATGGGATTTTCTTATTTAATTCTTTCCCCACAAGCATTTTAAAAAGTTGCCAGCCAGCGCCAGCTTTTTTTAATGATTTTCACAAAAATTTAATTTCTGCCAGAAAATGCTCAATATATATATAAACATACAATATATCAAAGAAAGAACAGAGCCTCTGCTTTAAAAAAAAAAGTTTCATCCTACCTTCTTTTTATCACCTCTCAAATATGGGTACGTTTCTTCAAAAAACACCAAATTTTGAGCAAAAAGCTGAGATAATTCAATTTTTTGTGAAGGACTTTTGATAGAGATCAGATGCAGAGCAATCTTTAAAATATACTTTCTCTTTCACGTGAGGCACTACTTTTGAGTTGTATAAGTTGCGGAAGTCCACCACCTGGTGGATACTAGCAGTATTGCGGAAAGCCAGAAATTCTCGTCATTTGCAGGGAAGCGTTTTCTCTTAATTGACGAGATAACTCATCAATGGTGGGGAAGGAATTAAAAAAGTTGCTAGCCAGCGGCAATTTTTTTATGATTTTCACAAAAGTGAAAGTTCTTCTTTAAATATATAAACATGTAATATATTAAATAAAAGATGAAAAAGGTTTTCATCCTATCTTCATTTGTTTTCTTTTTATCATCTCTCAAATATGGGTATGTTTCTTTAAAAATACCACATTTTGTGCAAAAAGCTGAGATAATTGCATTTTTGTGAAGGACTTTTGTTAGAGATCAGATTTAAAGCGATTATCAAAACATACACAGAGTTTTTACTGTTTTTGGTCAGTGGATACCTCAGTGTTTTATAAGTTGGGAAAGGGCGCCACCTAGTGTAGAATAGCGGAAATATGGATTGCCCTAAAAACTTGTCATTGGCAGGGAAGCCTTTTCTTTTAATTGCAGGGAAAGAGTTAATTGAAAAGTGTTTATTTGGTAAAAAGTCAATATTTGATTATTCAAGTTTTGAGAGTTAGTAATCACATGTCTGGACAGGTCATAGAGAAATAGGGCTGGGCAAAAAAAATAGATTTTTCGATTAATCAGGGTTTTTTTTACGTGGTCGATTCAAAATCGATTCTCAAAGACCACAAATCGATTTTTTCCCCATATTTATTTCCGCAAACATTAAAGTAAGATTAACGTTAATTGAATTACTAGTCTTCTCCACTAGTCACCCTCTTTTTTTCCTTGTGCGATGTTACCAAGGAGCGTGAGGCGAGCCTGTCATTCATTCATTCAGTCTATATTCTTATTTAGAGAATCGAGTATAAAAGCCGACAAGAGAATCGGGATCAAAAATCAAACCGAGAACTGAAATCAAATCAATTTGAGAGTGTGTGAATCGAATCGATTTGAGAGCTTGTGAATCAAATTGAATCGATTTTCAACATCTGAATCGATACCCAGCCCTATAGAGAAGTCTATTGGACAAAAAGTGTTTTGATCCTGGATCTATGTTTCATATAAAAAAATGAACAGAAGAGAATTAAATAAATATTTGCGAGCTTGTTACTTTAGTAAATATCAAATGCATGGATTAAAACCTAACATAAGGCTTACATCTGCTCCATACAGGTGACCAGAAACTTTTAGGGGATCTGTTGGTGCTTGCAGGAGCGACGCTTTATGGCATTTCCAATGTTTGCGAGGAGTTCATAGTGAAGAACCTAAGCAGAGTCGAATTCCTTGGCATGATGGGTCTCTTTGGCTCTTTCTTCAGTGGTATCCAGCTGTGAGTCTCTTACTCTAAACAGTCCAAATATAACCCCATCTTAACCCTTTAATATTTTAAAACGACACATCTAATACCGTATCATTACCATTCCATAGTTCTGTAATACCAATAATGCAATGATCTCAGTGGGAATTATTGTTAAATTCCCTGCTATCCCCTCAGCCACCTGCTGTCTGTATAAAGTCATGTACTCCACATCCTCCCTCCAGTTTGACATTTACACAGCGTGCATCTGTAAGCGTCATTCTTCACAATCTCTAGGATACAGCTCCACAACTCCCAAATCCAAAGCCAGCTGGAATGTTCCCTGGAATAGTCCTTTCATCCATCTGTAAACCAGGCCCATTTGGATCGCCCGTGTGCCTCGGCAAGCGTACATCTGCTGCAGCTCGAGTTTTTTAACCACTGTCACTGTCATTTAACATCTTTGTTCCACCATTCCTGAATGTGCTTTAATGTCTATATTTGTGCCATATTTACATAGATGCCAGCAATGCTGTTTATTCATGCCAGCTGCATCTATTTTGGCATAATTATCCTGAAAGGCTTCTTATCTGAAAGCCGGCTGGAGATGTGGACGACAGTCAAGTTCTGCTTCCGGTTAGAGCCTGACTGCTTCATAAAAGCCTAAAGTGGCGTGAAGAGAAGATGTGCCACAAATAATCAACTGTCACTATGATGGATTGAATTGTAAAGTTTCTGATGTAGTTATTTTTATCCATCATGTTGGTCATTTTTCTAATGAGTTTGGAGATTTGATATCATTTTGAAGTGCGCATCATTGCCATTGCCACATCAATGACATGACATTAATTATTTTGTGTCCGAATGTAAAAGGGTTAAAGTTTCAAAATAATTTGCAGATTACTTGCATACATTCTCTTTTTTGAAGACAAAGTCTAAAATTTTGGGTTTTATTTCAATTTGAAAGAATATTTAGGGCAGTGGTTCTCAAACTGGGGGCCCGCGAGATGGTGCCAGGGGGGCCCCAGTTTTATGACATTTTATAAAATACATGAATTTATTATGAATTCTGTGTAATTAAACCAAAAAATATATATAAGGCTACTAGTCAACAGCACTACTCTGAATAATTTTATGTTTTGTTTAATTAAAATGTTACATTTGAGAACAAATTTATCATACATTTTTTTTGGGGGGCCGCAAAAAAAATGCACTGTACACAAGGGGGGCCGCACGCTGAAAAAGTTTGAGAACCACTGATTTAGGGGAATATTGCAAAAATCTCAATGTGGTGTAACCGGTCTACGGAGCCCCTAAGGGGACATGGAGTAAAAATTAAGTGAGGTTTGGTTTCGCGTGCGCACGTGGGGCTGTCGCGTGCGCACGTGAAACTATAGTGTTTAGTTTTGTGTGCGCACATGAAACTATTGTGTGCGCACGTGAAACTTTAAAACTTTCATGTGTGCACACGATAGTTTCACTTGAGCACGCAAAACTAAACTTTTTTTTAAAATTCTGCACGTGAAAGTTTCACGTGAGCACATGAAAGTTTCACGTGAGCACATGAAACTAAACTTTAATTTTTTTTAAATCCATTGTCACCTTAGGGCAGGGGTCGGCAAGTAACTTTGGCCGCGGGCCAATATTTTTTTTAGCCAGTAGATGGCGGGCCAACTGTTGTTGGCACACTTACGTCTTATTTTGAATTAGCCTAGTATAGGCTATCTGATCTTTTGTCAAGAAACATTGTCTTTATTTCATATTTAAAATACTAAATACGGCATTAAAAATTGCTAAAAACATGGTAATGGGTCTGTGTATAATTCGTTCAATCGTTTTTTTTTTTTCAAATTAAAAACAAAAATGAAAAAATTAACCACCACGGGTTTTCTGATTGTGTGCTCAGATAAAAAAATTAATTACTGAATTAGACATTTTTTTTTATTTAACTCCTTTATAGGCATAATATATCAATGAAATCATTTTAAACAGATCAAGTACTATAGTGGTAATATTACAGGCATTTATACTCTCATGAAATACTCTTACAGTCCGACTTTTGAACTATTCCTTTTTTATTAATATTTAACCGGGACACACACATACACACCTAAGGTTTAAGGAGGTCTCCGCTGGACTGTTTTTTGTCCAGCTCCGACAAGGTTCTATTCATAGATTAATTTGTGTTCACCCGCTTTATTTCCCGACCTGACGGGTCCGCAAAACTTAATGTCACGTTTCGTTTCCAGAATCTCACATGCAAATGTCTCTAACGAGACAGATAATTTTAAATGTTATACAAAAATTGTGTTCGTGCCAATAAAAATATTATTTTAACATTGTATTCATTGTATTTATAATGAAATATAAATAATAAATTAAATAGGACAAAGCCTCTCACTCAAATTTCTCACCATCATAAACCGAGTTGGTTGCGGAGTTGCTTTTCAAATTGCTGAACATCCTCCTTTGCCAAATTTATAACGTTTTAAACGGAGGTAAAGATCAAAGAACTATGCGTTAGGAAAATTAATAATGGCTTTATTTTAATAGACATGTAAAACCATATTTTGGCGGATTACTTTCATTTTTTTAACGAATTTACCTGCCCATTTAGTCTTAATAATTAACGGTAAACGAACTTGACTTGCTGTTTTCGAAGGCAGGTCGAACCTTAGGTCGGGTGCTCGAGCCCCAAGTTCAAGTAGCAGAAAACAACAGTATTCCTTTCAAATCTACTTTAAAAGTGTATTAGTTAAAATATTATTGCAGTAAAAGAGTTTATTTTTATCATATTTTGTAGTGGTTTCTAAAAGCCAGCAATTACTTTTCAGTAATTTGCAATGTCACGGAGTTTAACGTCTTCACGCGTGATGAATTGACATGATTTACGAGGTAAATTTGCAAATGATTCATGAAGTCATACCTCTGCAATTATGTGATCGATTGTGTTTTAGAAGTATGCTCAAACTCTAATGAGAGTTATGATCGCGGATGCGCTGGTAGAGAAAGAGAACGAGAAAAAAGCGGCCCGTTAAGATAGCTATTATACGCATTTTTTTCAGGACATTCTTGCTATTTGTCAGTGTAGCAATAAATAATAATAATAATAATAATATACGCGAATAAATAATAATGAAAAAAGTTCAAAAGTCGGACTGTAAGCGAATGAGACTTACAGGAAAGCATGGTTGCTATTCAAACCCTTATTAAAACCCTTATTAAAATGTAATCTGTTAGTACCTGATCTGTTTAAATTTATTTCATTGGTATATGTCTGCTAAGGTGTTCAATTAAAATTTGTCCGAACCCGTTTTCATTCATTTTTTTTATTTTTGATCTGAGCGCACATTCAGAAAACGAGTCGTTTGATTTTAGTTCAGGAAATAAATAATAGAAAAACAAGTCGTTTTTCTTTATTTTCTTTTTGGTTTTGATTTGAAAAAACGAATGAAGGAATGATACACGGGGACATTTTTGTAAACTGTTATTGTAAAATAAAAAAGTCTGATTAAAAAAATTAAAAAACGGACTTCAAATTAATCCGGCGGGCCAGAAAATATTGCTGGCGGGCCACTTTTGGCCCGCGGGCCGCCAGTTGCCGACCCCTGCCTTAGGGGCTCGGTACCGGTCTGTGTCAATTGGTGTAACTAGTATCTTTTTAATTTAAATATAAATATAGACGGTTTCAGCAGTAACAACATAAACAAGCGGCTGTCGTGGTCCGCACGTAACTTCCGGTAAACTCCGCTAAGAATAAATAACAACAAAGTTTTTTAAATGTAGTTGTTATTTATATAACAAGTAAAAAAACAACACGTAGATTACCTAGGAAACCAAAATATTTGTTATTTTCGACAAGGCATTTGTCCAAGAGATCAGTTTAGCAACTAGTCAGACCATAAAAAAAACGAAACCTGAAGTAAAGTTCGGATCCAGATGTATCGCGTCAGCGCACGTGCGTCCGATGAAACGGTCTATTTTCATAAAAAATGTGGAATCAAATATAATCATCTAGTTTAGTGTAATATGATTTTTTACATAATTTGTCAAAGAATATTTGACAAAATGGTGCAAATAGTACCTTTTTTATTTAAATATAAATATATTCATAAAAAATGTGGAATAAAATATAATCATCTAGTTTAGTGTAATATGATTTTTTACATACATTTTTACATCATTTGTCAAAGAATATTTTAGAAAACATTTGTCAGTAAAAATATTACAAAAACGCATTCAAATTTACATTTAGAAAAACAAATAAAATTATTTTTTCAAATGATTTTTTTTTTTTTGACGATTACATGACATCAAGGTAAATAAACTATTTAATATTTCTCATTCTTTGCTGCAATTGGTGATTATACCATTTGACATTTTCAGGTCCATTTAGTCTTCACTTTCATAAAAATTGTGAAAATTTTATTTTTTATTGCATAAAATTAACATAAATACACTATGTGCATTGAAACAAACTTGATGTGTGCTTTTAAAACAAGTTTTTTTTTAAGATTTTTGAATTTCTCATCCTGCCTTGTTTTTGTCACTGACCCATTTACTGCATAGCCAGTGTAGGTTTCCTTAACTAACCCAGTATGGTATCCACCAGTATTGTAGTCGAATCTAACTTGAGTCCGAACCAAGACCAGAGATTGAGTGTCGAGTCCGTGTCAAGACCGAGTCCATATCCAGCTTTATCTGGACTTGCTTTTTGATCCCGGACTTGATCTCTGGTCTTGGTCTTGACTCGGACTTGACTACAGCACTGGTATCATGTTGTAAGCAATAATATTTCTTGATCTAAGCCTCCACTCATTTCAATCTTAAAGGAACAGTATGTAGGATTGTGGCCAAAAATGGTATTGCAATCACACAACTGGTGGCCAATACACAAAATGACCACATAAACATCAGTTGAGGGCTGCAACTCCACTTTTTAAATGACAATATCCGGGCCATACCACTGTTGTCAGTGATATAAGTTTTTGAAATTAAAATGATTTCTAAATGTCTATTGACATATCAGGGCCATTTTATGATTAATTGATATACATTTCTTACATACTGTTCCTTTAACACCCATTTATGAGTGCTGTTTATTTATATCACACATTTCAGCTTTTAGAAACTCATTTTGTGTACAATACATTTTCCAGGTTCATGTCCCGGATACCAATATTTTAACAGTTCCTAAAAAATTAATTACTTTGTGGGATTTCCTGATGGAGATAAAAGTTAAGATTGTGATTTTTCAGTAGTTTTACAGCACACCACGAGTGTATTTTTAGTATAGTTTGTTGTTTGCTTAAGGCATCTGATAAAGTGTTAGGTCTCGGAAGTGAGTTAAAGGCGGAGTCCATGATGTTTGAAAGCCAGTGTTGATATTTGAAATCACCTAAACAAACACGCCCCTACCCCAATAGAATCCGGACCTTCTGTTGATAAACCCGCCCCACACATACGCAACCCGGCGTTTGATTTGATTTTATTGGCTATAAGTGTGTTTTGGTAGTCGGCCCGTCTCCTTTCCCAACGCGTTTTTCAAACATCGTGGACTCCGCCTTTAATTTTTCTTTTACAGCTCTCTCCCTTTCTCTCTCTCTCTCTCTCTCTCTCTCTCTCTCTCTCTCTCTCACACACACACACCCTTATAAAAAGTGCACAGCGAGATTACAACAGCATGTTACATAAAGATGATTCAAATGGGAACTTATGTGCTAGGTTTAAATGTGTTTTTTTATGTCAAAAGGATTTGAAATTATTTGTTAATGCGTTAAATTATTATTTTTTGTTAATGCAACTTCTTGTCATGAAAAACCTCACTGGATCTAGAATATTCTCTGTTTTGTTCAGTGACTGCATCATATTTGACATGTGGAGCTCTGGGATCTCTCTCCTGTTGATGTTTCTCTAGATGCTGGTCGACCAGTGAGACTCGTAACCTTGGCAACAGATCATGGATGCAGACCTGTGATGGTTTTACAGTGGTATCATATGAGGCTGTGGTTATAATTGTATGTGTTTGTGTTGGGGTGGGCTGACCTGATGTCATTGTTAGTAAATCTGAGAGGCTCTGATGGCACCGGGTGAGTATGTCAGTGGAATCCCCAGACCGCTTGTGGGTCTTCAGGGAGATTGTTCACTCTTTGCCCTGTCCCATTGGATGTGTCACTCTTCTTGTTATTACAGCAATCACCCACCTGTCAGAATGAAGCATGCTGTCGAGACTTTGGAGCCTTGGCTATTTATCTTGTTCTGACGGTCTAATTCATCAAAGCTCAGCTGTGCTCACCTGTGGCTGACCGGAGTTCTTTTGTGTTTTTTTAGGGCCATTATGGAGCACAAGGAGCTTCTGAAGGTCCAGTGGGACTGGCAGATAGGTAAGCCAGTTTTTACACTTGGTTTGATGGCCTGGTGTGAACATGAGTTGGATGTAACGGCCCTCTTCCTGAACCTGCAGGTTCACATTGATTTTTTTACTCCAGTTAGATGAATATAGTATAGAGACAGATGGATAGATAAAGAAAATAGACAGATGAAAAGGTACAGTCTATAGACAGATGGATAGATAGAATATAGAGACAAATGGATTGAGAGAGTAAAGAAACAAATGAATGGATATAGTATTAGACATGGATAGATAGACTACAGAGAGAGATGGATAGATAAAGTATAGAGACAGATGGATTAATAGATAGAGTTTATAGACAGATGAATTGATACACTATATATACTGATGTATAGAGACAGATGTATTGATAGATAGACTATATAGAAAGATGGATATATACAGTATATAGACTGATTGATTGATAAAGTATAGAGACAGATTGATAGATAAAGTACCCAATCAGTTGGATAGATACAGTATATAGACAGATGGATAGATGGAGTACAGAGATAGATAGATGGATAGACAGATACAGTATCTAGAAAGATGGATAGAAAGAGTATAGAGACAGATGGATAGATAGAGTATAGTCTATAAAGATAGATGGATGGATACAGTATGTAGAAAGCTGGATAAATCAAGTATATAGACGGGTGGATCGATAGAGTACATAGTCAGATGGATAGATAGAGTACAGAGATAGATGGATAGATAGAGTACCTAGGCAGATGGATAGATACAGTATATATAGACTGATGGATAGATAGAGTATAGAGACAGATAGATTGATAGATAGAGTATATAAACAGATGGATAGATAGAGTACAGAGATAGATGGATAGATAGAGTACCTAGGCAGATGGATAGATACAGTATATAGAAAGATGGATAGAAAGAGTATAGAGAAAGATGGATTGATATCATAGAGTATATAGACAGATGGATAGATAGAGTACAGAGATAGATGGATAGATAGAGTACCTAGGCAGATGGATAGTTATAGTATATATAGACTGATGGATGGATAGAGACAGATGGATAGACAGAGTATAGAGACAGATGGATTGATAGATAGAGTATATAGACAGATGGATAGATATTGTATATATAGACTGATGGATAGATAGAGTATAGAGACAGATGGATAGATAGAGTACAGAGATAGATGGATGGATGGATGGATGGATGGATGGATGGATGGATGGATAGATAGTGTATAGAGACAGATGGATGGATAGAGTACAGAGATACAGTAGATGGATAGATAGAGTACATAGTCAGATGGATAGATTGAGTACATAGTCAGATGGATAGATAGAGTACATAGTCAGATGGATAGATAGAGTACATAGTCAGATAGTCAGATAGATAGATAGATAGATAGATAGATAGATAGATAGATAGATAGATAGATAGATAGATAGATAGATAGATAGATAGATAGATAGATAGATAGATAGATAGATAGATAGATAGATAGATAGATAGAGTATGTATAGAGACAGATGGATGGATAGAGTACAGAGATATAGTAGATGGGTAGATAGAGTACATAGTCAGATGGATAGATAGAGTACATAGTCAAATGGATAGATAGAGTACATAGTCAAATGGATAGATAGAGTACATAGTCAGATGGATAGATAGAGTACATAGTCAGATGGATAGATAGAGTACATAGTCAGATGGATAGATAGATAGATAGATAGATAGATAGATAGATAGATAGATAGAGGCAGATGGATAGATAGATAGAGGCAGATGGATAGATAGATAGAGGCAGATGGATAGATAGAGGCAGATAGATAGATAGAGTATGTATAGAGACAGATGGATGGATAGAGTACAGAGATACAGTAGATGGATAGATAGAGTACAGAGAGAGATGTAAAGATACAGTATATAGACAGATGGATAGATAGAATACAGAGACAGATGGATAGATGGAGTATAGAGAGAGATGTATAGATAAAGTATATAGACAGATGGGTAGATAGAGGAGATGGATGGATTTCATATCTGTCTTGTGTAATGCTTATCATAGGACCAGGAACTTTTGTACCAACATAAATTCAGTTTGCAGAGAAACATATTGTCCAGGTGTATTTTTAGATGTCCTGTCTCACCAAAAATCAATGATGCCTCTACACACAGTGGATGTGTTGTGAAGTCTTACGGCAGTTCCCATGACTGACCTTCTGCGGAGGCTGGATCAGTATGAACGTGTTTCTCATTTCAGCAAACATGCCGTGCTGTGGGCAGGCTACAGGCATTTTTACAAATTCTCTTTGTTGATTATAAAACTGTAAAATTGAGTGGAATGTTACATTCAGCCTTGAATGTTCTACTGCTTTATAAAAACCTCAATGTTCAATGTGTTAACCAAAAATTATTTAGATAAAAAATATTCTAATAAGTAATATAGTTAATTAAGAGAAGGGTGTTTATGGTTGCCAGGCAACTAGTTGCATTAATGTAAAAGTGATTTGCTGTCTCAACTGGGTTACCTGTTATAAAATTACTTCTAAATAATACCGCCCTGAAATGTAGTGCATTTTGTTACCCAAGAAGTCACTTAAGTTTAATCCAGATTGATGTTCCTGTTTGGGGTTGATGAAGTGTGGAGGGACTGTGCCAAAGGCAGCATTGGGTTGAATCCCAGGAGGATGCTGGATTGTCACATTAGCAAGCTTACAGTTGCTCAAGGGGGCAACGTCATTAACTTTCAGTGCCGTTGCAAGTAACACGTCTCGTGCCAAAAGAAATATCCTCAGCCAAAGCTGTGACGTCCTTGAAAAAGAACATAATCAGGTGTCCATCAATCATGCAATACTTATACTTGTACAATAACTATTCTTGAATGATTTTTTTTATATTTCATACATATGAAGTTCATATAACTAAAGTTTAAATTGTAAATACTGTAAACGTTTGCTTTGTGTTTAAATCAAATCAAGGCAGGCAATGTGATGTCTGCAAGGGGTTCAACCTCGTTCCCAGGGGTAAGACATTGGTAATACCCAGTGGAGTGTAAATCGCTTTGTAATGTTGATATTTGTTTTTCTCTTAAAGGGACACTCCACTTTTTTTTAAATATGCTCATTTTCCAGCTTAAACGTTAGATTTTTACAGTTTTGCAATCCATTCAGCCGATCTCCGGGTGTGGCGCTAGCACTTTTAGCATAAAAAATAACCAACGAGTTTCAATATTTTTCCTATTTGAAACTCGACTCTTCTGTAGTTACATCGTGTACTAAGACTGATGAAAAATTAAAAGTTGCGATTTTCTAGGCAGATATAGCTAGGAACTATACTCTCATTCTGGCGTAATAAACAAGGACTTTTCTGCTGTAACAAGGCTGCAGGAGGCGCAATGATATTAAGCAGCAGCCGAAAATAGCCCCCCAGTAACTTTCAATGGCAGGGGACTATTTTCAGGTGCTTTTTTTTCAAAAAAAGTGGAGTGTCCCTTTAAGAGTTTTAAAGGTAATACTGCATTTTTTCCTTACTTGTAGCATATGCTTTACTGTAGCTCATTGCATTAACAATGCAAAGTTTCAATTCAATTTTATTTATATAGCGCTTTTCACAAATGTTTAATTATTTCAAAGCAGCTTTACATTTATAAAAGAAGGAAAAAACACAGAAAAATCAGGGGACAACAAAAGTAGGATAGTGGCTAAGATTAAACCGTACTAGCGAGCGGAGTAATAATGTAACGTAATAAAATAAAGTTCAAATTTAAACCAATGTCAGCTGACTCATAGGTGTTGAAAAAAAAACTCCTAGGACAAAAAAACCCTTGAGAGAGAGACAGACAGCTGATTTTATAAAAGATATACTATATATAAGATACTACAGTATATTATAAAAATGTTTTGGGAGGGTAATCATATTGGATAAAAGCATGCTAAATCCACTAGCAAAAAGTATATTTAAAAGCTTTCATGATATTGTGTTTTTTGGACATAGTAGCATGGTGATTCCCAAACTTTTTCAGCGTGCGGCCCCCCTTGTGTACGGTGCATTCCTTCGCGGCCCCCCAAAGAAAATTTGTGACAAAAAACTGTTCTAAAACTCAACATTTTAATAAAAAAAAACATTACATTATTCAAATAAGTAGTGCTTTTGGTTAGTAGCGTTATTTTTTTAGGTTTAATTACACAGAATTCATGATAAATTAATGTATTTCATAAAATGTCATAAAACTGGGCCCCCCCTGGCACCATCTCGCGGCCCCCCTTGAAAACCACTGTGCCACGCCACAGTATTATTTGAAGCATCATGCAAATGGTCCAGTGTGCTACATGGGAATAGTGATGATTCTTAAACAGATCACATTACACCGGGAGTTTTTTTTTTTTATTTCAGAACGCCTCATGAATCTGATTTCAGTCAGAGATGTCGGTGACAAGACTTGGTGGTTTGCCAGCCGAGAAGCAGATTTTGTTGGTGCTGACTGCTTTTTTCATTTCAAAACAAATTATCTGTCTCGATTTCTCCTGCGTCTCCATCTGCCGAAATAAAACTTGTGTCCTTTACAAATGCATTTTGAAATGAATGACTTGGAAACACGCAGGTGAATAACTGAATTTTTCTGTGCCATTATGATTGCACGGGATGAATTATGAAGGAAATATTGAATCTATATTCTCTCTAATGTATCAACCTGATCGGTGACAACCAAAGTATCTAGTGCTAGGATGCCAAAGAGAAGAAATGTATATATGCAATGCTTGCCATATGAGGACAGGGTTTTCAATTACACTCTTAAAAATAAACTTGCTTTATGATGCCATAGAAAAAACATTTTTGGCTTAACGGTTCCATAAAAATAAAGGTTAAAAATTGTCAGGCTGTTGCACGAAAGCTTCTTTGTTTTTCAAAATCCTAAAACTGGCTGTTTATTTCCAGGTATAAAATCGATTTCAAATCCTTCCAGTTGTATGTAAAGATTTGCCTCATGCAGCTTTACCTGTGTGTCTTCTCAGGGTTGCTGTACATCGGATTCAGCGCATGCATGTTTGGACTGTACAGCTTCATGCCTGTGGTGATCAAGAGAACCAGCGCCACAGCTGTGAATCTGTCTCTGTTGACAGCAGACCTCTACAGTCTCTTCTGTGGTTTATTCCTGTTCCAGTACAAGGTTAGAATGATGCTTTTTCTCGCTCTTTCTCACCTTTGTACAGTCCTGCTGCCGCTAGCAACACCAAGGTCATGGGTTTGATGCTCAGGGAAAGAACATACTTATAAAATAAGTATTTGAATGCACTGTAAATCTCTTTGGATAAGTGTCTGGAAAAAAGCATGTATGTGACCCTGGACCACAAAACCAGTCATAAGTAGCACGGCTATATTTGCAGCAATAGTCAACATACATTGTTGTACAACAAGTACATTGTATGGTTCAAAATTATCAATTTTTCTAATATTCCAAAAATCATTAAGGTATTATGTAAAGATCATGTTCCATGAAGATATTTTAGAAATTTAAAGCCTTCATTTGGACAACTTTACAGGTGATTTTTTCAATATTTAGATTTTTCCAGCCTCAGATTCAAGATTTTCAAATAGTTGTATCTCTGCCAAATATTGTCCTTTCAAACCATACATTAATTGAAAGCTTATTTATTGATGTATAAATCTCAATTTCAAAACATTGACCCTTATGACTAGTTTTGTGGTCCAGGCTTGTTATACCTATTTTATAGACCCCTTCACAGTTCACGTCACAGGCGGTTCCCACTGCGCATGTCGGGGTCAGAAAAGTCATTACAGCAGATTGAGTTGCGTATTATTCGGTATCGTCAAAAATGCCTACTTGCCTCGTGGGCTGTGAAAATCGCACCAGGTGTTTCGTTAAGTTTTTCGGGATTCCTGCAGAATCTCAAAAACAAAAAATACAACATCTGGCTGCAAGCAATTAAACGTGCAGACTGGGACAATACAAAGATCAAAGAGGCTTGTGTTTGTAGTGCTCACTTCATTTCAGGTAAGTCATCATTTTTCAGCCCTGTTAAATTAAACTAGAAAGCCTAAATGGTATGAACAGTTTGACCCCATGCTGCGCCCGCACACGATAGTCATTCAATGTTTACAAACCTTGAAGGGGTCTATAAGTTTATAAAGATTTAGAGATCCACTTTTTAGGCTGGTTATTGTTTTTTTGTTTTTTTGGTCCTGCACGGTCCATTTTTGGAGACCTGCCCGTGCCTGCAAAGTTCAGCACCATCTCCGACCCGTCACCTGTGATAATATCAAAATTAAATCCGCAACCGACCAGGCTTGTTAATATTTGTCCCGTTATCCGATCCGTGCCTGCGATAAATCACACACACTAAAATCATTCTAATTAAAGTGCTTTATTTTTTATCTCTCACGTCTCACCTCTCTCAACATCACTACAGCGTCATGAATGGGCTAATGAAACAGGCTAAAGTGCACTTTGTTTTGCGCCATTCAAGTAGCCTACCAGTGGCACATATAGGCTATGGAACCTGATAACTTTATGCAAATACTAGACCTATTAATGAAAATAAGAACCTTTTTCCACACAATCGATTTTGCCTTTCAAGTAGGGCTGTAACGATATATCGTGTGTCCCATTAAAAAGAACTGTCTAAAATCGAATCTGCATCGCGATTCTGTGTTTCATGCGCAGCTTGTGCGTGAACTATGGCGTTTTGGTCAGTAAGAAGTCCGTTATTAATCTAAAATCATTATGAGTCTGAGTCGTTTATAACGTGCATTTAAAAAAGCAACACTCGTTAAACAAAATCATTCAAAATATGCTTTATTATCATGAAAATAGATAGTTCATAATTCTACTTCTTCTGTTGCACAATTGGAGTTTCTGCACGAGAGCGCCCCCTGGCTTTTGGATGTGGCGGCATTTCACCGTAATTCATTCAAATTAATTCATTGAGAAAACACGCATTTGCACGATAAATCGTTACAGCCCTACTTTAAAGACTCTTTGTCAACAATTTTATATACTCCACTCGCCAACTTTACTTTTACTTCATCCATACACTCTAAAAACAAACGGTGCTAAATAGCACTAAAAGTGGTTCTTGGTTTGTAATCATAGAGGAACCATTTTTAGTGCTATATAGCACCTACACTGCAAAAAATGACTTTCTTATTTAGTATTTTTGTCTTGTTTTCAGTAGAAATATCTAAAAATTCTTAAATCAAGATGTATGAGCAAAACGACCTAAAAAAAATAATACTAGTTTTTAGACAAAAAATATACAATTTAAGTGAATTTGTGCTTAAAACAAGCAAAAATATCTGCCAATGGAGTGAGGAAATTTTAGTGTTTAAGAAAAAAGAAAAAAAAAATTCTTACCCCATTGGCAGATAATTTCGCTTGTTTTGGGGGCGATTTCACTGGAATGGTATAATATTTGTTTTAAAACTAGACTAGTTTACTTGGGTCACTTTGCTCATCAAGGGAAAGCATCTTAATTTAAGAATTTTTAGATATTTCTACTGAAAACAAGACAAAAATACTAAGTAAGAAAGTCATTTTTGCAGTGTACAGTATGAGGCACCTATGAAGAACCATAGGGGGGTCATATAGCACCACTATAGCACCACATATGGTTCTACATAGCACAATATGGTTCTACACAGGTGCTACACAAATACTTCATCTTTGCTATATGGCACTTAAAATGGTTCCTCTATGATTACGAGCCAAGAACCACTTTTAGTGCTATTTAAAAATCCCCGCCCGTGAATTTTGGGAATGTCACAATCCACTCATTTTAGCCACTTTTATGACCCGTTGCAGGACTCTGGGATCTAGTGGTGAGATTGTGAATTGCAACCAAGAGCTCACCCCTCAATTTCAAAACACAAATGGTAGCCGCCAGAGGACAAACATGTCGTCGCCTGAGACAACGTAGGGACGAAACACGCTCTGTAGAGCAGTTTGTCGATTTAGGGCTACTGTAGAAAATGACTTCCATCTAAGGGCACCCCCGGTGTATGTAAATAAAAACGGCTCATTTGAAGGTAATAAAAACAATACAGTTCACTATGTAAGGTCTTCATACACCACTGATAATATAGTTATGTATATTATATTGCATTTCTTTCAAGAGATCCTTCTAAAAGGATTATTTCATTTTCATAAGATTTTTTACTCACCCACATGTCATCCAAGATGTTTATGTCTTTCTTTGATCAGTTTTTTGAGGAAAACATTCCAGGAATTTTCTCCATAGTGGACTTTTGTTTCAATGCAGCTTTAAAGGGCTCTAAATGATCCCAACTGAGGCATAAGGGTCTTTCGCGGTAGTTTCGCATATTCATGCGTGACCTTTCAACGTGATTACGTATAGGCATGGGCCGGTTATCGGTTTCAAGGTATACCAAGGTTTTAAAAAGTTAAGGTTTCAACTAACATTATCTGTAATACCGTTTTCAAGGTATGAACTGTGTTTACACAAAATGAACAAAAATTCATGTTTACATTTCAATTACATATTTTTGAAAGAATATTATCATTTAAAGGCTTTATTTTTACCTTGCATAAACGTTGTATGTTGCTTAAAAATAAAATGTATTGTGTGCAGTTGAAAAGTTGATGTTTTTATAAAACACATTTTAATATGTTACAATGGCAATACCGCAACACCGTGGTATTTTTGCTTATGGTTATCATACCACCAGAATCTCATACCGGCCCATGTCTATACGTAAGGTCACGCTAGCATATTACAAGTCTAGTGCAAGACAAGAAGTTGTGGTTAAAAAAGTTTTTTGTTAAAAAGATGATCGTTTTGCTAAATAAGACCCTTATGCCTTGGTCCACTAAAGTCCACCATATGGAGATGTTTTCATCAAAAAATGTATTTCTTCTCGACTGAACAAAGAAAGACATAAACATCTTGGATGACATGGGGGTGAATAAATTATCGAAATAATGCTTTGCAATGCCACAGAAGAACCATTTTTGGCTAAATGGTTTAATAAAGAACCTTTAACATCTGAAGGACCTTTCCGTTTCACTAAAGTTTCATTGTAGTAAAAAAGGTACTACAGACCATAACGGGTAAGAAAGAAATGGTTCTACAAAGAACGTTTGACTTAAAGGTTCTTTGGGGAACCAAAAATGGTTCTTCTATTGCATCACTGCCAAGATCAGTGTTGTGTATGTGACCTAATTTTTCTCATGTGAAGTATTAATGCCAAGTGGTTGTCAGGTCCAATACAGTTTGTTCTGCCCCATCCCTTAATAAAAGCTATGCCGAATTACATTGTGACAGGTTCACAATACAATAATGCAACCGCTTTAAAAGAAAAGATTTCAAATATTCTTCCGCTAAGGTGATTTATGAGGGGATTTCTGAGGCAAATTGAGGGAGGATCCCACCACAATGCGAGACTTCATTTTTCAACAGTGGCGTTACAGAAAAAGCCTTCACTGAACAGAGCCATTAGTCATTCAGTACAATGAGCACAGTGTTTTTAACTTGTTTTCAATGTCTAGTCCAGTACTGTCTAGAGAACACAAAAGCATCTTGGGTTTCGAACTGATTTTCAAATAGACCATGACACTGATTCGTTTTAATTGTTACGGCACTTTTGAATAGCTACAAAAATAGTTTGACTTTTTCTGCAAGGCGAATGTATTAAGAAAGTCTTCCTGTAGCCCACTTGATAGAGCATTATGTTAGCAACCCAAAATCCCAGGGAACACACATACTAATAGAAATGTATAGTTTGTTGCTTTGGATAAAAGTGTCTGTCATATGGGTGATTCTCACGGAATCCAGATTTAGAAGGTGTCCAGCATCAGATTTTTTTTAAAGCCCTTGAAGCCAATTTTTTGCAAATATACGATTAAAGTCTGAACTTACTTTAACTATAATTTTTAGAGGATTAAAAAATGTTCCTATAGAATTATTTACTTTTTTAGATCATCATTATCAAAAATTATCATTACCGCAACATGATATTACATTAAATATATGCATTTACAAACTCATGTTTCGGTAATGAGATCTAAAAAGTTGTCTAGGTACTATGACAAACAAAATTTCAACTTTTATCTGGAGAGAAAAAATAATAACTGCTTACCTGGTAGCCATCTTGAGTGTCACAGTCAATTATGTCCCTTTAAACAATTTTTTTTTGTTGAAAATGTTAGTTCGTTGAGGGCTTAAATAATGATTAAAAATTGTTGCGGACGATGAGAGAATTTTTTTTGGACACATTTATATTCCTTATTATTGTCTCTACATTTACCAATGATCACCAAATACCACATGTTTCTTTACTGTAAATGTTTATAGGATAACATGCACTGAAGCTTTTTTTTAAATTATAAATATTTCCATGTCAAAGAACCAAAATCCAGTCATGGACACGTTGCGGTAATGGAAATTTTCCCCTTAAATGTGGAAAAAACAACAAAATTGGTTTGTATGATGTCATTTGAAATCATGTTCAAAATATTACATGAAGAGATGTTTTTTAACTCTTATTTTGATACTCTTACTTGGCATTTACTTTTTTTATCAAAATGTTTCATGACACCTCATAAGTAATTTTGCAAGAATCACCCACATGTGTTAATGCAATGTAAATGTGGTTCAGGAGGAAATTGTGTGTCAACGTAATTGAAAAATACAGTCAATCATTATTTGTAACATTACAGTGATGGATACAAATCTGGCCTACATTAAAAAAGTATCCAACAAATTCACATCCAGCCTGAGCAGAGAGAAAATAAAAGCTGTAATCATCACATCTAAAGCATTTCTGCCTTTGTTTTCAATATGCTTGTGTGGAGCGGCTCAACACAGCTGTCTCTTTTTGAATTGCACAGACAGAAATGATTATGAACTTCAGTTAAATACTGTATGTGACAGACAGCCATGTGAATTTACATTAGTTTACTTTTAGATTATCACACACAGTCTGTAAATGATGCACAGGTGCATATATTACCTTTTCACGATGTATTCTCATCAAATCAGAAATACAATATTTACAATTTTTTTATAGAAGACAATTTGACTCCTCAATTTTAATCATGTTAAAAGTACCAAAAAGACAGCTGTTACCTGTTTCCTGTTTAGATCCATATTGCTTATATTCAGTGTTGCCATGGAAACAAATTATAATCTCGGAGTTATCGGCGTCATCTCAGAATTCTGATAGGATGTAAATACAGCATTATTACAGTTATAAACATCATCCTTTACATTTATATTTTACGCATTTGGCGTAAAAAGCAACTCCAAGGTACTTTTTCATGCTGACATCGAATCTTGCGTGCAAACCTTACAAAGATTAATCTGGGCATGATTGAATTGCAAAAGTAGCGTTGTCACAAGCTATTTTTTTAACAGTAACTGTAATATTATTACTAAATAAGTGCCACAGGGATGACGTATTTTTGTAGGCCAACCTGGAAGTTAGCGGGACAATGGTTCCCTCACCAAAAAGCCCATTCATTTTTCCCATATACTTTTGGATTATCTGTGTTAAACAAAAGTTTTAGACACTTACACGTTTTGTCCAACAAGATAATCTTCACAGATGAATATAACTATGAATTTTTGAAATCTAATGCGTTTACTTTAAAAATTAAAAGCTAACCTTAGGCTATAAGCAAATTACACAAAAGGTCTCTCGACATCAACGTCATCTCCACCAAGCTTCTGATAGCTCTTTCAAACTTTTTAAGCACATTTAAAAGACGTTTTCTGATAAGGAAATACTCTGTGGATGGATCTTTGCTGGAAATTGTGCCCATGTTTCGTTGTTTTTGAGATCTTAATGCGTGATGAAGTCTGTAGTCCGAATTGTTAGCAACCGCCTACTTAAAGACACGAGTGGGGGTTTTACTGTTGTGTTTTATGTCGTAGAATAAAACGTGAACGTATATTGGGCTTATGTTACCCCAAGATCTTATTTAAGGAGTTTAACAAAAACCCCATTTAAAAAAAAACACATTGAGTTGGGACGATGGAACCGAAAGTGCTACAATGCTAACTCGCTTCCGGGTTTTGCCTATTTGTTATCAGTGTTGGGGAAAGTTACGTTTAAAAGTAATACATTACAATATTAAGTTACTTTTCAAAAAAGTAACTTATTGCGTTACTTAGTTACTTTTCATGGAAAGTAATGCTTCTGTTACTTTTAAGTTACTTTTGCGTTAATATTTCTTACTTGGCTGAGGCTTGATCTCGTTCAGAACTTGCACATGTTTTTATGACTGAGAAGTTCTGCATTCAGAAATTGCACATTTCCATCGCAAAAATACTAAAAAAATTTCCCGCTCAGGCCCGCACACGTGTAGTTTAATTCAGTTGTGTTAGTTAAACCAAAAAGTAACTGCCATTACTTTTTTTAAAAAGTAACTCAAATATTAATGTTAATGTTTATAAAGTAATCCGTTACTCGTTACTTCAGAAAAGTAATATTATTACTTAATGCACGTTACTTGTAATGCGTTACCCCCAACACTGTTCGTTATATTATTAGTTAACAGGAAAAAGTAATATTATTACTGTAATGTGTTACTAACGCTTTACTGCCCAACACTGGTAACAGTATTTTATTGCCATAACCAGAATATACAATACAATGTTTGTATGCTCATATAAATTAAGCATGGCTTCAATCTGCTTGTAAATAATTCAGAAAGTTACATTCTCTGTTCTGTGCCCTTTACACATAAGGCTGTAGAGATTACAACAATGCAAGAGAAGCCCGCAGACATGTAGAGCCTCCAAACTTTTTCTAGCCATGAATGCCATTTGTAATATACAAAAATATATTATCAGTATTTCTTATAGATTCTCTGCACATTGTTGTTATTGCTGGTTATCAGATCTATACCTGCAGGCTTATCTCACCTTTGTCCTTAAGTTCTCTGCCTGGATTTTCTGTGTCTGTGTTTTAAACCAGGTAAGCCTCTTACGCTCAGGGGCCTTAAAGAGCACCTATTGTCCGATTCACGATTTTAGATTTCTTTTGGTGTGTATTAGTACATGTTAACGATATGCAAAAGGTACAAACCCCAAAGTAAACGATGACGCGTGTTATCGTCTCCAACGTTAATCTCTTTTCTTGGATTACAACAAACACACGTGTAGGCAACAGTTTACTTCCTGGGATTGGTGATGTAGTAAAGACCGACATTATCGTAATTCCTCCCACTTTGGATTCAGCCTGTAAGTTAACTCCTGTTAGCATTGCGTTGTGAGCGAATCTTTCAAACATGGTAAGGAGCGTCACATTTCCGGCTGATGTCAGAGGTATTCAGACCAATCACAATGTATAGATTAGCTGGCCAATCAGGGACACAGCGCTTTTCAGATCAATGAGTTTTGTACAATGTACAAAAATGTACGATATGTAGAAAACAATGTGTTTTTTAACCATAAACTACGCAAACACATTGTATTATACCAAATACACAAAATAACGTTGTTTTTTAGAAATGAAATAGGTGCGCTTTAAATGTATAAAATATTATAGCGTAATTGAAAAGTCTGAGACCACTTAAAATGCAGTAACACTTTACAATAACAATAAGGTCGTTAGCAGACGTTTCAAATTCTTGTTGTCCTAACAATTGTAAACAAATGAGTAATCGTCCTCTCAGTAAGGGATGAAAGATGGATCTTCATGCTTTAATCCCATTGTTAGTTGCTCCCAAAAGTCGCTTATTATTAGCATGAAATTATTATTATTTTTTTTTGCTTTGTTACTTTGCTGGACCAGTCGCTAATGGTCGTTTATTACAACCTGTCACTTATGTCGCCGGAAATCGCAAGCTCTCCATTAAAATGAATAAGAGTGTGTCGCTCAATGTGAATGAGGCATTAGGCACTGTATTATAAACGGGCCATGAGCAAAAATGTTTACTGTATTAATTAACTTTGGTAAGTAAAGTTTTATAAATATGCTGTTGCTCAGTGTTATTGTTGAAGTTTACACTGTCAAAAAAAGGTCAACTAATGTCCCAAGCTCCCACTTTAAAAAGGTGCTAATAGGTACCATTTGGGTACAGCTATGTCTTACCATTATGTACCTTTGAGATAATATGCTCTTTGTGGTACTAGTATGTATCTCTGAGGTACTAATATGAACTCTTTATGTGCAAAAGTGTACATTTAAAAGGGGTACTTTTTTATAAAAGTGTAATGCATTACCTAATATGCTTACATACATAAAGCCTAAATTTGACAAATGTATTTGTATATGCAGAGACTAACATTAACTAAGATCATTACAGGCTGTAAGTACATGCTGGGTTATTTTCAACCCAATGCACTGGGTTGTAATTTAAAGGGGACATTTCACAAGACTTTTTTAAGATGTCAAATAAATCTTGGTGTCACCAGAGTGCATATGTAAAGTTTTAGCTCAAAATATCATATAGATAATTTATTATAACATGTTAAAATTGCCACTTTGTAGGTGTACGTAAACATGTGCAGATTTTGGTTGTCCTTTAACATGCAAATGAGCTGATCTCTGCACTAAATGACAGTGCTGTGGTTGAATAGTGCAGATTAAGGGGCGGTATTACCCCCTTTTGACATCACAAGGGGAGCCAAATTTCAATGACCTATTTTTTCACATGCTTGCAGAGAATGGTTTACCAAAACTAAGTTACTGGGTTGCTCTTTTTCACATTTTCTAGGTTGATAGAAGCACTGGGGACCCAATTATAGCACTTAAAAAAGTCAGATTTTCATGATATATCCCCTTTAACCTATGCTGAGTAGTTTTAACTATTTATGTGAATAATATTATTAAATAATTAATAAAGGAATAATTTGTCTTATCCATTTAATATCATAATATTTGTGTTACTAAATCCTTTATTTTGGTGTTTACTTTACAAATTCCAAATTGTCATTGTGCCTTCAGACTTATGAAACCCACTTTATATCAGCAGCAGACAGATACTGCTGCTCATCCTCTCGAGCGACCCTTGCATACAATTATTTTGAACGTGCTCGCATGTTATTCACAGTGATTTGCTACAGCAGATGAGTGCGTGTTTGAAATTTAAATCAAGCAAACACTGATTTTCACAATAGCATTAGATGTTTCAATTCAGCCAAGTGCTGACAGAAGCAATTCGGAGAAAAAACAAGCTTTAATGACTTCAGATAGACTTGTGCTCTTGAAAGCTTGCTCAGTTTTTTCTGAAATGTTAATAGCTTGATGTCTGACAGATCACTGCAATTACGGCTTAACTGATTTTCACTTGACTTTTGTTTGCTACTTGAAATCTGTGGCTTATTTCGCTGTGGTCCATGAAGAAAAGTACATGGTTGAATGTATCTCATAATTGGGACAATTTGGCAACGTTTGGATTGTTTGTTCGTATAAAAAAAGGCAAAGGCCTTAAATGAGAGTTTGTGCACTCACTAATCGTTTATAAACCACGGCAGAGACCAGAATCAGCAGATTAGCCAATATTTATGTCATCTGTAAAATTAAATTGAACAATTTGGACTAAAAGGCCCCGTAATTTCATTTCTCAAATCAATGTAGCTTATGTAAAGTTTGGTGTATTTTCCAAAGATATGATTAATGACCATTTAGTTTAAACCTGACATAGCTTTATTATGATGTATTTGTAAACCATAAAGGCTTTTTTTATATAATTTTGTCTATGAAAAAAGGCTTATTGATTTATGTACACTGTAAAAAATTTGCTGTAATTTTGCAGCTGGTTGCCAGTAACTTACTGTAGAAGATAAAGTCTAAAAATGTTTCATGTTCATTTAACTTTGAACAAAATGTTGCCAGTAAATAACATAAATGTAAAATCTACAGTAAGTTACTGGCAGCTAGTTGCCAGTAATACCCAGTAATACTGTGATTTCTACAGAAATTATTTACAGTGTAGTTTGCATGCATGCTGTGGATGAAGGCTCCAATCGTGGATACTAACAAGTGGTTAACCGCTTTTGCTGCAAGCCCTTTTGTTTGCTTTAATGGTTGTGCTTTTTACTTTCACAATAACAGCAACCGGCACCAGGAGAGATGCTGTATGAGCTTTTACCTGCATATTTTATGAACAGCTGTTAATAGGTGACCAACATTATTCATTCAAAGTCAGCGATTGTGAAACGTGAATGCAACAAAAGCATGCATGCTGAACACAGTCAGTTTTGAGCTAATGTGAGGAAATTTCACCGGTTAGAAAAATTATACTTTCAATTTGAGGTTTTCCGCCAGGAATTGCTAATTTTTTTAAAACAAGAATAAATGCTTCATTTATGTGCACCATGCTCTTTAAAGTTTTTTTTTTTGTATATGACATTAAAGCCCGGTGTATAGTTTTAAGTTTTTTTTTATATTTAGCGAATGTAAACGCACAGTCGAATGCTCAGCCTTGCAAAGCATAGTTTATTTGACTCGTACGTGTACACAGATGTTCGACACACAGATTGCGACAAAATGCAATGCATCTCCCAGTCTACATAATACATTCTCCTGTATGTGCATGTGTGACATACGCATATAAAGTAATATTTTTGGCATTTTAATTCTACTTTTATTCATATTCAAATGTATATTCATGCAACTTTAGTTTAATTTTAATATATTTTTGTTTTATTTGACATTTTTTCATTAATAATTTTAGTCAACTTAAACATATTCCCGTTTATTGCTAGGGCGACATTTCTGGACACTACTGTATTTACTTTGTTTTTCAACTATTATTTTGGCCTATATTTTCTTTGATTTCAAATAACAGACATGTTTCAGTTATAGTTTTGTTGATAATAGCATTTTCTGGATTAGCAAAATGACCTAAGAAAATAATTCTAGTTTTTAGACAAAAAATATACAATTTAAGTGAATTTGAATTTGTGCTTGAAACAAGCAAACAAACCTGCCAATGGGGTAAAAGCATTCTTGAATCATTTTTAAGTTTTTAAGAAAAAGTAAACCTATTTCAAAAAAAAAAAAATTCTAACCCCATTGGCAGATTTTTTTGTCTAAAAACAAGACTTGTTTAGGTTATTTTGCTCATCAAGACAATGTATCATGATTTAAGAATTATTAGATGTTTGTACATAAAACATGACAAAAATACTAAAAAAGAAAGTCTATTTTTGCAGATTATGAAATAAACAAAGTCACTGAGAAATTAAGAGTTAGTTGGTCACTTGGGTAGCGCAACATCATCTCTCAATTGGATTTTTTGACTGTTGTTCCCATTCTAGTTCCCAATATCCTACAGTAACTTGTGTAAATTAATATTTAGGGAAAAAATAATTTAACCCTTATAGGTTGTTAAGGCCATTTTTTTGTGTCTTAATTTGGCCACAATTTTCTCTGTGTTTCAGCAAATGGAATGATTTTAAGGGACAAATCTTATATTGACACATATTTTGAGAAAATGCTTTGAAATTTTTTAACTCAACAATATACCATGGGCAAATTTACTCCCCTTTCGGGTTGTTCGTATACAAAGAAAGCCACTAAATTAAACGGCTATAAAAATGTATCAATTTTTTTGCATAAATCTGTTAATCACCCTCAGAACTGATCAAAACTACCAAATGTTTACCTTTTCATGATTTTAACTCTTTAATTGCCAAGTAAGTGATGTCACTGATTTGGGGAAAAAATACACAAAATGACAGATTTTCAATATAAAAAGTGATTGTGGACTGGATTTTTTTTTACCTTTTCACAGTCTTGGGCTTGTCAAAGATTAGTAAAAACATTGTCTTTGATGCATTTTTAGTTTTTGTGCAGCATCAGATCTAATTTTTTTCACCCTAATAAGTTTGGCTTTTTTGACCCATGCATTGGCTTCCAATATAACGACATTTTTTGATTGCAAAGCCATGACACATTATCATTATGCATTCTTAAATGTTGGCGGTTTTTCCATTTGCTAATAGGTAAAATTTGTAATTTTTACTGTTGATCACCATGTGGCACAATTAACCCTTTAGTAGGCCTGTGCAAAGCTTAATTTCAAGCTTGTACATTGAATTTGAACAACTCACAAGGGTTAAAACACTCTTAAAAATGGTCCTTTTAGCATCGTGAAGCACCTTAATTTTTAAGAGTAGCTATATGAGGGAATAAAACAAGCTGGTCCAGCTTACAATTAAAGTTGTCAGTGGCAGACCTCCACCTGTTAGCTATGTGTATATTATCTGAATACACTTATTTAACACAGGGATTTGAGATTTAAGGCACAGTCTCTGGTACAGTACAATCCATCTCGGGTGCATGAAAGAACTTTCATTTTGAAATATGACACTCAAGTTACCGTGCATATTACAGCATGATTTATTGAGAAAGTCCAAGCATCATTTTTTTACAGGTTGTAATTACATAGCCATACTTTATTGAAAATTCTCATTCCCTCCTAACGCTTTATCATAGTTATGCTGGAATGTAGCAGCTCTTGGTATATTTAAATTAGTAACCTGACACACCAGCAATGGAAGCAGAATATATTTCTTCTTTTCTAGCAAATGTTACTTTTGCCAGCTTTAATAAAATTACAGTACTGGAAGATGAGCAAAACGACTCAAGAAAATAAGTCTAGTTTTTAGACCAAAAATATAAAATTTAAGTGATTTTGTGCATAAAACAAGCAAAAAATCTGCCAATGTCCTTTAGAAGTCAACAAGCATGCTTTTACAAATCATGAAAATGTACATGTAGGATTTTATAACATTGCAATAGTCTGATGTGTGTCTCTCTCCTCCAGGTGTCATTTTTCTGCTCCAATGCTTTTCAGATTAAAAGATTACACTGTTTGAAATAAAGTTCTTTAATGGTTTGCAATAGCTTATGTTTCACATCCTATATGTGATCACAGAATTTAGATATAGACCGATATACGCTGGTTTGGGACGAAGCATGGCAAGACACACTGAAATGATTGATTTATTGGATTTTTTATACAGTAATGGCTCAAGGCAAAAAAAGCTGCAAGAAAGTCTTCACGTTTATTTAACATCCTCTGTGGATTTTTTCTAGACTTCAAATGCCTAGGATGTGTGCAAGCATATTTGTATATTTTTATATTATTTTTGTCTCTAGGACATACTGGTGGTCTCATGGTGGGTCTCATTAGAGCTTTCAGGCGTCATGTTGACCAGGTGATGAGTCCAAATATTTCCACCTGCTCTTGTGGGTCAATGCTCAATTTGTAGATGGCATAGACAGAGGGGTTGTTACGTGACTCAAAGGTGCATCACAGCCAAGCAAGTTTTCGATTGTTCATCCACACCTTAGAATTCTCTGGCAAATAAGTCATTGTCCACTGGTTATTTTGTCTTTTATATTACACCTATGCAGATGTTCTATCATTTTAATGTAATTTTTGACCATTAGTAAATTATTATGGCTGTCTCATCATACAGTAAGTGAAATCACAGACTAACTTTCGGCCTTGAACATTTATATTTATGCATTTGGCAGACACTTTCATCTAAAGTGACTTATGCAGTGCATTGAAAGCTTTACGTGTTTTATCAGTAAGTGTGAACCCATGACCTTTGTGTGGCTAGTGCAATGCTCTCCCAATTGAGCTACAGTAACACTGAACTAACAATAAGTGAATAATTTCTGCTTAAAACATTTTTTAAATGAAACCTTTGACATTTATTCACCCAGACTTGTAAGCTGTTAATATTTCTTTGGTATATAAATATTTATTTTTACATATTGACAGAAATAACTGAAATTGGGTGAACTATTCCTTTAAGAAAATAATATGTAAGAAGAAATATACATTTTTAATTAAATTAATTAAATAAGTATAATTTAAGAATAAACCCTAGGGGTCGTTTTAACTCAAGTTTGGGTCAAATATGGGTACATTTTAGGTTGATTTAAACCAGCAGTTGGGTTTGTTCATATTTTACCCGACCATGAGTTGAAACAACGCAGAATTTTGAGTGTATAAAGTTCATTTTTTTCTACACTACACAATTTTTGACTAAACCAACTGTTGGGTTATAAATAAATGTATGCTGGGTTATTGTTACCCAACCATGGGTTAAAACAGTGGTCTCAAACTCCCGGCCCGCGGGCCATTTGCGGCCCGCCCTCCCCCTCTCTGCGGCCCGCATCACCTTTCAACAATATAACGTAATCTGGCCCGCAGAAAGATTTTTATTTAAATTCGTTTTTTTTATTTAAACGTTTAAGGGTTCGGTCACATGTCGCGTCTAACAACGCGAGTTAAAACGAGTCGAGGCGTTTCTTAAAGTATGTTTACTTTTCAAAGTGCTTGCTTGGGAGCGGAGGTTGCGCAGCGTGGGGTCGCGTCACCCGTTGCTACGCAGCCATGAGCGCGCGCTCCGTGATGGCGAGGGTAACGGAATGCGCGATCGGATTTTAATTTCTCTCGCGTCAATCATATCATTGTCACAATGCGATCAGTTCATCTGATCGCGACTTTGTAGTGTTTGTCCAGAGAAGATTTGTTACTTCCGGGTGGATACTCTGTTACTCAGAGAAGAGCTTCTGTGGGGTTATTACCGTAGTTCACATCAAGTCACAGCTTCTAATGGAGACACCGCAGTGGGAGATGTAGTGCAACAGTTTAATATTAAACTACGGATGAGAAAATGACCAATCAAAGGGCCCAGGTTAGGAAAAGAGGAAAGATGAGGAGAAATTAAAGAGGATACAAGTATGTACACTTCTATATTTAATGAAATATTAAGTATAATACATTATTATCTTGCTTGCTTATACATAGAGCAGTATTATTTATTTTTACTGTCCAACTAGCTTATGTAACATTGACTACCCATCCAAATGTTTTAGGATCACTTTCACTTATTAATATTTTTCTAAATATAATAGCAAATTCATTAAAACGGTAAAATAACAAAAAGGAACATAATGAAGTCAATACTATGACTGAAAACAGTCAAAAATAAATAAAAACAGAACCACTTACTGTTGGTAAATTATTTTTATTATAGTTTATAAATGTATAGGAATTAAATTTGTTAGTTTTAATAGGCCTTAGTTAATAATTCAAAGCCTAATAAGGTTAAGAAAATATTTAATTACTTTTATAAAATAATGTATATTTAAGCAATAAGGTACGAGAGGCTGTGCTGCATCGTGAATAAGCAACGGCCGAAGGGTGTTGTTAGGCACGACGCGAAGCGGAGTGCCTGCAACCCCTTCAGCCGTTACTTATTCACGATACAGCACTTGCCTCGAGTACCTTATTGCTTTTATAAAACGGTTACCACACAATATTAAAGTAAAAAAAATATTAGTGCAACTTTCATGAAGTTAAATTAATAAAAGCATTCCTTCCGCTAGAAAAAATAGTCCCTGAATGCAAACAACAACATGGAAGCTCAAATAAAAACAACAAACTGCTCTCAGAATTTGTCTCATTATATGTTTATGTGTTGCTAAGGGCGCAGTGATATTAAATAGAACTGTTGGGTGAAGCGGTCATAGCAGTGTTTTATCGTGAATAAAGCACACCTATTGACCAATCAGAATCAAGGATTGGACCTAACCGTTTTATAATAAAAAATAAAAATCACTGTTTATATATTTTCAAGTATTATTATACACTAAAAAATATTTTAAAGAAATATTGTACTTTTTTGAACGATAAAATAGCTCTGCGGCCCTCTGATGAAATGTCAGTCTCAGAAATGGCCCCAAGCCAGTTTGAGTTTGAGACCCCTGGGTTAAAACAACCCAGCATAGGTTTGTATTAGGACTGTCAAAAGATTAATCGTGATTAATCGCATACAAAATAAAAGTTTGTTTTTGCATAATAATTGTGTGCACTGTGTTTAATTATACACATTAAAAAATTATACATAAACAACGTTTTTCTTAAAGGCGGAGTGCACAATGTTTGAAAGGCAATGGTGATATTTGAAATCACCTAAACAAACACGCCCCTACCCCAATAGAATCTGGACCTTCTTTTAAAAAATCCGCCCCACACGTACGCAACCCGGCAAGGATGTTGGTTAGTAGACACGCCCCTTACTGCTGATTGGCTACAAGTGTGTTTTGGTAGTCGGCCCGTCTCCTTTTCCAAAGCGTTTTTCAAACATTGTGCACTCCGCCTTTAAATTTATACATGTACGTATGTATGCATTTATATATACATAATAATAAACAAAATAAACACAAACATATTATGCAAACACAAACTTTTATTTTGTATGCGATTAATCGCGATTAATCTTTTGACAACCCCAGTTTTTATATATACCAACAGTTGGTTCTGTACAATATTTACCCAACCATGGGTTTAGTCAATTTAGTTGATGATTTTATATGGTTTATCTGTTTTCAGTTTTCAGGGCTGTATTTGCTGTCATTCTTCATCATTATGCTGGGACTGGTCCTCTACTCTTCTTCCTCCACCTACGTGGCACAGGATCCCCGTGTTTACAAACAGTTTCGCAACACAGGAAATGCTATTACAGACACGCCCCCAGTGGGACCCCTTGAGCCTTCGGTGACCTATACGAGCCTGGGTCAGGAAATGGAGGATGAGCCTCGTATACGATTAGCCTGAAGTGGGCGGCGCTTCTTCGAACCAATTATCCACTGCCCGGCTGCAGTCTGTAGAAAATGCTAATGATCACTGAATGATGTAATCAACCACGTAGCAATTGAGTACACTGTGATCATGAACTGTGAATACTGTAGGTAGCAGTGACTTCTGTATATCTGAGTTATCAGATCCATCGTGTATAGAGATATCGTCCCGACCCACGAACAAGTTAAGTGTTTAGAAGGATTTGTGCTGAATGTTCGTCCAAATATTCGATTGTGACTGTTTTATTTTCTTACTTGAGCATTAAGGGTTCATTGTAAAAGTTTGACATGGTTTGCATTAATACTGTTTCATGAATATTTTATGTCTGAGTTTTAAATGATGACGACGTCTCTGGAAAATTGCATTTTGAGTTTTAAAATGCTGATTTGAGCCAGTGCCTTGCTATGTAATATTATTGTGGGTTACATTAGCCAATGAAAACTTCTAAAATAACGTCATCAGTATTGGACATCGTGTCATGATTACATATTGTATTATTTGCTCAAAATTATAAATAGTTTCATAAGTCAGAAATACAAAAAAAATCCCTGAACATGATTTTTTCACCTTTACCTGTAATATCATATTTTTTTAAATATTTATCATATTGTTTGTTGAAATTCTGCCAAGAAGGGTACCTTCATTTGTATTAAATATAAAGGCCTGTTTAATAGCCTGTATTAATTGTAAACTTGTAAAAACTACAATGTCCTTTTATTTTATAAAACTTATCAATTATTAAGGTTCAGTCTTTATTATTATTTTATTTGGATCAAATCCAGTATACATGTGTAAAATTATTGATATCTGAATATTGTTTGCTTTATTATTTTATTCCTTTCATGTTTTAGTTGTCGTTTAAATATCAGAAACTCTTAATGTGTTGACTTGCCTAAAATAAAATATATTTGTCTTAAACTCAAAAAAGAATGGCCATAAAAATGTATTCACCTCACAATGTTGTTTAGTAACACATCATAATCTCACCTAATACACTTTGGTGATGATGAAAGATATAACTTATATTTTAAATTCAATATTTATTGAAAATGTGAACTTCTCTTGTCTCTGTTTTGGATCCTTTTGTAAAGACTCCAAGTATTTGATAAAATATTACTCTGTTGAGAGTGTTTACAGATACATATTTACTAAATATTATCGTGAAGAATATCTTTGGGAGTCTGTGTTAAGTTATGGTAGGCAACAATCGTTTAATTTACATTCAAATAGCCAAATTATTTCCATAATGTTATCTTGTGAAAATGCAACATAATAAATTAAAGCTATAATAATTAAAAGGCAGAGTAGAATAAATTAACAAATTACAAACACAATGCAAATAGGAAAAGCATTTGCTGCTGCTGGGAAATAAATCAGGAACGAGCTCATGAATATTTATTTATTAATGTACAAGTTGGCCTACCTGATTGGCTTGGCGAATTAAAGACTTGTCTTATGAATGTTAATGAAGTTACGTGCGTTACTTCAGTTGAGTTGCCAAGCAACATGTGTTCGACTTGATGCGCGCCGCACAGCTGACAGACATCAAAGTACCGCGAGATCGGACCTGCTCTGCATGATCTGAATGGCTCTCGCGATACTTTGATGTCATACGCTTATCAGCCTGCATAGCGCTGCATGAAATCGAACACGCCTCTTGACCTCTCAGGTGGTTTCTTCGTAACCTTTAACCTTTTTAACACCAGCGAGTTGGCTGGCAGCGAGGCGGTGACACCTGCACAGGTATGGCGGACCTCAGCGCGACCTGGGAGCGAGAGTTGTTGGAACAATTCTCCGGCCTGACCGCTGCCACAGATGAAGAGACTGCGGCGGAAGTTTCTACGGAAAATAGCGACAATAATACGGGTTTATTACATTTAAGCGACGAAGTTCTGCTTGTAATATTGAGAAATTTGGAGCCCATGTCCCTGCTCAGGCTCGGCAGCACTTGCAGTATATTGTTCCGAATTTGTTCCTGCAACTCTCTGTGGACTCGACACTTCCAGGTAGAATTTCATCGATTTTTACCATTATGTTTTAATCCATTTAAAATTGAAAGCCATTTTTGCATGAACTTGCATCCCAACTTAACATCAAAATCCTATTTTTTATTTCTTTTAGTTTAGGGGTTTGCATTTGAATTCTTAAAATATAGATTTTCATTATTTTAATGTAGTTACATTTATCTTGTTTGGGTACAATGCTAAAACGTGGTGCATTTTTACATTTAGTTTAAAATAATTAGTAGTGTTTATTTTTTTAGACTTTGCTTTGTCCGACAAAGGCTTTCTAGAAAAATATTTTAACCGTAGAGACATGCGTAAATGTTTCATTTTAAACAACGTACGTTTGTGCAATCCTCGCGCACTTAACGCGCCAAAATGTGACGTGTATTACTGCGGTCTGTCGCGTGTTACAGTTGCAATCTATATCCACAGGACTCGTTTGGGGTCAGTCTGTCACACACCCTCGCCAGGTGTCCCTTGTCCGCCAAAACCGCCTTCCGCTTGGTTTTCATGTGGAGATCTCTCTTCAGAAACGTCCACTGTAACCGCGCGCTTCAGGAGAAACTCTTCGTAGAGATTCCGCTCGCGCCTCACCGATACTGGATCCAGTGGCTCGTGCTGGAGGAGAGCGTCCCCCTGCCCTCCGTAACACTTCCTTGCGAGGATGTGGAGAAACTGTGGGGCATCACCAAAGATCTCTTCCTGGACAAACTACAAGGTGCTCATAGCCAGATGTTTACCCTGCTTAGAAAAACTATAGAAAGCACATTCTAGTAGTTTTAATGGGAGTTGTATTGGTCTAAATGGAAACTATAATGGGTCTCTACCGGTAATGCGATGTGTTCTGAACCAATAAAACAGAATTCTACTGGAATAAGACCTATATTATTCTACATACAAGAATTGTTTATAGTTTTAATGGTAAACAGCTGATGGTTTTACCTAGTATTTATAATAAAACCACTAGTATTGGTTTTTAAGCAGGGTAACTAATAAATTGTGTACCAAACTAGTATAATGTATTGTATGCACTGCAAGTAGCTTCCCAGCAAGAACAAAATGTTTTTCAAATGTTATTTTCTCATGAACATGAAATTTCCTTGCTAACCAAAAACGATCCTTTCTAGGAACCAAGAAGTAACATTCACAGAATGTACTTGGAAGCAAATATTGTTAGCTTGGTTTGGATAAATTTGGATTGAAACTCCTAAATACATGTTAAGCCTGAATGACTTTATTATGCTCGTTTTTACAGAGAAAAGTGAAGATTGTGAGAGCCTCAAGTTTGAATGGAGAGAATTGTATCATCTTGCATTGAAGCATCATGGTAGCATCACGCTGGTGTTTCTGCATGTTCTCAGCCAACACCAGGATAATGGTGAGAAACTTTTTTCATCTTCAATAAAATATTCAATAAAACATTAAATTCACTTTAAATTCAAATGAGAGGATGACAGAAATTAACACAAACTGAAGTATGAGAAGTATTTTATAGCGACCGTAAAATATCTGTACATTTTGGGCATTCAATCAATTTTGTGAGCTTTTTAAATGGTATTAAAAGTTGCAATGCATGTGGAACACATTTTGGATAAAATGATGAAGGAAAAGTGTTTTTGGACTCAACAAAATTACAAAGTTTTTATAACTAACTGTATGCAATAAGCCTAAGCCTTTTGGTCCCCTAAAGGTGGTTCACAGCTGTTCCGTGCACTGAAGGCTGTTTGCATTACACAGCGCCAAAAACTTAATTCGGTGCTGCCCACTGTGTTGCAGGGTTGCCAGGGCCTCGTCTTTTTTGTTCTTAATTACCGTTTTTGCGCTTAACCGTTTATGGCTTTTGGCTGAAGTTTTTGGTGTTATTGAAGTGTGAAGATGCCGATTTTAATATTTTGATCTTTGATGGAAAGCATTTGGTTTTATTTCTGTTTATTGTTGGATTTTATTGTTCGCTTTTTTGTGCAAGATCTGGCAACACTAGTAAGCCAATGCTCTTCCCTCTTTCATTTTGTGCACTGTGCATACAGAAGACTTTTTCCCCTTCTAGGCATTTATTTTACAGGATCTATTATTCCAACAGCGTCGGAGCGTTCCCCTTTCTCCACCCTTGTAAGGTCACGCTAGCGCGTCACATGGCTAGTGCAAGATAAGAAGATATGGTTTAAAAGTACAAATGTATTTATTTTTTTGCGAAAATGACGATCGCTTTGCTAGATAAGGTATTTTAGATGATTCAGTTGGGATCATTTAGAGCCCTTTTGAAGCTGACCGTTTTATATGGAGAAAAATCCTGGAATGTTTTCCTCAAAACACTTAATTTCTTAACTAAACAAAGAAATGCATAAACATCTTGGATAACATGGGGGTGATTAAATTATTAGGATTTTTTCTATGAAAGTTGAGTAATCCTTTAAATCGAGCACGGCACTGGTGCGCATGGGCACCATATAGCTGTATTTTATTTTCAGACAGTTCAGATTATCTGATTCAACAAATGAAGAGAATTAAAAAGGTTTAAATTACAGAATACATAGAAATATTTTTAGATTCATAAGGAAACCCTAAGAGAGAATGCACTCCAAAGTGGTAATGCAGCACGACGCAAAGCGTTTACCACAAACATTGCTCTGGTGGTTAAGACATTTGACAAGTTAGATGTGCGTTTTACAGAAAAATAATCTACACCCGTGGAACATTCAGGGTTTTCCGCAGCATATTTCAGTTAAGGTGGCCCGCCTAAGCTTGGAAACCCTACCGCCTTAAAGGAATAGTCTACTCATTTTCAATATTAAAATATGTTATTACCTTAACTAAGAACTGTTGATACATCCCTCTATCATCTGTGTGCGTGCACGTAAGCGCTGGAGCAGGCTGCGACGCTTCGATAGCATTTAGCTTAGCCCCATTCATTCAACGGCACCATCCAGAGAAAGTTAGAAGTGACCAAACACATCAACGCTTTTCCCACTTAAGACGAGCAGTTATACGAGCAAGCTCGGTGGTACAAAATAAAACGTAGCGCTTTTCTAAGCGGATTTAAAAGAGGAACTATATTTTATGGCGTAATAGCACTTTTGGGAGTACTTCGACTCGGCGCAGTAACACCCTCCCTCTCCCATTATGAGAGTGAGAAGGGGAGCGGACTTTTCAGGCGAGTCGAAGTACTCTCAAAAGTGCTATTACGCCATAAAATATAGTTCCTCTTTTAAATCCGCTTAGAAAAGCGCTATGTTTTATTTTGTACCACCAAACTTGCTCGTATAACTACTCGTCTTAAATAGGAAAAACGTTGATGTGTTTGGTCACTTCTAACTTTATCTCTAAATTGGTACCATTGAATGAATGGGGCTAAGCTAAATGCTATCGAAGCGTCGCAGCGCGCTCCAGCGCTTACGTGCACGCACACAGATGATAGAGGGATGTATCAACAATTCTTAGTTAAGGTAATAACATAGTTTAATATTAAAAATGAGTAGACTATTCCTTTAACTAACAAATTTTCTGCGGGAAACCCTGACATTTTTTTAACCAATCAGAATAAAGCATTCAACTGCCCTGTGGTATAATTGGTCCTAATCCTCTGTAAGTGTTGATTGATTGAATCCAGTCAACAAGAGTTCATTCTCTGCCCTTTTCAGCAATTCACTTTAGACTCTGAAAAAAGGCACCCAAACTCTGGGTTGAAAGGAACCAACAGTGTATTGTCCTTTTATTACGTCCTAACCGAAAGGACATCATGATGTCTGGATATTATCCCTGGTCTGGTTGACCTTTCAGATGTCTTTGCTGTGTGCTTTTCCTATTGCCCTCCAAGTAATGGAGTGTTTGAAGAAAAGTGTGCTTTCCAATTTTTTTTTTTTTTGAGCTAGTGGTCACACTAAAGTTCAGTAATTGGCTGTTGGTTGGAGAGTTGGGGTGTGATGTTTGGGTTCTGAACGATGTGATGTGCCTGTAGTGATGAACTGTGACTCACTTGGTATTTCCTATCTGATTTAATGCTTATTTAATACACCATCCTATTAAAAGCCTGTGTCTATATTGCTTGGCATGTCTTGGTATACACGATATTAAATAAACAAATCACATCACCGTTGCCTTTTCATAACAGCAGATAACATCGGTCAATTGGAACGCTGTCATTAATGCATTAGTTTTTGTCGACATCTAGAAAATGGCGCAAAAGTTTTTCTCATCTTAAATTAAAATGCACCTACTGTTTCTTATATTAGCTTTGTTTCTGTCTTTTGCTGCCTTTAGATCACACGGAGCTGGAGTCCATGTATCATCAGTACGTCCAATGCAGGTTCCAGTGGCTCTTCACTTACTGGCTGTTTCGTCAGCCAGCGCCGTACAACAAGCAGCTGCGAGCCATTTTCCTGCAGTGGAAGAAACACAGCAAGAGGAAGGTGGCTACCTGGGGAGAGACGCTTTGTGATGTGAGATATCTGGCGTCTCTCCATCCCATCACCAGCGACTACTGGAGAGGCAGGTTGGCCGGCGGAGACGAGAGTTTGGGTAGGTTATGGGATTAGAATCATCTTGATGTTGAAAACCTTGATTTTGATTATATTATGTATTCAGTTTTTCCTTGAGGAATGTATACTGGCTTTTCTGGTGGAGAAAGTTTCTGCCTGTCTTCGGGCCTTGGGAATATCTGCGTCTCTTGTTCTGACTCGGCTCGTTTCTTTCCATCAGGGATTCAGACTGTTGAAAACTACTTCTCCATGTGCAAGTCGCTCGTGGCTTGGATCTTGGGTCGTGACTGGGGCCGACTGAAACGAAGGAAGGTACAGAGTTACTAGGTTACCGTATAAAAAGCAGATATGAGTTAATTACTTTTTTCTTCAAGATAAAATCTTTAGTCCCGGAAGGGCATTGTTGTGTTTGAATAAATTTGGCACGTTTCTTTTTTCATTTTCTTCACTCGCCGATATCTCTCTTCTCCACCTCAAGTTTTCCAAATAAGTTCCTCTGAAGATGTGATCTTAAATATTGCCGCATTGTTCTGATTTCTCATTTCATTAGCCAGTGCAAATGATTTCACAGGTCACAGCTTGAGCAGACGCTCCTATCTAATGGCTGTCTAAATGGATTATAGACGTATCCGTGCATGTCCCACTCAATCACACGCGTGCGAGTGCAGGCTCTCCCAAGATTGTACGCCGTCTTGCAACACACATGAGCGTTCAAGGACACAAACAAGGTCCAGCGAGATCTTAATTGACTTATTTTTAACATCAGCAAACCTCAATAGCTTGGTTTTGTGGTGCACTTTCCATAGCCAACATGCTGCATTATAGTATGATGGCTTTTGCAGTATTAGCATTGATCTGAAATGCTAATAACCGCAGCAACATGTCACGCTGCATACAAAACCTATTTTGATTGCGGTTGCACCTCTGTTGTTGTACGAATATGCAAAATTTGGCCTGCTCCCCGATGTGCATGCGCTTGGTTGGAAGCAAGGGCATACAGAATATTCGGTGTCCTTATTTGGCACACGGTCGACGTGCGCTAACAAAGTGTTGTGTTGTTGGCAGGTTTATGAAGACACGCTGGAGGGTGTTTATCTTTTGCTGAGACGAGAGATGCAGGAGAAACTCGTCGACCGCGAACGCTTCTGGCAGGTGGCCAAAATCCAGATGACCCGCGTCTGCACGCTGGAGGAGACGGCCGTGAATTACGTCAACTGGAAAATGATTGAGACTCTCCCCTATTACAAGTCAGTTCTGCTTGGGTCTGCTTGTTTTACATTTATGCATTTGGCATTACGAGGAATACATGTTATAAGTGGGTCAGTGACCAAAACGGTTTGGCAAGATGAGAAATTCAATTGTTTTAAAAGCATGCATCAGGTTTATTTCCATGCACAGTGTATTTAAGTTAATTTTATGCAATAAAAATTACCTTTGCACCATTTTTATGAAAGTTAAGACTGAATTGACCTGAAAATGTCAAATGGTGTAACCCCAAATTGCGCCAAAGAATGAGGAATATTAAATATTTTATCCACCTTGATGGCATGTAAGCGTAATCATAAAAATTTTTAAAAATATATTTTTTTAGATATTTCGAAAGGTAGCGTTTTTGTAATATTTGTCTGGACATGTGCTGAAAACAGCTCCGTTTTCTAAATAATCTTTGACAAATTATGTAAAAATGTATGTAAAAAAAATCATTTCACTAAACTAGATGATTATATTTTATTTTTTTATGCCACCGTTTTTATGAATATATTTAATAAAAAAATACTAGTGGACGTAGGCCGGTTACCACATTGAGATTTTTGCAATTATCCCCCAAATATTCTTTCAAAATGAAATAAAACCATAAATTTTAGACTTGGTCCTCAAAAAGAGAGTGTATGCAAGTAATCTGTACATTTATTTTGAAATTTTAACCCTTTTACATTAAATGTATCCAAAATAATAACGTCACGTCATTGAGCCAAGTGTTTGTTCACTGGGGATCGAACCCATGACCTTGCGTTGGTAACTGTAGAAATACTCCCTGTTGTCTGTTCTCTTTCATGAATATATGGGATTAGGATTTTAATGCTTGCCATATACCAATAGCCACTTTTTTTGTGGTGTCCTAAGGAACCTGTAATTTTTTTAAGATTACTACCGAAGCCATAAATAGATGCTGTGTCGTTTAAATTGCAATCACTTTTGATAAAACCAAGTAAGGAAGAGCTTGAGCTTTACTAGTGCTTGGATTTCAGTCTTTGCTTTGAAGGCCAGAGAGTGTGCAGGGTTGAGATGCGGGTATCGCTGACAGCTTCAAACAAACAGCCTGCAGTAACTGATGGGGTGAGATCCGCAGCACATCGATGACATCTTTGAAGTGCAGGGTGACTGATCTCAAAAAGCATGGACTGAACTCCGCTCTAAAGTCAGCCCGAATCCACTGTGTCTATCCAGTATACAGGGGTAACAAGTTATTTTTAAACTTCTGTAACCCAACACATCAAAATGAATGATCCGTCCAAACCCGGCCCGATGCTGAGCGGAAAAGATTAAGCCCGAGGTCCGACCCGACACATTTGCTTATATTTTTGCCCCGATCCCGCGGGTCCCGTCGGGTTGTCACGTTGAGAACTCTAATATGTATTTTATATAAAACTGTATTGTCGTGATAAAACATTATCTGTTTGTTCATGTTGGTCCAGTTTAACTCAAAAAAATTATATAGGCTAATAAATATTTTATTTTTGTAATATTCACAGTGCCCATTCTCTCCGATCATTTTAAAACATTTTAAATCATTACGCATAGATTTTGCAAAAGAAATTCGCAAGAAATAGCAAAAAATAACTCCTTGCGTTATTCCTTGCACAGCTGTACTACTCTTGCAGCAATTAAAGCAGTTCAGTTTTGTTTTAAATGCCAAAATAGTTGTATTTCTTTTTTACTTAGAGCATTTTTTTTTTGTTAAAGTTTTTTTATGATGAGTGGCCAACAGCAAGTTGACGACATGTTTGATCAATTGAGCCTCTCAAATCAACACTTCACTTGCCTATAATAACATCTATATAAAATATATTTTTTCAGCATATCACAATGTTAGTTTAAACATTTATTATCAACGCACACTAATTTTAAAAGTGGAGGCAGGTTGGGCTGCTGCTCGCAGTCGCAATGGGTGCAGAAAAAATGAAAAGGGCTATACAAAACAAAACGAAATAAATTCTTGAAACTTTGGCAAAAACATGTCCCCCTAAGAAAAGTGCTAATTCTGTTGGAAATTAATAACATTTTCATAAAGAAAAAGAATCAATGTTATAATCAGGGGGTCCTTTGCACATACTGTATGTAAGGTTCTTTTATAGTTTTTTTTTAATTTTTATTAATTTAATGATTATATGCTGGCCCATTGCCTACAAAATCAGCTGTCCTCGTTTAAGAGATAATCATTTCAACTTGATTAAAAAAGTAATAGTTGAATTGAATAATATATTTACCACATGAAAGGGTACATTGTAATATGTATTAAAAACTACAAACAGTGAGTTTTGAACAATATTTACTATTATTTTGTGATTGCTTAAAATGTGTCCCACATATTCGTCACCACCATCAGATTTTTATAAAAAGCAATAAAATCAGACAATTACAGGGTCAACTGCATCCCTGAAGACCCCATTTTCAAACCTTCAGCTCTACTGCATGCTTCAAGATCACTCAAGCTCCTGTATGTTTGCTATTTTCTCTTAAACTTGTTCAGATTTTTGGACATTTACTGTGACAACCATAACATGTCAACACCGTCATCTTTGTTTAAAAATATTAGATAAGAATATGAAATAAATGTATAATTTTTAAGAAGAGGTCTGAAGTAGCTAGCAACAGATGGGCAACAAGATGGCTAATGTGAACAACTCATCTATTTTTTAATCTATATTAGGTCTTTGTCACCACCGTCAGGTTTTCTTTCTTTTCTGTCAGGTTTTATGTATTTTAGGAAGTTATGATTTGATATTTGTTCATCACAGTGCTGAGGATTGTTATTTTTTGGACCAAATATTTACATAAAGTTTAAGCAAGAAGCCATTGACTTGAGTGGTATACGTTTTGGAATAATGAGGCCAATGTCACCACCGTCAGATTAGTGTCACCACCGTCAGATGTAGTTTTATTTGTTTTAAATGAATATGCTTACAATATGTTTCTTCAGTGCTGTTGAGTTATTAAATTAATAGTCTCTATTAATACAAAAATATGTTTATTAAATAAAAAATCATTACTTTTTCCATTTAGGCTTAAAGTAAATGTTGTGTGAGTAATAACTGGAAAAACGCCTATTTTATGAATAAAATACGAACAGGGGGGGTTGCACCGGTAAATTGCTGAACAGCGAAGACCTTGATCTATAATGATATACTTTCAGATTTTGTAATTTAATTATTTATTTTTTTCAAAATTTAAACCTGTTTTATCCAAATTCCCAAGAATCACTGAAATATTAAACGAAATAAACATGCAGGTTGCCTTATCTTACAACTTCGTATGCATATTTTTCTTTAAATGTAAGGACTTTACCACAAAACATGGCTATATGTAACCAACAGTTAAACCAAGAAAATCTGTAGCCTTCAGCTACTGTTTTGGGATTCTGCACATGCAAGCAAAATGTTTGTTTAATTTTTCTTCCTCAGACTGTATCTGGTGTCAGGTAATGCCGTCTATCTGGATCACGTGCAAGGTTTCTTGCGGAGAAAGAGGCTTATTCGTGACTGGATTTACCTGGAGGAGAATGCCTGGGCCAGACAGATACTACCTGACCAACTCTACACGCTGCTGGAGTTTGACACAAAGATCTCTCAAGGTGACTTCAGTTAGCACTATACTTAATCCACTGACAACAAAACAGGCCTGTTTATAAATATAAATCTATCTAAATGACTAGACCAAGCAACTCATTAGATGGTTCCAATGGCTTGTATTGACATTCTTACAAAGCCAACAGCCAAGCTTAATTTAGCATGGGGATAAGTGAGACCCTTAGGTCTTATCTGCTGTCTTGGGCGTATTACTGTTTTCTTTAGATTTGCTCATTAACATCCAACATCATCTGGTGCTGTCTTGCCAAACTTACTTGTTTCTGTGTTTATTCAGCAGATCCAAACTTTTTAATCTTCAGTCCCCTGTGTCTAGCATTTGTATATATTGTTCCTAGCATAGCGATTACATGCATCGTGTAAGTCCTGAAATGGCCAGCTACCAGAGATGGGAAGTAATGAGGTATAAATACTTTGTTACTGTACTTTTGTAGATTTTTCTGGTATTTGTACTTTTGCTCTAGCCTGGGTGCCAGCCGATCTTAGCCCCGCCTACCAGATTTTGAGAACGGGAAGATCGGTCTGGGGTTTCTGCGTTGAGGAGCTACTATGGTTCGATCAGCTTTGGGTCTAGCAATCAAATTCAGGGTGGGCTTTATACGATGATGGACAGATAAGCAACAGTAACGTAATGAACCACGTCACCAAAGAGTGCGTGTGTTGAATCTGTTTACAATGAAATGGCTGCCGCTGTAGAATTCAGATGTGTGGATTCTGACATTGAGTCTGTTCTAAAAGATATCGACAGAGCATTACGCGAGCAAGGCATTTGTTGATGTTTTTGCCGTCCTTCCTACGGGATTTGGCAAAAGTTGGTCGCAACTGAAATGGGTATCACGGCGATGCAACTCGGCGTGCATGACGAGATGGATATAATTAGCGGTCGTTGCCAGCTTCTTTTCGGAAGCCCGGAATTGTGGTTGCTGAATAAGTGGAGGGACATGCTAGGCTCCAATATTTTCAAGTGAACGTAATGGGTAGCTATCGTCGTGGATGAAGTTCACCTAACGTACAAATGGTAAGAGATAGTCTTACTGTATGACTTAGTAAATACTTAATGTTGTGATATAAACGAAATGTTGTGTACATAGTAGTTGTTGATCTACATTCGCTAACTCGGACTTAGTATAATCACAACGTTGGTGTCATTGTAGCGAAATAACTAGCAGTTCGGTCAGGCTGCAAAAGACGTAATTTCAACATACGTCTCACACCTTGTTGCTCTGCACTCAATTGGATAGACCTACGACCAATCAGAGGCATTTTTTGGTTGAGAACACGCCTCATAATTATAGCTCAATGGAGCGGTATCAGACTCAAATTCTGACTAGAATTGAGTATGACAACGTCAGGCTACTTTTGCTCCTCACATTTTTAAAAAAATATCTGTACTTTCTACTTCTAATATTTTTCAGAACAGGCTCGTTACTTTAGTTTTACTCTGTATTTTTTTTAATAAAAATATCCGTTCAGGAGATTTGTCTTGTTCCCAACTTCCCATGCGATCTCTCCCTCTCTCCGCCCCTGCGTGTGTCCGAGTCTGTGAAGCTCATATCTCCGACACTGGCACATCACATCATACAGGTAGGCAGTAGCCCTTCCCAGCTGCTAATTCGGTTGTATTTTTCTTGGCTTGTTTAGGTGTGTGGTGATCAACAGGGTTCCCACGGGTCCTTAACATTTTTAAGTTTGTGAATCTGGGGGAAAAAATTCAAGGCCCTGGGAAGTTTTTGAAAATATACATACATAGATATACAGGTCATTGAAAGTGCTTAAATCTATTTTATGCAAGAAGTTTTCTGGAAAAAAATCCATATTCCCTGTTTAGTGTAGAATATCATATAAATTCTATACTTGTTAAGCACACATGCTAAACTGTTTGCTTTAAATGCTTATATCTTCTGTATGCGAATATTAATTCATACCAAAATGCTTTAACACATGAAAAAGTCTCTGGTTACGTATGTAACTGTTGTTCCCTGAGAAGGAAAGGAGACCCTCCGTCTCCCTTGCCATAACGACAATTGTTAGTTAAGGTGGTAGGGTTGGGCGGGTGGACGTTGCCGCGGGCGTGGTATTCAAAGGGGCGGGGCGTATGCGTCATGATGAAAATTAAAATATTTTAATTTAATAAATAAATAACATTTATTTTTAAAACACTCAAATAAAACTTAATTTTGAAGAAACTATGACAAAAAATTAACACATACTAGATTATTGATGAATTAAATGTTTTACTTCTAACGGGAATAGCTGCGTGATGAAGAGAACCTAAAGGGTTAATAAACACAAAACTGAAGCAGATGTTGTAGAAAGTCTGCGGAACGATTATAGATAGCGCAAAAATTTTAAACTGATTATTTTCCACTATTAATTACATTGTCTTAAAGGAGTGTAACTACTGTAGCATGTAAATAATGCACATAAATAAAGTGAGCAACAGGCACGTGAAACCCTAGCAGTTCACCAGCTAACTTACTTTAAATTTGCAAGAACTATAGACTAATACAATAACAGGCTTAAATAACCCCAAAACATAAGTCCACTTCCAGTTCTCACGGACACACGTTTTATCAACTGGCTATCTTCCAGACATGATGGACCACGTCTTTATCTCATTTCGACCACGTAGTGCGCATGCACGCTCGCGGTGTGAAGCGCGTCTGCGCTATTCTCCGAGATGTTTTATCAATTGGCTAGTTATTCTCCAGACAGTGGAGGATAACGCCATCTTTGGCAATATTTTAGATAACGATAATCTTCCTGGCTCCCGCATCACCCTGTCATTGTCGTTAAGCCTCACGATTGGTTGAATTTGATATACACATTCAGACACACATAGCATTGGAGGTGCCCCCAAAGTGTCACCGTAGTGACGCAGCGTGAGTTCCCTCGAAAGGAATCTTTAACAATGTATCTTAAAAGGTAACTCGATGTAACCTTGCTCTCACTTGAAATGTGTTCCCACATGTAGGACTTGAATTTGAGGGTATTGGACCTGGAAAGTCCTTGAAACGTCCTTGAAATTAAAGTTAACTAGGCGTGGGAACCCTGTATGTCTTTGAAAACACTTCACAGTCTTCCTCATAGAAAAATACACACATCTCTGTAACGGCAAAGAGAGAAATCCAAATCTGCACGTCGCACATGAGCTGTATAAATGCTAGCACTGCGTAAAAATGCTCTCTAATTGCAGCCGCATTCAGGAACTCTATGATAACAAAAGTAAACAGAAAGATCGGTTCATGAGATTGGCAAATTTAGGGAGTACCTATCGAATTATTTAATGCCAATACCGATCTGCGGCCGATCGATTGGAGCATTCCTACTTAACATATGTAACATTTGTTTAAAAAAAGTGACTTTTGTCACAGTCAAGAGATGAGGAAAAACCTCCTCCATTTTAAACACAAAAGGTGAGAGTAGTAAGCTGAAATCTTTTTGTATGATGTGAGGTCCAGTTACCAGTGTGACAAGTAAAAAGTAGTCATGAATACTACCCGTTTTAGTAAGTAAAAGTAAAGTATCGTCTCTCACGTGCTAAAGTAAAAATTGTAGTCTGTACTTTAACTTTTACCAGAGTATTTTTAATCTTGAGTATCTGTGTTTCTACTTGAGTAAAGGATGTGTGTATACTTTTCCCATCTCTGCCAGCTACCAATGTAAGCATTATGCCTAAGGCCTTGCCCTAATAAAAGAAAATGACCAAGACACCGTATTAAATGTGGTGTAAAGGAAAATAAGTCTGTTAGGGTTGGATGTATAGCTCATTCAGCTTGGTTTAGCGATGCTTGACACCCAGGTTCACCATGATGTATTTGTGAAACTCTGAGCTGAACTGATTTCAGTGTTAATCGAATTTACATATTCATTCTGTTCGGCACAAGAATGCTCGGATGTAGCAGAAATGTCAGAAAAGCTACAATATTTTAGCTCCGGACTAATGGAGGTCAGTGAGATGGTTTAATCGGTCAGAGGAATGATGATTTGAGGTTCTTGATTAGGATTTATGAGGGAGGCGTTTTGTCCCTCTGTGGGCAAGAAAGGATGGTCAGTTTATATGTGGGCTTAGACTTGGGCAGTTTGTCTCGTTTACAATCTTTAGGGATTTTTTCGGCTGTCATCTAGATGCAAAAACAAGTTTACAATCGCTAAAGAAGAGATAAGTGCTTAACTCATGGGGTTTTATGGAGAAGTATAAAACACAATGTTTTTTATTTGTACTAGGATTGTTGTGATTGGCTTAGTGAATTTAGGGTTGCCAGGTCTTCATTATAAAACCAGCCCAGTGACCCTAAACACCAATTCTTAAAATATGCCACTCCCATGAGGTGTAATAATACATGAGTTAATGCATTGATTGAATGGCTAATGATAAAATGCCTTATTGTCACATGTAAAATGTCCATATGAGTTGCCTTTATTTTGACACACTTCACATGTTCATATAATGTCTGCATTTTTGTTGAATATTGTCTGAAAATACTGTCTGCATGTGTCAGATGCAACGACAAAGCAAAGGTAGCATAGAAAAGACAGATGCAGATAACTTTGTGTCTGCTGTTAGACACAGTCTAAGTAAGGAGTAATTGACGTTGAATCATGAGAAAATAATGCACACCCAAGGTGGTAATGCGGTATGACGCGGAGTTTGATAGTGATCATACTTTTGTGTTGTGTCTGTACAGAGAGTTTACACGGGGATTCGTTGACCGCCCAGCTGAGTCGACTCATGTGGCTGTACCTGAACTCAGGTCAGGAGATTTATCTGCAGGCGGTGAAGGAAATGGTTTTACAATGTGCTCAGGCCAGTCTAAGCCATCTTGGCTCACTGGTGGCCTGTGAACTGCGTGTGGTTTAGGACTGTTACACACACCAAATCTGTTTTTATTGACTTTTTATAAGCTGACTCAATGAGTTTGTTTTTAATCCTCTTTGTTAGGTGTTTTTACAGGATTTTACTTGCATTTTCTTACTTTTTGCATTTTTCCACTCTGGAGGTTTTAGCCTTATTGATCATTTTGTAATCGTGTGCTATTTAAGTGCAATAATGAAGAGATGCTTTTATCTTGCTGTTATGAAATCTGTCAGTTTTAGCTCAAATGATCACGCGTCTCTCTCATGAGTTGTTTTTATTGTCACTGACCATGATTTACATAATAGCTCAAGTACATCAATTGCAAGGTTGTAGGCTTACTATTAAAGCACCTTCATACTTAAAAAAACTGCTTGTGTATCATTTTTTTTGAATCTTAAAATGTCAAAGCATTCATAAATCCACATAATGCAGGACTAATGTGCTTTAGTAAATTTAACTAAAAAAAAAAAAGAGTAAATTCTATTAAATTTTGTAAAATGTAAAAATAACACAAATGAAAGTGGATTTTACATGATAAAACGAAGTAAAATTTACTCAACAATGTGTTTATTTATTATTACTTAAATTTTTTGTAAGAAATAATACAAGTAGTTTCAACATAAAATTATTAAGTTAAATTCCTTAAGTAAATATAACTAACTAGGCAGTGGACTTGTAGTTCCCAGCATGCTTTGCTTGGTACTGCATTTGGAGAGTAAAATTTGAAATTAAATGTGATTTTATGTGTTTTTAAAAAAAGACTTGTTTAGTGTTTAATGTTAAATTATCTTTGAGATTTAGAGTTTCTATTTTAAGTTTTGTGGTTACATCATTCAGAAAAGTGGTGCTTGTGTAATCAACAATAGGTGACACTATGAAAATCATGTGTGTTAATTCTCTTCTTACTTGCTCAACATAATGTGGTATATATTAATAAATAAATAAAATAAATATTACGTGATTAAATCTGGAAGATCCTATTAACGGAGTAACCTTTTAAAACTACGTAAAATGTTTTGGTAACAATCATATACATCAAATTTTATTTATTATACATATTAATTAAACATAACATTTTTTTACAGCGTAATTTTACTTTACTTGGTTAACTTAAAAGCGGATTTAAATGAACAAAAACGATAAGTAGAATTTGCTAAGTTTACTGAGTGCAAAAACTTGCAAAGGAAAAATAAAGTAAATTTTACTTTTTTTTCAGTGTATATGATAGTATTTGGCTGAGATACAACTATTTAAAATTTGGAATCTGAGGGTGCAAGAAAAATCTAAATATTGCGAAAATGGCCTTTAAAGTTTTCCAAATGAAGTCCTTAGCAACACACATTACTAAATACATTTTTGATATTTACGTTCGGACATTTACAAAATCTTTATGGAGTATCTTTTTTGACCCATTAAATGTATTGTTGGCTATTGCTACAAATATACCCTAGTGCAGCGTTTCTCAAAGTGTGATGTGGGCCCTACTGGTGGAAAATTAAAACATAAGTGGGGCGTGACAAAGGGAGGAAATTTTGTAATTTTTTGTTAAATTTAACAATGGTAAGTTTGTGAGACAGAATGAAAAGAAAACTGGAGATAGACAGTGGACCTAATCAGCCAAAAAGCCAGCCGAAAAGAAAGTATGATGACTTTTGTCAAAATGCAAACACAGTTGCATTATTATTATTATTTACTTTTGAGCAAAGTCTCATTCCTGCAAAGTGATAATACACTTGCACGTTTATTTTCTTTATCTAAAGTGTTTATTGAATATAGCCTTAGAAGCTGGTATGGCGTTTAAAAGAAAAGAGTTTAATAATGTTATGTTTTAAAATGTGTTGTAATTAAATACATTTCAACAGTTAAACTTAAAGCTTACTTGATTACAATTTTGTTGGGGTAATTGGAGACAGGTGGGGTCCGGAATCCTTCCCCACCTCCAAAGTGGGGAATGGCAGAAAAAGTTTGAGAAACACTGCCCTAGTGACACGGTTTTGTGCTCCAGGGTCACATATTTGAAAAAATGAAAGTAACCAAAAATAGACTTTCCCCAAAAGCCACCTTGTCACTTTGATTTGATTACCAAACAGATTAAACAAACCAGTAGTAGAAAAATACTTTATTTGACATTTGTACAAATGCATTTTACAAAATGGAAAAATACTTTTAAGAAATTGTACATAAATAGAACTTTGGCATTTGTAAAATCTAGCTGGAAAACAAAAAGCTTAAAAACTTTAAAAGACGTTGAATTTAACACGCGCTGCAAAGCCAACCGGCGGCTTTCAGTCCACAGTAACTCGGTCATGTCAATCCATGCACGTGACTTATTTTGTAATAGTACGCAACACAAACATACGTCCACATGCTATCAGATACACACACATTCTCTGTCAGGATATTAGCATCTCGCCGCCTGAGAATAAATATGCATTGCTTGAGAATATGGCTTAGCTTAACTGCACCTTTATGAAATAAAACTTTAACAGTTATGGAAAATGTCAATGAAAACATCACTGCTGCATAGATTCATAAAGGCACAGATTTACTACAATAATATCTGTAAAAATGTGTAATGCTGGTTAACTTGAGGTTGTTGCATAGCCCAGTACCCAGTACTATTTATTCCTAATGTCTTAAATACATAAAAGACAATCTATACACATGCACAAGATATGAGCACATTATGACAAAACCCCCCATGCTAAATATTTTAAATACGTTATAGTCATGATGCATAAGCAGAATTAATATAGATGTTTGTATATATCAGACATTTGTCAGTCACCTTGGTGTGTATAAAGCATGTGCAAAAGTTGACATGACCGATGGACTTTAACGTTACAGAATTAAAAATTCTGCTTGGGTCAACTTGAAATTGACACTTAAGACCACACAGCTCTCAAAGAGTTAAAATCCAAAATTTCAACAAAAATCTTAAAATACCTGAGTGAGTAAGTTTGCATTGTTTTTTACATAAGTATTATATCTGATCTATATGAAATGAGTCTTGAATAAGCGTTCAGGAGGTCAAACGAAATATTTGCAGAACGTTCCCTCTTGTATCTTTGACTTTGGATGCATGCAACTTGTGAACAGTGCTGCAGCATTTCTGAAAAAAAAAACTAAATTGCAATCTACTTAAAAATGTTAAATGGTGTCCTGAATACATTAACCTGAATTCCTCTGCTGTCTTATATTATTAAGTGAAACACTTTTATGGAAGCCCAAATTGCTCATATCTGCATCGATAAGTTAAAGTACCAACAAACAAACTTCAGATGCACAACATTCAGATAAAATGTAAGATGCTTGGAAATGTCGACCTGCGACATGTTGGGGTGAGGATGTGCCAGCTTCTTTGGGTATAAATGACAAGTTTGGAGGTACACAGGAGATGATATAGTCAGAAAACATAAGGCACTTTAAACAACACATTCCCTCGAAGACAAATCATACCATTAAACTCTTACATACAAGCACACAGTGTGAGGAACTTGCGGCCTTAATACAATGTGGCCTCCAACACAGTAATAAATATAACACGATACATCCTTGTAAACTGGATTCACAGCTTGGTCCAGCCAAAGACCTAAAACTTATATTCATTATGCCAACTTTATTATTATTATTTTCCCTTTACGAGCTGCATGAGAATTGAGTCTTTCCTTAAATCCAGCCTTCTCATCCATTATCATTGTGTCACACAGTTGTCGCCCATGTCCTGTGCGTAACGGTCCGAGATCACCGTCCGCAGCTCATCGATGTCTTTCCTCAGCTGGCACACCTCCACCAGCTTCGCCCGCAGGCCGTCCTCCATCAAAGGCTTCTCGTTCTCTTCTGCCGAGCAGCTCATAGCTAGAAAAAAAATAGATGATGTAAAACCAAATACAGAATTATTGAAAAATACAAAAAATTACTATTGGTAATAGAAATTCAGGATCGGTTATGCATTGCAAAAATTATTTTCAAGGAAAAAATTTCTTTGTATTTTTGTCTTGTTTTCAGTACAAATATCTAACAATTCTTATATTAAGATGCATTTTCTTGATGAGAAAAACGACCCAAGAAAATAAGTGCAGTTTTTAGACCAAAAATATACAATTTAAGTGATTTTGTGCATACAACAAGCAAAAAAAAAATCGTTTTCTTAAACACTAAATTCAAGAAAAATTAGCTTACCCCATTGGCAGATTTTTTTGCTTGTTTTATGCACAAAATCACTTAAATTTTATATTTTTGGTCTAAAAACAAGACTTATTTTCTTGGGTCGTTTTGTTCATCAAGAAAAAGCATCTTAATTTAAGAATTTTTAGATATTTTTACTGAAAACAAGACAGAAATACTAAGAATTTTTATTCTTGAAAATCATTTTTTGCAGCGTATACAAAAAATGTGTCTTTATACGTTGCCCCAATGTTCTGAAATTGTGACATTTGAGAATTAAGAGTTTAAATTTAAAATTGACAAATGATGAATAAAAAGTATAGGTATACAATTATATTTGACTTTTGAATTAGTATTTTAAATGTGACACTGAAATCTTTTTTTTTTGGTGGGGTCAGTGAAAATTTTGGCAGGGCAAGTAATAACCACTGACCTGGCCGGGCTAGTATAAAAAATTATTTGCATTGAGCACTGATGTAACATACATTGCCCTAACGCAACATACCAAACGTTCCCTAACTAGGGTTGCAGCTATCGAATCTTTTTGTAATCGATTAATCTAGCACTTCATTGATCGATTAATCAGATTTTTTTTGTGTTTTTAAACATCCAAAACTAATAATGCATAACGAAAATGATGTGGCTGTAAAATGATCAAGCATTTGGCTTTTATTTCTAAAAAAAATGATAATAATTTGTAGGGGTGCACCGAAATTTCGGTCGCCGAAAATTTCAGCCGAAAATGGCATTATCGGTTTCGGGCCGAAATAAAAAATCCAGCCGAAAATGTAAACCGAAAATAAATGTCAACCGCGCCCCTCCCATCTGTGTGCTAGCGCTTGGGTTAAACTCATGGTGATTAGTCGTCTCCCACCCCTCCCCTTCGTGCTCAAGCAGGTTTCACTCACGGTCGAGCTGTTTGCAAGCGTCTGCAAAGATTAAGCATGTCTTGATGTGTAAACTTTAGAGAGAATCGCGCAAATGTGTCTCATACTGTAATCCATTAACATACATTTGGCGAATCAAGCAATGAACCACAACGTAACGTTTTTATGTGGAGCGACTGTTGCGCTGTTTGGGATTCACCCTCGGTCTCTGTATGTGCACGCGTTTAAGTTCCCTCGGTAGTGCACATACGAGAGAAACGCGTTTAAAAAAAAAACAAGCAAACATAAAATCTTGCTGTTATTGACAGGGCACATATAAACAAAGATATCTCCACAGTACTCTTTTTCTAATAAAAACATTTTTTTATGTCTTAAGTGTATGTATAGATTACAGTCAGATTAACCTACTTAAGTCTGTGTCATTAATGTTGATCAAACAACCCATGACAAAGAGACAAATAGCTCTAAAAAATAATAATATATTTAATTTATTGTGTTATGATTCATTTAATTTGATTTTTGTACCTAATGCTAATTTCAGACCTTATTAATGTACAACTTTGTTCTTTTTTATAAATGTTTGCAATTTCTTTGTTTATTAGATTTTTCCCACCTGCTTTTTGCTGATCCGAAAAATAATCTGATCTGTGCCTCAAAAACTGTAATGTGATCCGAACTGTGAGTTTGTTTATCCGTCACACACCCCTAGTAAAGTTAGTACACAGTGATAGCCATAAATGCAATTGTACTAATAATTGGCATAATTATTTATTTTGGTGTTTCGGTTTTTCGGCCTTGGTTTCCTTTTTTCGGTTTTCGTTTCGGCCAAGAATTTTCATTTCGGTGCATCACTAATAATTTGCCAACAATTAAGCAATTAAATATATTAGTATGCATAACAGGTTTCATGCTGTAATCTAGCCCTGACATCAAAGTAAATATCTGTTTTATGTAGATTTCTACACCTGCAACATATTTACCATTAGGCTACTAACAAATCAAATATATTTTCTGGGGTGAGTCTATTTGCTATGGTAAGTGGTTGTGTAATGTACCATACCATGCGTTGCCCTAAGCGTAGCCGTAACGTGCGTTGCCCTAAGCGTAGCCGTAACGTGCGTTGCCCTAAGCGTAGCCGTAACGTGCGTTGCCCTAAGCGTAGCCGTAACGTGCGTTGCCCTAAGGGTAGCCGTAACGTGCGTTGCCCTAACGTAGCCGTAACGTGCGTTGCCCTACCGTAGCCGTAACGTGCGTTGCCCAAACGTAGCCGTAACGTGCGTTGCCCTAACGTAGCCGTAACGTGCGTTGCCCTAACGTAGCCGTAACGTGCGTTGCCCTAACGTAGCCGTAACGTGCGTTGCCCTAACGTAGCCGTAACGTGCGTTGCCCTAAGCGTAGCCGTAACGTGCGTTGCCCTAAGCGTAGCCGTAACGTGCGTTGCCCTAACGTAGCCGTAACGTGCGTTGCCCTAACGTAGCCGTAACGTGCGTTGCCCTAACGTAGCCGTAACGTGCGTTGCCCTAACGTAGCCGTAACGTGCGTTGCCCTAACGTAGCCGTAACGCGCGTTGCCCTAACGTAGCCGTAACGCGCGTTGCCCTATTTGCAGTCCTTGATAGAAAAATAGGTTTTAGCGATTGAATGTTATGCTTGATTCATTAATGACTTCTGAGAGAAGTTGAATTTTGGGATAGAAATGTGAATTCAATACACTGGATGATCTTTGAGACAAATGTATCACTACAGCTACATGTTATAAATATATTTACATTTGATGCCGAGAAGCAGGGCCAGGTTGGGCTCTTTGCCTTGAGCTCTTTGGCTGAGGACACTACAGAGGCCCTTGAGATCCAGCAGACACAGGGACATCTCCTTTAACAGGGGACCGGCCTCCTTCAGACAGGACCCTGGAGCCACATTCACCAAATCCTCATCTGACCGCCTTCGGTCCTGTTAGAAACAAAATACACAGAAAGGCTTTACACATCTTCTCCTGTGAGACACAACCAAGTGAATTTATAGTCTTAAAAAAGGGCAGAGCTGATTTTTGACAATAAGGCTATATCATAAGTTTACATTTTACTGTCCTGTCTACTGTAATGTTATTCATGAAAGGCTACTTTGCACAAACCTCTCAGGAAATCTGAAGCAATTGTTTGTGAAAATTGCCTGAATCGTTGAACAGTAAGAGGCAGAATTAGCAGCACTTGCACAGCGGGTTAGAAATCACATAAACACGGATGAAAGTCTCCAATAAACTACAGGACACTGTGGGATCAAATCTACGGTAGACAGCTGTAAGGCTGCTAATTCATTTACACCAAAGTGAAAATATAATACATCTCAAACTTACAATGATGGAGAACATTGATCTTATGGATGCATGTATGTATATAACATGTTCACATAAATGAAATATGGTAAAACAGTGTCAGACAGAGGAAGAATTGATGTTTGTCTGTCACAGATGTAATGTATAACGTCTGGCTCTTCAGTCAAAGTAAACCACGTGGCTTTTATCAAGCACGACTTCGCCTCTGTGAAAATTCCCGCTCGCTCTCACCTTCAGACGGCGTTCAGAAAAAACACGTCTTGAATTCTAATAGTGCGCTGAAGGCCGGTCGCTTATTCATGTCTCGAAGAGCGGGAGGAGAAGCAAGAATTTAATGGTGCAAAAATGATCCTTCAACGTCGAGAGCATCCAACATCGGCAGGACTTGTTTTGTGTTATGAGCTCAAACACATAAGATCAGCATTTATGGTGCACAACGTCTCCTCTCTTTGGTGCCTAACAACCTCGTAAAATGGCTCTTTTGTCTGAAATCTGCAAGGTGAGGTGGCATGCAAAACTGCCTTCGGGGGCACTACAGAGTGCCTTTGAGGAGATAGATGGAGGTTCGGAGTGCTGTACCTGCTGAGGACTCACGGAGAGGTTTTCAAGCTCCTCCTCGCGTTCAACGAGCTGTTTTCGGAGTTCTTGCGTTATCCCTCTCTCCCTCTGCAACCTCTTCTCCAGCGACTGCGAGGAAGACAAACGACAGCGTTTAGATCTTAAGTAAACCCCCGGGCCGCCAAATTCAACATAAACGTCATCAAGCTGAACAATGTCCCATTATCTTTCCATTTAAAGAATAATGCGTTCATGTCCTCCTGGGATGTTCGCATTTACGAGCCAGTTAGTCGTGTTTACGACGTTGGGTGCGTTTTAAGTCTCCAATGAAAATTTTACAATTTCCGTTTTTTTGTTCATGTGCCCTCATTAACTATAACCAAAATCTGAAAATGTACTTCTGCCTAGAGGTCTTCACTTAGATCTGAAAACCCAAGGTCCGACCGGAGACCTTATATTCGGGTCTAATTTTCTTGGGTTTGTCTCGGGTTGGGTCTTTCTTTAACTCTTTCCCCGCCATTGACGAGTTATCTTCTCAATTAAGAGAAAATATTTTTCAAGAAAAAAAATTCTTGTTTTCAGTAAAAATATCTAAACATTCTTAAATTAAGATGTATTTTTTGATGAGCAAAATGACCCAAGAAAATAAGTCCAGCCCTTAGACCACAAACATCAAATTTAAGTGATTTTGTGCATAAAACAAGCAAAATTCAAGAAAAATATGCTTACCCCATTGGCAGATTTTTTTGCTTGCTTTATGCACAAAATAACTTAAATTTGATCTTTTTGGTCTAAAAACTAGACTTAGTTTCTTGGGTCATTTTGCTAATCAAGAGAAAGCATCATAATTGAAGAATCTGTAGATATTTTTACTGAAAACAAGAATTTTTTTCTTGAAAAGCATTTTTTCATTGTGATGAATTTTTATGTTAATAATAATCTGCAATACCATGATTATCCACTAGCTTATCCACTTACCCAATTTATAAAAAACTGAAGCAAAAAATGCAATTATTTCAGCTTCACTGCAAAAAAAAAAGACTTTCTTACTTAGTATTTTTGTCTTGTTTCAGTAAAAATATCTCAGAATTCTTAAATTAAGATATATTTTTTGATGAGCAAAATGACCTAGGAAAATAAGTCTAGTTTTTAGACAAAAAATCTAAAATGTAAGTAAATTTATGCTTAAAACAAGCCAAAAAAAAATCTGCCAATGGAATAAGAAACATTTTCTTGAAATAAGTTTACTTTTTTCATATACGCTTAATTCAAGAAAATTTTTCTTATTCTATTTAGATTTCTTTGCTTTTTTATATTTATATTTTTGTCTAAAAACTAGACTTATTTTCCTAGGTCATTTGCTCATCAAGAAAATACTTTTACATAGTATTTTTGTGTTGTTTTTAGTAAAAATAAGTAAGTCGTTTTTTGCAGTGTTTTTGCAAAAAAAAGTATTTTTAAAGAAAAATACCCATATTTAAGAGTTTATAAGCAGAAAAAAAATATAGATAGAAATATAGAAATATAGATTTTTCCGTTTTGTTTATTGTTTGTTTGAAAGAAGAGGGTCTGTTCTTTTTATTTGATATATTTGTATGTTTATATATTTTTAGAAGAAAATTTTCCTTGAAGGCATTTTAAGAAACTTTGTAAAAATCATAAAAAATGCTGGCGGGCAACTTTTCAAAAAATGGCTGGCGGGAAATGAGTAAAAAAAGTATGCACGTAGTGTTTGTGTAAAAATTGATTTGAGTCATTTCGGGGCGGGTACATTTCTATGGACTCGAAAAGACTTCTATTTCCAGCCTCTTGTGTCGATTCTGATTACGTCAGCTAGACAGCTTGGGCGGAGCATCGGTTAACCCCCTCAAACTGTCATTATGCTGCGAGTTCAATTTCTGAATAAAACTTTATTTTACTTACTGCCTACTTTTCTAGATCCAATCAATATGCAGCGAAAAACACAAGCTATGCCAGCTATTTTCCTTGTGTGATATTTAATTTTACTCTGAAATATGTCACAATGCTGATCATGACTTCCTGTTTTTGGAGAGTATAAGTGACTGTTGTCGGCACAAGATAGCGGTATACCTTCTTTTAACAAATTACATGAAAATACAGCAAGGTGTGTTATCTCCACTTATAGAAAAATATTACCTTTATGTTAATAATTAATGAATTTATGAAGCCACTGTATACTGTAACGTTACATATTATTTGTTATATTGCAGTGCTATCACATTTTGTGCCAACAATTTAATTTGTTGTAAATGAAAAAGCCTGACAATCTTCAGCATCCTTTGACTCCGCCATGTTTCTCAAAGAAACGCCCCTAACTCATGGATCTCGAGTTTCCCACTCGTGGTTACAACTTTTTGGTGGCATTCTTGTAAATACGATATATCTGACATGACTTGAACGCACCATTACAGCCATGGATGTGTGTGGCATTAAATTATGTAAATCAACAAATTTTATCCAAATAGTAGAAAATAAATTCTCTCACCGACACCTCCAGAGTCAGCTTGTCAATCTGCTGCTTCTGATTATCGATCAGCTAAAAGGAAAGCAAATACGAGATTGAATCAACCGTGTGAGCTTGAGAAGGTTTGTGTGTCCTGAAGTGCATTGTGGGAAATCTGTACCATGCTGTTTTGACTCTGTTGTTGTAGTAAGCGTGTGTTTTCTCTCTCCAGCTGTTTCAGGTCCAGCATGGGCAGCCGTACTCCGTCCTCCAGACATTTCTCCACCTTTTCTTGTAGGCTACACACAGACACATGTTTGTCGGTCAAAAGGCTAAAGCGAGAAATCTTAACAATCCTCTACATTAAAGCAAACCACTGTTTCCTTTAAAATGTGATGACCTCATCTTCATTTGCATGCCAGCTTCTCTTAATTTTAATAAGACTACTTACCTTTTGATCTTCAACTGTGATTTTTGCTAATTGATTTATTTTTTTTCTTTAGTACCTTTGAACAGCAGCCACGAGCTCTTTCTCCCTCTTGGACTGGGTCTCTATAAGGGCGTCTTTATCTTCCATGAGGACTCTGTTCTCCTCCAGGTTCTTCTCCAGTTGGGCGATGGTGTCCTCCAACGTCCGAGCCTTTCCCTGCACCTCCTCCAACTGAGCAACAATAACACAGAATTGGGTAGATGCATTGAGGGTCGATCTCATGTCTATTTGATCTACAGTGCCGTGCAAAAGTCTTAGCGACCGATCACACAGAACGGTTTAAAATGCGATTGCCTTTATTTAATTGACTTTAGAAAAGAGCAGCACACTGTGGTTTTTATGTTTTAGGAAACCACAGAGGCAGCTGTCAATCAAATATTGAAGCATGTGCGCTCTTATAACTTTGGTTTGCTGTTGACTGTCACATTAGCAGAAACTTTAAAAAGAGGACGCTTGCTCTGACCTTGATCTAGGCTAGGGTGAGAGTTGCACAAACACGCAGGAGACAGTAGCTAAGTTTACATGGACACATTTTGCCTCAATCGGAAGGAAATCATTCTGATTGATAAATCTATCATTGCGTTTACATGAACCCTTAATAATGTGATCGAATTGGTGTGCGTGTTTATATGGCACATTTTTAAAGGGACACTCCAATTTTTTGAAAATATGCACATTTTCCAGCTCCCCTAGAGACAAACATTTGATTTTTACAGTTTTGGAATCCATTCAGCCGATCTCCGGTTCTGGCGCTAGCACTTTTAGCATAGCTTAGCATATTCCATTGAATCTGATTAGACCATTAGCATCACGCTCAAAAATACTCAAAGAGTTTCAATATTTTTCCTATTTAAAACTTGACTCTTCTGTAGTTACATCTTGTACGAAGACCGAATGGAAATTAAAAGTTGTGATTTTCTAGGCAGATATGGCAGCAGCAGCATAGACACCCATTCACATGTGCCCAAAAAGCGTGCTTGACTGCACGTGTCTGCGAGAGCGAGTCCAAACACACGCACGTTTGTGGATCAGAGTATAAATCCTGGACTGACTAGACAACGCGATCGAGATTGGGAAAATTTAAACAACAAGACAGTGATTCATGTGACTTCCATCAACAATACAAGCTCGTGTTCTTTGCGTCACGTCATTACGCCAATTCTACATCATTGCACATACACTCCAGTCCAGTAGGTGGCGGAAATGCACCTTTAAGTGGGTTTGCCAACCGGCATAATAAAGAAACGAAGAAGATTGCACACGCGCAGAGCGTCCCAATTTCAGTTATCAATCCGATGAAGTGTTTACATGTCGTTTTAAGTGGATTACAAAAGGTATAAACCAGCCCTCTTAAACCGTTTAGATTTTCAATTGGTTTGACTCTTTTTATTACGATTGAGGTGTTTAAATGGAGCATTTTTATTTGTTTTGAACATTTAAACTGATTACAATTGTCCATGTTAACGCAGCTACTGAGTAAGCGTGAAGAAGATTATTCCCAAATATAACGATGAACGCATGCTGTCACATTAGCAGCTGTTTGCTCTGATCTGTGCCTTAGGGACTGACACTGCTCTGTTAGTTTAGTATTGAATACAGCGTTTAATTGCCTCTGATTAAATGTATTGAGATTAGTTAAGATGTTTGGGACCCACAATCAGATTTGTGGTTTGCAGATAAACCGGAGAAGAATGACACAATTGACATGGTAATCGGAGATTAACATTGTTTTATCCAAGGTGACCTTCAGTATTAATACACATACTGAAAAGCAACCATTGCAACCAGACTAAAGTCTTATAATTGTAGTATGAGATTAGGAGCAGTTTGATTTCAGTCATTTATTTCACATTGATTTCAATCAAGGTTATATTTTTACAGAATGTACTTCACATTATGTAAGATGATTTTATGTAGAAAACAGGAAATCACTAAAATTATGTAAAGCACTGTACGTATAAATTCAGGGCTGTCAAAATATTAATTGCGATTAATCGCATACAAAGTTTTTTGAGTTATGTGTGTGCACTGTGTGTAATTATTTTATATATATAAATATACACACACGTTAATGTTTGTATTTAAGAAATATATATATATATGTATTATATCAGGTCAGTATTAAAAAGTTATTTCTTAATTTTTACGCAAAATCCAATATCCGCCGTGTTTTCCCAAAACGTGATAAATGCCACTCCTCCTCTGCAGAATTCAATAAATCCGCTCAACCAATCACAGCGCACCTTTCCACGCATTGTAAACAACAATGGCGGCGCTTTGAATACACACAGAATCCTAGTTTTTCTCATCTTGTACTTCGTGATCGACAAACAAACAAAAACAAAATAATACTACTTTGATGGCATTGATAAACATGTGGTGTTTTTTTTGTGACCGAGAAGAAACGTAAGCCATCAAAATCTAATAATTTACGCGAGAGGCACTCGGGAGACGAAAAATGCCGGATGTTGCTTGTTTTCACGCGACAGCATCAAGCTTCTGTCATGCTAACACATTGACCCCAGGGGGATCTTATGAAAAACTTTCCATTATTTTACTCAAAGTCAACGAAAATCAAGCAGGACCAAAACATTTTACAGCTGATCGTGTCAAAAAAAGTTCAGCGATGACGTCGCATAACAGCAGCAATGACAGTGTTGCTAATATGACAAAGTAAGTGTTTTAATTAAAGCCATTAATGTTTATTTTTTATCAGTGTATACCACTAGTCAACTAAATGAATATAACATGGCAAAGATCAATGCAAATTTATATATTGATTCAATAGATTTATAGCATTTTGGAAAAAAAATTGTCATGGATTTATTGCATTTTACGGAAAATAATAATCAGTTTTTATAATAAATCTTTAAAAATCAAATTATAGATTTGAATTTTTTATGTTTTTATAACCTAGAGATGCTATGTGAAAGTTTGTAACAGAAAATAGTGGTTTTCATCTTGTCACTTTCTTGGTATAGAAAACACATTTTTACCAAAATTAGTCAAAAAGGATTTATTGCGTTCATATATTTTGATATATTTTATATTATAAATATATAAGTAAAAAACATACCTAAATATTTTTTTTCTTAAATTCATACATATATGTGTGTATTTATATATACATAATATATACACACAGTACACACACACACATATTATGCAAAAACAAACTTTAATTTTGTATGTAATTAATCGCGATTAAGCCCTATGTTAAGAAGTTAGGCGCTGTTAAATAAGAAACATGGGAGATTTGGTTGTTCGGAATCGGATCTTAACAATAAATGTAAGCAGTGATCCTGTATCATTTAGGGCAGGGAGGAGAACATCACGTACCTGCTGAGCCTGCGTCTGGACCTCATCCAGCGAGGGAAGATCTGCCAGGTATTTCTCCAGCGTCTCGATGCGCTGTTGCTTCTCTTGATTCTGCTCCTGCTCGCGCTGGCACTTCTTCTTCAGACTGCTGATGTAGCGGTCGCGGGTTTTCATCTGAACAAAAGCACAAAGCGTCTTGTTAGCTTCAGCGGGGGATATGGTACACAGTCCTTTAACCTCTAAACGGCTTTGTTCCAAACCTAGCGAGCTCCCTGCGGAGGCAGCATTGTAAACGCTTGAGATGTGTAAGCTGTTATAAAAGGCGGACAAGGTACTTTTGAAGGAAGCATCATATGCATCTCGTATATCTTTTACAGCACCACTTTAACAACGAGATCACGGAAAACACACAGAAAATTTGTCTGGGATCGTTTGACTTTTAGTTCATTCACACTGCCAATGATTTTCTGTAATCTGTGCATGCATTCACACACATACTGTAAAGATTTTAAGTTTTGCACTTGGTTTTTCCGCAGCATTTGAACCACACGAGTGCATTTTGTTTATGACAAGGTCATAAGGAGCACGTGATGCTCTGTTCTGTCATGCTGGTGAATGATCTCAGCTTCAGCGCAGACCCTTTCGTAATGTGGACTCTTTCGTTTTCAACATTTCACCGTTTCGAACTGGAGTGATAAATGTCAAATTGAATTCACATTTTTATACCCAAATTTGAAGCAGCACATTCAGCTTCTCTCGTAAGTTAGTAATGAATTATTAAAACTTATGTTACTATTAAAGACTGCAAGTAAATAACTGTAATTGAGCATCTGAATAAAAACATATAAGTGCTTCAATATTTGTTCTGCCTTTTATGTAAAACAGTAAATTCATAGATAACAACAATAGTTGTGACCCTGGACCACAAAACCAGTCTTTAGTAGCACAAAAGTAGTAGCCCAAAAATCATTAGGATATTAAGTAAAGATTATTTTCAAATATCCTATCAAAAATTTGGGATTGGTGATGTAGACAAGACCGACATTATCATAATTCCTCACGCTTCGGACTCACAGCCTGTAAGTTAACTCCTGTTTTCATTGCATTGTGACCGAATCTTTTAAACATGGTAAGGAGCGTCACGTGTGTCAGGCCAATCACACGTACAGATTAGCTGGCCAATCAAAGACACATCGCTTTTCAAATCGGTGCGTTTCAGGAATAGAGTGAAATCTGGAGCTACAAACATTTTTGTTTTGTGGAAAATAGGGGTGGAACAATACATGTATTCGTTTCGAACCGAATCGGTACGGGGGTCACGGTTCGGTGCATGAATTTAAACGGAGAATACACGGTATGAAAATAAAAAAAACTTGCGTGCAAAATAATTCATGTAATGCGGAACTACTGTTGGATACGCGGGTTCTTTATGGACAGCTAATCTGTTGCCCCGCTTAAGCTCTGAAGCTCTGATTGGCGCCGATGCAGCCGAGCTCCGCCTATGTATGCGCTCTATCAGAGCCCGTCTACATTCTGGCACTCTGCAGCTTTTTGTCAGGTTCACGGTCCAGTGAGTGAAATAGCAGCGACAGCGAGTATGGCAAATGGTGGTGAGGATCCGCCGGCCCCTTTAAGATCGCAAGTTTGGCAAAACTTCAGTTTTCCAGTCAGTTACAATAGTACAGGCGAGAGAGTGGTGGAAAAGACGAGGACTTTGCGTCGGCGTTGTTCAGCAGTTGTCAGGTATGTGAGTGGAAATACATCTAATCAGGGCTCTCAAGTCTCACGCATTCACCTTGACAAACACGCATTTCAGTCAGTTCAAACGCCACACTTTGTATTTCTCACGCTGAGAAGTAGGAGATAAATTGTCCTGCTATATACAACAGGCATACGCAGGGCAGTTCTGTTGAGTTCAGCTGCTTTCAGTTTTTTAAGTGTGCTAAATCAGCGCCATCCGCGTCAGAGTTCCGCGAGAAATCTTGCGGAGGAGGCTGATTTCATATCGCTCTGGCGTTACTCTGACGTCATACACTTGTCGTTTCTTGCAGCGCCTCGTGAAGTCGTACACACCTATTAATTCATCCTACAAGCCTATTTTTTGTTCTTTAGTACATTAATATGAAATAAGGCCAAAAATGTAATTTAAAAATGTATTTAGGTAACACTTGTAATACATTTGAACCCCTATTTGTATGAAAGATGAGTACAAGATTACTTAAAGTGGTATATATTTTTGAAATACGAGATAGTATGTTAAATGCATTTCAGTTCATATTCATGACATCTCAAAATAACACTGATAAGGACACCTATGTTTTTAAGATTAGCTTAAAAAAAATGCCTTCTTCATTTTTGTTTTGCTTTTTTCCTCCATTGTACCGAAAGTGAATCGAACCGTGAAGCCTGAACCGAGGTACGAACCGAACCGGGACTTGTGTGTACCGTTCCACCCCTAGTGGAAAATAATGTGTTTTTTAATCATAATCCTTGCAAACACATTGTATTATACCAAATATACAAAATATATATATTTTTAGCAATGAAATGGGTGCTCTTTAAAGAAATATATGTATAATATCACCTGACATGTCTGTCCAATGAAATGAGGGGCTGAAGTGGTTGTGACCTTTTGTTTGGGGTTGGAGGCAAAGCCACATGGGATGGAGTGCCACCAATTGGCAGGATAAATATCTCTTTTTAACCTGTTTAAGTTGAAATAACTGTACAGAAAAAAATATGTGTATGTGTGCATCAGTATGTTAAGAAGTATGTTTGATCGTCTGAAGACTTTTTTGTTTTTATTTTCATACTTAGACGTGTTTTTTGTTTGTTGCCCCAGGGCTATAAGGGTACTAAAACATCAAGGTTTTCTATCTGATAAGTTATATATGGAAACAAGCAATATATGCATTAGAAAGTTTAGGGGGCGTTCACATGTCATGCCTAAAAACGACGTGGAAAACGATAGGCGCGTAGGTAGGGATGGGATGGTATGAAAATTTCCTATCATGATCATAGTGACCAAAGTTATCACGGTTATCACGGTTTTGTTAAAATCAGATGGAAATATTTAAAAAGAACTGATATACACACTGAAAACATAAAAAAATATATTTTTGAAAATCACAATTTAATATTTCATGTCCCTGAAATTATTTCTGTGGTACAAAAATAAATAAATCTGTCTAATAAGTTTACCGTAAATGAATACAATACATTATCCCTTAAATGCCTTCTTGTGCAAAAAAAAAATGTTGCATGTGCGTCAAACTGGTTCTGGTTGGACTAGACAGTGATTTTGAAAATGCGAGTTTCCAAAACCACGGTAATCAAACACGGTTCTAATGATAATTACATTTTAAACGATAATACTAATCGTCAGGACATTTTATCATGGTTAATCGTGAAACCGATAATCGTCCCATCCCTACGCGTAGGGTTTTGTCACATGTCGCTGCAGTGCGCTTGCGGCATTCTGAAAAGTTTCAAAGTTTTTAACTGGAAAAAACGAACGTGTCGCACAGCATGCACGCCGCGACCATTATGAGCGTGAATATCGCGCGCCTACATTTAAAATAACGAACTTGATTTGTGAACGGCCCATAACTCTAACAAACATCAATCGCAGACTAATTTAAAGGCACACCAGGCAAGTCTGAGTATTATTTCTCTACTATCTCCCCCTAGTGTCTGGGAGTAAATGCTTTCTATATCTGAGACTTTACGAGACTGAAGGACACCGGGTCGGATACAGCGAACTTGCAAGTGGGGTATTCTTCCTACAGAAGATAGGGGCGGGCGAGAGGGTCTTCATTCATCATGTAATGAGTCATTTAACCATATACCGACTTACGAAGATGATTTATTTACAAAAAAATGCTGCCTTGTGTCCCTTTAATGTGCAAAATTATGCAGTTAGAACACTTTTGTTCTGGCAATATAATGCCAAAACACACACACACACACACACACACACACACACACACACGTTTGTTTGTTTATATGAAAATGTGGGAAACATTTACACATACAGTGTTAGTTACAGTTAGTAGTCAGCATGTTTGGCTGGAATCATTTGTGATCGATGTTTTTTTTCTAATGTATATATTGCTTTCCTTATGTAATTTATCATATAAAAACTTGGTGTTTTTGTATCATTATAGCACAGTGTTGCCCTGGCTGAGGCAACAAAATAAATTCTGGGTCAGGGGTGGTGGGGGGATAAATTGTATGATGGATATTTTATCAATGATCCCCAAGCTCCCAAAAAGTGGGGTGAAATACCCCCCCCCCCAAAAAAATAAAATAAAGTCATTGCATTGGAAGGTGAAAGGCGACTTTCTAAATATTTAGATTTTTTCAGATATCAGATTTCCAAATAGATGTATCTTGGCCAAATACCTATTTTATTCAGCTTTCAGATGTTTCAAAAAATTTACCCTTATGACTGGTTTTGTGGCCCAGGGTAATATATTTTAGCATTAGTATATTGCCGTCTAATACTAAAACTGGATCCAATCACAAGACTATGGATCTGGATGTACTCGTGTCCAGTGGATTCTCACCTTCTCCTCCAGTTTCTTGATATCTTCAGTGTACTTCTGTGTGTTCTGTTTGAGAAATTCGCTAACGTGAATGACCTCCAGTTCTGCCGCGGCTAATTTACGGCCCAGATCGCCGTTCTCACAGCACATGGGACTGATCCGCTCGACCAATTGAGATTTCGGACTCTGGCTGGATACGGGACTGTCGTACGGAGAGTCCTGAAAAGAGAACACAGGCGTAAGCAGCAGGTACATACAAGGTATACTCAATTCAATTTTATATAGCACTTTTCACAATTTGTAATTGTTTCAAAGCAGCTTCAATTAATATATGCAAATTAAAGGGTACAAAATCAATTAGTTGTTCATCTTTATCATTTAGGTCCACTGTGTTTCTTAAGGGGGCATCCACATATGATGAGAACATAACATTTTCAAAGCTGGCACAATGCAACGATCAATGGCGTCTATCTGCACGAGCTAACATTTAAAAATAGCGCGGACCTTAAATAGGGAAAATAAAGGATATTCAGCAAATATCTACACAAAAACTTTATAATCTGCACAAAATAAAAGAAACCAATGGTTTATGTACTGTATAATAACAGGAATATTATGCTAAAAATCAAGCACCTTCTTTATTTATCCTTTAAAAATACAGCTGATTAATACATCAAGGTTGTTTCTTTTGCTCAATTGGTAATACATTTAAATGTAGTACAAATCAACAAAAACTAGCAGGGATGTAAGTGCCTTAATAACAATCAGTTTATTACAACACTGTTCCTTATTTATTTAGTTAGACATACCTTGGCTTTGAGCAGATATGAATCATCATAGCGCCCTCTCTGGTTCTGGAGGACTTGTTGCGCCCGTATTTCATTTTCTCTGATCCTTGCATGAAGCTGAAGGATTTGTTGCTTTTGTCTACAATTCAATAAGAAATACAAATTAGTAAGATGCTACAGATTCATCAAAGTGATTCTTCAATCTCACAGTGTAAATGTAGTTTCCTGTCACTAGACAGAAAAGTTATTTAATAAAACAAAATGAGAAAAAAATGGTATGGACAGGATTGCTTGAGGCTGATATTATAATGTGGCAGGCAGAATTGCCTCTACTAAGAAATGTTTTAACACACCTAACACTTTAAAGCAAGCTTGTTGTACTTGGTTGGGACATTTTTCTGCCTTTCAGCAAAATAAGACAAGCATTGCTGTTAAACAATACCACATCGAGTTGAGAATACTGAACACAAGCAAGATCAGAGAACTGAACACAGCGCCATCTTGTGGCACATCAGTTTATGATTCATTTAAAAAAGCATATTGCACTGATCAATGACAACTCAATGTCAGATTTAATGACAAATAGGGGTTTTAATTTTTGTTAAGATATTGAAATGCACCAAGAATTATGTTACACACACACATACACACAAACTATTGGCACCAGTCACATCCGGATGTGTGCTTGTTCCCTCGTGTGCAATTCTTGGCAGGTACACCGACCTGACACTTTAGCACGGTGTGTACAGGTGTGTGTGTGTGCGTGTGTCCCGTCTGTCATAGCTAACCTGAGAGCAAAGCATTATGGGTGGCAGCAGCATGGTGCTATAATTACACCTGCTCAAGGTCACAGCAGTCACTATAAGGTCACAGCAGTCACTATAAGGTCACAGTCCTTACCACAGCTGCCATCATGTTAAATTAATGAAATAGCATTGTGGGTAACATAACGTCCTCTGCCACCTGCCTAGGAACAAGAGCTAATGATGGGAAGAGGCGGGGACTGGGAGAAGACGCAAGGCTTTAATTTTGTATTGGATGTGACAGACCACTGTGAAACCTCCGGGTACAGATAATGTATTTCGTTGAAATAAAATTAATGTTTTGAATATTTTGAATGTAGGATTGATATAGTGTGAACATCAATTGGTGTTAAAATAGAGATAAACGAATCCAATGAATTAAATTCAACCAATGGTGAGGCTTAACAAAAAAGACGCGTTACAGGGACGCAGGAAGTATGGCAAGGGAGATGCAGCGTCTCGTTCCCTTCTCAGGGAATAACCGTTACATACGTAACCCGAGATGTTTTCATGTGTCAAACACAACTATGCAAAAAAGTATTTTGGTATGAATCAACATTGGCATACAGAAGATATAAGCATTTAAAGGGAACAGTTTAGCACGTGTGCTTAATTTTTTTTATGATATTATTCTACACTACACAGGGAATTATTTGGATTTTTGTCCAGAAAACTTCTTGCATAAAAAAGATTCAAGCACTTTCAATGACCTGTATCTATGTATGTATATACTTTCCAGGGCCTTGAATTTTTTCCCCAGAATCACAAACTTTCAAGGATTTCAAGGACCTGTGGGAACCCTGTAAAATATTTACTATAAAAAATCGAGATATTTTACTGAAGTATACTATAGTATTTTTTAATGTTAATGTTTATATATGAAGAAATTTGTGACCCTGCGTATGAAATCCAAGTCTCAAAATCATTCGATCATTGATATCAATCTTTGACATGATCTTACTTAAAAAAGATTTGAAAGAGTTGTGTTTAGTGAAGTGCACATTTTATTTTTAGTGTATCTTTGGGTACTCACCGGTCGATCTCCAGTTCTCTCTGTCTCAGGAGTCCCTCCTTAATTTTTACTAGAGTATTGACAGGCAAAGATGTTCCACTCAGCGTCTACACAAAGCAATAATTATAGCATTAGTACACTTCATTCAGTTTACATCATGCAGGGTCAAGCTAGTGTGTACTTACGCCGAGCACACTGTAATTAGCATACTCAGTCATAATAATCACAACCGACAATGAACTTCCATCAGCAAGTCCTTCAGCATTACAGAAAACAAATGCATGAGGATTTTTTTAAAGATCTCTCAGATAAGTGTTTCCCAAGGTTTTTACAATAATGTAGCCATCCAAACAAAAGACATCCTCCTATCTCACACGTATATGGGTCAATGACGTGAAGTTAATTATTTTGTGTCCGTATGGTTCATTTAATGTAAAAGGGTTAAAATTTCAAAATAAATTTGCAGATTACTTGCATACATTCTCTTTTTTGAGGACCAAGTCTAAAATTTCTGGTTTTATTTTATTTTGAAAGAATATTTGGGGGATAATTGCAACAATGTTGATGTGGTGTAAACGGTCTGTCTCAATTGGTGTAATATAGTTTATTTGAAATGAAATATAAATATATTCATAAAAAATGTGGAATAAAATATAATCATCTAGTTAAAGGCGGAGTCCACGATGTTTGAAAAACGCTTTGGAAAAGGAGACGGGCCGACTACCAAAACACACTTATAGCCAATCAGCAGTAAGGAGCGTGTCTACTAACCGACATCCTTGCCGGGTTGAGTATGTGTGGGGCGGGTCTATCAACAGAAGGTCCAGATTCTATTGGGGTAGGGGCGTATTTGTTTAGGTGATTTCAAATATCAACATAGGCTTTCAAACATCGTGAACTCCGCCTTTGTATAATTTTGTGATTTTTTTTAACATAAATTTTTTACATCATTTGTCAAAGATTATTTAGAAAACAGAGCTGTTTTTTTAAGCATATGTCCGGACAAATAAAAAACACATTAAAATTTACATTTAGAAATAACTAATCAAATGTATTTTCTTGTGATATTTTAAAATGATTTTTCTGATGATTACATGCCATCAAGGTGGATAAAATATTTAATATTTCTAATTCTTTGGCGCAATTGGCGGTTACACCATTTGACATTTTCAGGTCCATTCAGTCTTAACTTTCATAAAAATGGGGCAAATGTAATAAAATCAACATATCGCTGTCCGATGAAAACCATGTATGTCCATTTTGACGATTTTGAGATTTTTCGACGGATTGAATGTCCAGGTTCATTTCTGTATACAGTATGCGTCACATACCTAAATGGCCAATGAAAACTTGTGAAATCATGTCATCTGATTTACACGTATATCCATTTGGTGTCAAAGCTGTCAATCACGCCGCGTATCTCCCGCCTGTGTAGCGTCTCGCCGGTCTCGTAAAGTTTCATCGAAGCTCAGCACTGGATATAGCCGAATAAACATAGCCTGTGAGACAATATCTTTCCTTCATCGAGGTAAACGTTCCCCCTGACGCCAGACGTACATCTAGGAGTGACTAAATTACGGTGCGATTGTGCAAACAAAGTATCTGTTTAGCATAGTGTTATTTACGCTGGGGACATCCCCCCGCTTTTGAAGGCGTTTGGTTAAAATGTACTGAAAAATCAAGCGATGCTTAAGACTGGTTTTGTGGTCCAGGGTCACATATGTTGCGTTGTATGCTTATGGTGTGTTTTCTTGTACATATGTAATGAAATTCATTGTAATCATTTATTAAACGCGCTGCTGTTTTCTACGGTATGGTGCTTTGGCATTGTGCGATTGAGCTGGGGTTGCAGAGACTGTTGCATGTGTGCAGTCGACATTGTTGAGGGTTTTATGCTGAGTATTGTCTTGTTGTTGACTGGCCTACGCTATGCCCATTTTTGATGCGCCGTTATTCAATATTTTCCCCGTCCTGCAATAATGTTTTTTATCTGATCTTTTGTCCCAACACTTCTCAACACAAACTGACGCCCCTGCTGTCTAGCATTACCATATCAGTGTATTGATTCATTGTCCCTTCATAGCTTGCAAGAGACATTTAATACACGTATAATTAATATTAAATAAAGTAAGCGTATTTAACTAAGACGTAGGCTATTTAATAAACTGAGCGTAGTCATCTGTCAATATGAAACGCGACTTGTGCATTCTAATTAATGATCGGAAGAACGCGTATCGACCACAGTTACTGTAAAATATGCACGTATGTCCATTTAAACTCAATTTTGGTCAATTGTGGATTATATCATCACACTGGCAAGAATATGGTTACATGTAAAGATGCTGTACCAAGTATGACAATGCTACATTTAACTGCTTTTGATATACGTGAGTTTCATCGGGCAGCGACGATATATAATCTATGTGCATTGAAATATACCTGATGCATGCTTTTAAAACAAGTTTTTTTAAAGGTTTTTGAATTTTTTCATCTTGCCAAATCGATTTTTTTGTCACTGACTCATATACTACTGTCACAATAAGTATATTGAATGCACACTTTATATTATGTAAAGTATAACTCTTATATCTCAAACATAGTAGTGTTCCTGTAGCACAACTAGTTGAGCATTGGATTAGCAGCATAAAGGTTGTGGATACGGCTGTCACAATAATTAAATAATCATCTCATCGCGATTGTTTGACCTCATCGTGATGATTTCTAATCACCGCAATGATTGCACATCTTTCTAAAAAACACAAGGGGGAGCTGCAGTGGCTGTATAAATGAGACAGTGTCAGGCTACTTTTAAATAAGTGTTATGTGTATTAATATTTACTGCCAGATAAACCTTGCAAAAGCTTTAATTTAAATAGTCCCAACAATGTGTGACAATTATTTCATGAACAAACAAAAAAAATGTATAAGAATTAAATGTCAAAACAACAAAAACAGACAATTAATCATCATAATCGTCAAAGCCCTAAAACAGCCAATTAATCGTTATAACCATCACAATTTATTAGACAATTAACCGTCAGCCAAATTTCATAATCGTGACAGCCCTAGTTGTAGGTTTGATCCCAGCAAACACACAAACTGATAAATATATGAAGAGCTTGGATACAAAACCTTTTAAAAGTGGGTCTGACGTGTTTTCGTGTATTTTTTCTGACCAGCAGACAATGTTATCAAACAGATCCATGTTACATACGTCAACTCTTTAAAATGGTCCATATTGTTTCGCCCACCTCAACCCCGGAGAAATGCCAAGCCCATGAATGCCGCACATATCCATGGCACACTCGAGCATACAAACATGCCTTTATTTGCCTCTGGAGAGGTTTTAGTCCCAGCAGCAGACAGAGCGGTGATAAGAAACAGGTGCCGCGTTCATTGCCAGCTTTTAGTCACCTCTTGACATAGCTGTGGATATTTTTAACAGTCAACGTGAGGTAAACTCAGGGGGCTGCCGCACAACTCCACAATACGTGCGCTCTGCGCATCAGCCGCTTAGACGATAATCATTTGGGTGGATGGAAGAAGCAACAAACAAATACTGGTTGGCAGATCACACGACCTGGTCTGAATGAGAGGAAGTGAAAAACACAGTTTAACGCTGTATCACACTACATAGTAGTTATCTTGCAACCGATTGGTCTATTAGGGAAGTCTATTAGGTTTATATAAATGTATTTCTCTTTGTGCTTTAGTTAGTGTGCATAGTAAAACATCCTCAGAAAATTCAAGTCAAGTCTTTTAATTCTTTGGCTTTTGCGTTACGTCTGCTTGTTGACAGTGGACACCAGGCTTTCCATTGGCGAGCAGAGCGTGCGTAAGCCAGGACATAGCTGTCATTCTCCACCAGCTTGTCTGTTTGGGGAGAGTTGTCATCGCTTTTCCTCCTCACCAGAAACTAGGTCTTGTTATGCCACAATGTATTTAACGGTATAATTTACCAAAAATGACCCTGATGTAATTTTAAACCGTCTGTAACACACAATATAAACAAAGTGTATACAGTAGAATTAAAGTGTATAGATAAAGAAACGGCTTTTGTAGACTAAACGCAACTTCAATGACAGGTAAATTACCCCATATCAACTATTACACTGAGCTAATGTTACTGTGTAAAACATGTATACAATGTTAGCTACAAGTCCTTGAATTTTTGCCTGGCTGCCAATCCTCTCCACACAGTTGTGATCCATGCTCATCGTCTCCGCTCGTCTTTAGGAAACCAAAACATTTCATTTTCGACAATGTATTTGTTTCCGAGATCAGTTTAACCAATAGCCAGACCGATAGATAAATACAGACCGGAAGTTCACTTTGGTTTAGGCGCGTAACTGCGGCAACGTTAATGTGCCTCTGATGAAAGCATCTATATGGCTTTCACAAGTTTCTGTTTACTTTCACTGCTAAAAGAATTGTAATTTCAGATTGAACTGACCTTAAATAGCACCTATTTCTTTGCTAAAAAACAACGTTATTTTGTGTATTTGGTATTATACCAGTCCCTCCAGAAAAACGTAATTATGCAATCGCATGATTCAATGCATAATCCGCCAAATTCTGCATATTTATGCGGTGGCTGCATTTTTTGAATGCGCCGCACTTTCGCTGCATAAATTGCAGATTTCCATTCGCAAAAAAAACAGGGCTTGCCTGATTTCATAATCCCACCATTTTCATAGGAAAAATCACATATATCTTAGCAGAAAGTTGAAAAATTTTGTTGTCATGGGAACGTTATGAATGTGACGTGAACATCATAAAAAAGCTGCAAAAGGCTGTTTTTGAAACTTCCCACAATTTTTCCAAGTTCCTGCAATTTTATTGCATAAAATTGCATAAATATCCCGCATATTCCATCACATTTTTTAAAAATGTGCCACAAGATCAAGGATTTTTGCCCGCAACAATCAGAAAAAACCTCAGTGTTTTTCTGTGAGCACTATATTGCAATGTGTTTGCGTGGTTTATGGTTAAAAACACATAATTTTCCACATATCGTACATTTTTGTAGCTCCAGATTTCACTTTCTTCCTGAAACGCACAGATTCGAAAAGCTCTGTGTCCCTGATTGGCCAGCTAATCTGAATACCTCTGCCGTTTGCCGTAAATGTGATGCTCCTTGAAGGATTCGCTCACAATGCAATGCTAACAGGAGCTAACTTACAGGCTGTGAGTCCAAAGCGTGAGGAATTATAATCATGTCGGTCTTGTCTACATCACCAATCCCAGAAAGAAAACTGTTGCCTACAATCCGTGTGTTTGTTGTAGTCCAGAAAAGAGTTTTACATTAAAGACGATAACTTGCGTCATTGTTTACTTTGGGGTTTGTACCATTTGCTTATCGTTAACATACTAATACACACTAACACAGCAAAGGAAATGTAAAATCATGAATCGGACCATTGGTGCTCTTTAAAGTGGCAACTTTTGGCTCTCTATTGCCATCTCTGTTTGAAACATAAAATTGCAGGTTGGTTTAAATTGATTTTACATTAGGGGTGTCCATGGTTAACCGATTAACTGTTAAAAATTGTTTAACCGAGTGAAATATTTTGCTCGGTTAAGTGGCATCAATAGCGTGCATTAAATTTAGTTGTAATTAGGGATGGGCACCGAACTCGGTACTTTTATAGGCACCGACCGAATTGCGTCGGTACTACCCAGTATCGATTCACATAAAATCAATCGGTGCTCAATTTCGGTACCTGAGAGAACATGTCAGCGCGCCGCGTCTGGTACGCGCGCACGCGCGCGAGAGAGACCGTGTGGGAACTTGGTGACACCCCTTTGCAACTTGCTTAATGGCTAACAAAAAGCGATCTAACGTGTGGTTAAATTTCACAAAGGATGATGCAGACAATGCTACCTGCAATATTTGTAACAGTAAGTGCAAGGCAGTAATACATCCAACCTGAGGAAGCACTCACACAATGTGTATTTAAAAGCACAAGAGGGCTTATTAAGATGCGTTTTCGTCGATCGGATCACAAGTGGACGAGAGACAAATTCTGTAAACACCTGGTATTTATCAACACCAGTCCGTCTCTTTTGTCCACTTTCGACCGCTTCTCTTCTGATTACTTTGTGGTGGTCCGTGGAGACTGCGGGGAAGTCCCTCTGCTTTCGTTTTAACGCGAGCTGGAGCTGACTGTTTAAATGGACGCGAACTAATTTGGCGCTGCTTGTGTTTTAAGTAAACATGCTGCACAGTGTTTTGTACATGAATATGTTGGCGCTTTCTCTGATTTTTAGCGCAATTAATGAAATAAGACTGCGCAACTTTCATGCGTTCGCAAAATGAAACTGCGGAGATCAGCCGCTTTTAGTTTTATCAATGAAAGCCTAAAAGACTGTGTGTTCACGCTAAAAGTCAGAAATGACGTAAAACTTTGTGCTCAATACCTCAGATCATTGACCATTTGTCTTACTTATATATTTTATTTATTTATTTATTTATATGTAAGACATATGCCCTGGATGTTATAGGGATTTTTTTGTAAAGATTGTGTGTATTATTAAACATTTTGAAATAAATAACATAATGTTGAAAATGAGAGGTTTGGGCTTATTATGTCCACCGAAAGTCACTTAAAGGTGCAGTGAGTAATTTTTAGAAGGATCTTTTTACAGAAATGCAAAATAATATACAAAACTATATAATCAGGGGTGTATAAAGACCTTACATAATGAACCGTTATGTGTCTATTACCTTAAAACGAGACCTTTTTATCTACATATTCTGAGGGTCCCCTTGCATGGAAGTCACCATTTTGTGCTGCCAGTTTTCTACAGAAGCCCTTAAAGGACAATTTCTTTTACTAAGTTGTCTCCAACAATGAAATGTTTGTCCGGTGGCGGCTACCGTAGCTTTTTTATGCGTTTCAAAAGCGAGGGGTGAGACATGGACTAAGCCGTTGGTTGCAGTTTGCAACCTCACCACTAGATGCCGCTAAAAATTACACACTGCACCTTTAAGTCAGAGTAAAGTACCGAAAAAGGTACCGCTGGGTACCGGTATCGAATTCCCGGTATCGGAACCGGTACCGGTAAAAATGTGAACGGTACCCAACCCTAGTTGTAATACATTTTTGCACCACCAGAGACCGCCAAAGTGCTCCCAGACATTTGTAATGTCCACAAGAAGTAGTCATGACCAGTTTTCTAATATGAAGCGGGCAAAGAAAAGCACAGCGTGGGAGCACTTTAAAATCGAGAATGACAGGACAAAATGCAAATATTGCAATCCAGTGCTTATACTTCATGTACAACCTAGGGTTGCTGCGGTGACAGAATTTTCCCACCGGTTAATGCATGCAGACCTGCGCATTTTACTTTCACTTTTTAATTACGCAATTGTTTGAATGCAGCGCTTGCGTAAGCAGCATTAAATCGCGTATGAATTTGCATGCAATGCGAGGGCAACAGCTGGTTTAATTAAGTGCTTGAGTCAATGTGCGCAGGTAATTCTCGCAGAACTCGTCCAAGCATTGCAACCGGCTACTCCTCCATAAAGCGCTGCTTGAATGATGGGTTTATTATTTTTCTTGATAAAAAAATACAACAAAACTATCTCGCTTATATTAAACATCATATGTGTGCATTATAACAAAAACGAGTAAGCACGCGGCTTCTGTCATCATCTGGTCAGTCAGCTCGCCTCGCAAACTCTGACAGAAATAAATGAAATCTGACACCTGCTGCTTTGTGACGTGACGCGCGTTCAGGTCCGCTGTGAATTAAGGCTGCAGACACATTCAGTTGTAAGTGTTTGCTCTCGCTAACGAAGCTAAATGATTTAATTACAAGAAAATATCAAAACGACGGTGAAAGACAGTGTCGGGGTGGGCAAGTGATCTAACCAGTGAGAGACTGAAGCACCGGTAATCCCCGTTTCACCGACTATCGCGACAAACCCAGCCAACACCCGGGCATCATAGGGAGGCGGCCGCGGAGCCTGCGAGTACCTTCGCCCAGCCTACCATCCACGCGAACGCAAAGTCAGTGACATACTTAAGCTGCTCTGTCCTTACCACTGCGTTTTATTTCTATAAATTAATTTTGTTGTAAATGTGGTCCAACCAGTTATTAAAGGTGTTAAAATATCAACTACCCCTTTCTCGTGTGTCTGTATCTCTGGGTTGCCTTGCGCATAATATGGTTAACCGAGTATTAACCGCTAAGGGTGTCCGTTAACGGTTAATTAAAAACTTGAAAACGTGCAGCCCTATTTTACATCAATTAAAAAAACAAAAAACTAAAATGTTCCACAAAATCTGACATGACAATTCAATTTATTAAGCATTATTATAAGTTAGTTTACCATTGTAAGTTGTGGTAAGGAGTTTTGAACACTGGTAGTTACGGATTAAAGCTTTAAATGTATGCAAATTTGTGAACCTGCACCACAAAACCAGTTATAATTCTTTTGAAATTGAGATGTATACATCAGTTAAAGCTAAATAATATAAAGTAAACAATATAAGGCTAAATAAATAAGCTTTTCATTGATGCATGGTTTGTTAGGATAGGATAATAATTGGCCGAGATTAGAATGTTTAAAATTTGAGGGTGCAAAAAATTCTCAATATTGAGAAAATTGCCTTTAAAGTTGTCCAAGTGAAGTCCTTGCAACACACATTACTAATAATAAATAAAATGTTTGATATATTTATGGTGTCTTTTGGCATAAAAATCATTTATTCCCATACAATGTATTGTTGGCTATTGCTACAAATATACCCGTGCAATTTATGACTGATTTTGTGGTCCAGGATTACATTTATGGACTAGCATCCCATACATCTACATACGCGTGTGTCACCAAACTGTCAATAGTGGTTTTATGTAAAAAAACATTTTTTCACTACGACAAATGAGTAATCAATACAAAATATTTAATGGTAGAAGATAGATAAACGCCAAAGAAAAGAGTGGCTGTCCTGCCGCAATGTGGACATGAAAATGAAAATAAATGCCTGTGTTTATCTCAGTTTATGCCATGGCATAAACCACAAAGCTTTATGAGTCTAAACGTATTCCTCCACCTGCTCCTCGATACTCCAGACTCCAGTCTTCTGTTTGTCTCTCTCCACATGGCCATTTAAACAGTCTGATACAGAACAGCTGCACGAGGAAGTACCATCATTCATTACAGGAGACTGATGCCAGAAAATGCAAAATGCTTTAATTTTATCTCCCTTAGGTCTTCTAGATATCCACAACTGTGAATACCTATAGGAAAGAAATGCAAATGAGATCACTTCGACATCTCAAACCTTTCTCCTTAACAATGAAGTGTCCACTCAAATATCAGAAATTCTCCAAACACCGAAGCGTTTACTTTATAAATTTGCATTGCTCCGTTATTTCGCTGTCCAAGTTATGACCTCTGAGCAATAAACTGTTACTTCAAATATCTAAAAGGACTATGAAACATGGCTTAGCTTGGTAGCCAACAAAAAGTGTCTTTGCTTCCAAAGGTGTAATGCCCTTGGTGATCAGGATAATAATATCCGCTTTCTAAAATGTAGCAAAGATCACAGCAAAGGTCTGGAGCCATTTGGCTACATGGTACTCAACGGCAACACTCTGTCACATTGCACAGCTAATCTGCTGCCAATTCCCTGAAGTCCATCACACCCTGTCACTGTGTTCTCTCTAAGGCCCTCCAGACAGCCGTCCATCAGCCTCTTGACACGCCTGGGTAACACAGAGGAGACACGATGGCTGCTTGCAATGTGACTGTACCCAGAATTGGTAATAAAGGCTGTGATCTGACCATTTAAGATGCAGGGCAAGTTCAACAGTGTCTGTTTTCATTCATACGTCTGGAGAACGACGTGCAATTACACATGTAGACCAGAAGTAGGCAGTATCCCGTGTTAAAATTTTGGGTGCATGTCAGGCTAAGCAAAGCTAAACACAGCCTACTGCGTAGAACCTACACACGACTATAGACGGTTTCAACAGTGACAACATAAACAAACGGCTTTCATGAAACAAACGTAATAGTGTTGGGCAATATGCCCCATTTTGAGATCGTCCCATCGTCAGCCTGTGAGATCGACGATACACGATAGTATCGGAGGGTGGGGCAGTAGTTTACTCATTTATTTTATTTGTTAATTTTTTACTCATTTATGACAAGTCACTTGATTGGTGGACAAAAAAGAAGCAAGGGAAACACTGTAATGACCGCAACCTTCTTAAAACTGATGCCATTAATCCAAGCGCGCCATTAAAACCCAAGTGCTCTAAAAATGTTTGCGTGCCAGGGAGCGGGAACAAGACACTCGCTGGTTTTAACCCTGTGCGCGCTAACAACCTCTCCAGTGCAAGGAAATGTCAGAGCCGCGCATATTACAAGCTCATGTGCGAGGAAGAGTCCGAATCATGCAAGTTCAGGTGCTAGAAAGAGCCCATGCCGCACGCATTCAGGTCTGAGCAAGAGTCCAAGATGCGCACGCATTAAGTCCAGTTGCGTGCGAGAAGGAATCCGTGCACATTACAAGGTCCCTCGCGCAAAGTAAAGCCCACAACCTCTCATGCGAGGAAAAGCACGCAATGCGCATGCTAATGTAATGAAAATAATAATAACCATCACCAACTATCGTCATGAAAGCCCTCTATTGGCGATATGTCTGATGATCGTCGATACACAATACTATCGTTTATCGGCACAACCCTAAAACGTAACTTACGGTAGACTTCCGCAAACAATCAATAACAATAGAGCCATTTTAGAGAAGTTTATTTCTGATAACAAACAAAATAAACAACAAGTTGACTATCTTAGTTCAAATCATAACTACACCGAGCTAACGTTACTGTGTAAAATGTGTACTATATAGTGTATACAATGTTACAGATCAGCTGCCAAATCTCCCTTCGCATAGTCTCCCCTCGTCTTTAAGAAACCATAACATTTGTTATTTTCAACAAGGTCCAAAGTTCAGTTTTGCCACTAGCCAGACCATTAAACAAACAGAGACTCGAAGTTAAGTTCCGGCCAGACACATTACAGCGCCAAAGTGCGTGCGTCCGGTGAAACCGTCTATAAATTAGCAATTACATTCTCTCACTTTCACCAATAAGGATCAACGATTTTTATGACATCACTCTGCACAAAGCTTCTCATCGGATTCCAGGCTGTGGGGTAAACTTCACACTACTGGTCGTATTAAAAGGGGGAGGAGACAGTCAATACGCCCCGCCCAAATTCCTGTTTCAGTGGAAATTATGTCAACGCATCGTACAAGGCTGCACATTTCAAGCCATTCCAATGGATTTTTTATGAAAATATCATAGCAAGTTAGCCTGGTTAAAGCCGGAAGTTGTCTGGATTATCCCAGGCTAACAGCAAATGGCATTTATTTGAAATTAGTATACCACAAACTTAAAGCATGTTAGACTTTAAATGTTAAGATAAACCTTGAGTCTTGCTAGTTTTACAGAAACTGCAAAAATGTGCAGGAAAAATGCATTCATCATTTTCTCGAGCATTATTTGTTTGCAGCTGCCACTTGTTTTAATACAATGCAATGACATTCATTTTTAAGTGTAACCTTGTGGGTCCACTGTACAAACACACAACCCAAAGGCACCTCCATTTCTGTGTCCTGCTGACAGCTGATGGATCCGGCAAGCGAGTGTGCTAAGCTGAACAATGAGGTGAGACCTAAATGTATTGTGCCCAACAAGCGAACTTTCCAACACTGGCCAGAGGGCATGAAACAGGCAATTGGACAATGTGTATGCATGCACATGGCAGCTAGGCTTTAACGTGCCATAAATGCTCTGTAAATGAGGTACCGCAAGGTCACCCGTTAGGACCTACTGCATTTAAATGAGCTTTGCATAAAGAACAGCATGTATTACCTTTACAGAGCCAAATGGTATCCAGTGTTTTCACTGGGATTAGGGTAGCGGGACAACGATAGCACCATCATTATGAGATGATCTTGAAAAGGTTGCGTGTTAAAACATTAAAATTAATAGATTCTTGTTTTTTATATTTCCAGGCTGGAAATATAGGTGATGCTATTTAATGGCACTTTTCCAATGCATAGTACCCCAAGGTTTGGGTCAGCTTACTTTTGGGGGCTTTTCCACTGGGTGCAGTACGTAGTACCTGATACTTTTTTTAGTACCATCTCGGTCGAGGTTCCAAGCGACCCGAGCTGATACCAAAAGTTAGGTAGTAATAATTTATTTGTGTTGGTCAATTTTAATGTTGTGGCTGAAACAAACGAATGTATGGGAATGTACAACGATGCTCTCACATGATGTCACAGCAGTAGGCGGCCCAAATATAATGACACGCCTATAATCCCTCCCACTCCGAAGTGTTACTAAACTCAATGGAAAACCTAACCAAGCCAAAGTGAGCTGACCCGACCTGACCCAAACCAAACTGTGGGGTACTATGCAATGGAAAAGAGCCAAAAATGATGGTCGTGGCTGGAGAAGCCGGCTGTCTTTTGATTAAGCCTGGAAGACGCCTAGTAAGAAAACCTGGCATTTAAGAAATGGGTTTTGGTCTGGAGGGGCGTGGGGGCAGTCTGGACCTCGCAGAGAGGAGTTTGCACAGACGTAGCTGCAATTAAATGTCATCATAATGCCCTCTCAGTTTTTAATGTCCACATCGCTGCCCTTTTAATAATGCTAAGAGCTTCGCTGACTCCAGAGAAATAAAGCTCCATATAAGGAAGAAGAAACTCAAATCTCAAAATAGACCTTAAACAATGACCAAAAACCCAACATCTTCAAGAAAGGTCTCCAGAGAATAGTTTTAACCACAGGTTTAAGAAGTTTATAGAGGCTTCTGGACTTTTAGGAGATTTTGTAAGCAATCTTCTCATTGGAAGCGGCCATTCGAGCACACCCTGTTCTAGACGCAACATCAATCGAATATCTGTATTAATCCTCTTTGACTGTAATGTCTAGTCAGATGGATACAGTTACAAAGTAAATTCAACCAAGTCAACTGAAGCAAATGTGACCCATTCGGTGAAAACCTGACCCAACGTTTTTCTACATAAAAGACATTCTTTGAAAATATAATATAAATGTGTAAGGTCATGTCAAAGATCAAAAACAATGTAAAATCAGACTTTAACGTGGATTTCACAGACAGGGTCACAAATATGCACAATTAAAATGTGTATGTTTTGCAATCATTAATTCAGAAGCTGTATTAAGAAAGACGCTGATGTAATTCCACTACAGTTTAATGTAATATCAAGGTTGTTTTTTTAATCGATAAGGGGGAGTGACTGTGCATGTGCTGGAAGAGTTATTCCATTAGAGACAATGTTTAGCATGCTATTCATATCTGAGGATACATCTGTGACCGAATAAAAGATGGGAGAAATAATGAGAGCGATCAGAGCCCTCCTACGCATCTCGTTCCCCTCCTCATATACTCCACCCCTTCATTTGTCCTACCATAAACTTCTGAACTCGCATCCCTGACAGATCCTTCTCTTCCCAACTGTAAAATCAAAGCAACAGGATTGAACTTCAGTACTTTGGCTGTCTATCTGCAGTTTCAGGTACGCAACATTTTCTAATTTCACTTCTTTTGGTAAAAGGATAAGCTAAATATTCTTACAAAATAAAACGTGCTGTGGATATTCATTGTTTTTAAGAGGTAGATTTTCCATTCATCAATGAATTGTATTTTTCGGAGGGGTATATTTTAAAGTACTATGATATTTTACCTTATAATACTGAATCAATTTAATCCACATTTTTTGCATGACAACCACTTATAGTAAGTGTGCACGGAGGTAAAACAGCAGGAAAATACATACTTGATTATGCAAGTCAATCAACTTACTATTTTAAGTTTTGACTTGTGATAAGTTGATGTAACTTATAAAAACAAGTTGAAATTGAACTTAATTTGTTATGCTAAAGCAGTGCTTCTCAATAATTTTCTGTCACGCCCCCCCTAGGAAGAAGTAAACATTTCGCACCCCCAACTCTCCGCCGCGACTGTAAATAGTATAATTTGTCTATAAAATGACACATCTGCAAAACATTGTATCCTTATTAACATTAAAGAAAACACAAAAATAGAAATATCGATCAACTTACAACAAAGAATAACTTTATTAACATTGTTTTTTAGTCTGTAACAAAAAAGACTTAAAATGCATCAATTTGCCTGAAAAAAAACAATCCTTATTTAAAGTATAATATTTTTTGACCATTTGATACTGAAAAATTAAATTAAATATAATCAATAAATAATAATAAAAACTCAAGCGGCTTATCAGCGTGATTGGGGTGTAATGTCTTTAAGTGACAGTGCAAAAAAAATCACTTCCTGAAAAAGTATTTTCCCCGGGGTCTCGCGCGCCCCCCCTGGTGTCGCTTCGAGCCCCCCCTGGGGGTCCCGCCCCACTATTTGAGAAGCACTGAGTTAAAGTAACATAAAAATATATGTTAATTTGATATTATTTAAATTTTAGGTCATGTCGTGTATTTCTTTACCTACATCATTGCTATTTCTATGGCTTTACGATGTAAAACATTTAGCATTGTGCAACCCAGGACAGAGAAAGATCAATTTATCAGTTTTTAATAAAAATCTGAACATAAAGCAATGCAATTTAATTTTATTGTGCCCCATACAATAACACATCATTGCCTGGTCCCGGCTGAAGTATTTTATATTCATAACTTTACGCAGTACTGCATGAAGTGGCCAGCTGGGGAGTCTTATATTAATCACATTTCTGTGATTTTGGTCTTTTCGATGGCTGTTCTGTGCACTTGTGAAACATTGTTCACCGGACGCAAATCAACCATACGTAACCTAAAGCGACCGACCCGCACAAAACATCCCACAATTCCACTCTGTGGGGAAATGAGATTGCCCTTTATTTTAGTAGAAATGAGCTGACGGCTTCACTGCAGCCCTGCAAAGCAGAAAAGGTTAACAGCGTACAAAGGAGCATAGTAAAGACAGGATCTACGCCACAGGCTGCAGACATCCAAAATGGTTTGTTTTTGCCAAGGCCTGAAGCATTTCGTTATGCAAATATTTTAGATAGTTTGTGCTGTAGTTACATAAATGTACACTGAGGGTGGGGAGTAAAAAAACCACTGCACTATTTATAATGCATTGTTATTCTCACACTGAATTTTTTATGTGAATAGTATTTAGATCGACCACCACAGGCATGGTCCTACCTGTTTAGCAGTAATGCCCTGTGAGGCGTCACCCAGCCAAAAAACAGCACTGCATTGCTCTGTGATGCCATCATGGAAAGTTCAGCGTTAAAAGCAATGGAGTGCACTCCGAGTGGACTTATTTGTACGGGGAAATTGCCAGCAGAGGGTAAAAAATAAACGCACATAAACATGCTCAGGCTTGAGAAAATCTCCGGCCAGCTTTGAACATCATTTCCTTCTTCGGTCTGATTCCATCTTATTTTTGCTTTACTTAAATTCTTGGCGGCCTCAGTGAATTTTAATGATGATGAGATGAGGTTTTTGCCAAAGGATGGCCTCAGAGATTTCAAAAAGAAAAACAAATCTGAATCTAATATCCGTGCATGCTGAAATCTGCTGAGGGTTGACTAGCTGTGTCTAACAATCGTCTAGTTAAATAGTTTATCTATGTTTTCTTTTATATTTTGGTTTTGGAATGAGCATGCTGTGCATTTATCTTGCGATTCGTATGCATGCAGACAAATATCTTTAATTGTATGTTTGTATTGCACTTTTTATTAAGGGTCCCACCACAAACAAATTTGGCATTTTTAAAAAGTGTCAAGTACGGACGCAAATATCGATTATTTTTCAATTAACTTGACGATTGTTGTTCGATTAATCAACTGATTGGATAAAATCCTAAATATTTACTTTGATTTTTCACTTATTATAGCTAAATAAAACCCTTAATGAGGGTTTTTGCATGTACTTTTAAAAGTGCGAAAGCCAAACATTGAGTTTTACTAATATTTACGTTTTTGATTTTGATATTTTAAGAATTAAATAAAAATATCCGTGCACGCTGAAATCTGCTGATGGTTGACTAGCTGTGTCTAACAAACGTCTAGTTAAATAGTTTATCTACATGTTTTCTTTTTATATTTTGGTTTTGTAATGAGCATGCTGTGCATTTATCTTGCGATTCGACGACAGTACAATTGTATGCATGCAGACAAATATCTTTAATTGTATGTTATGTCTGCACTTTTTATTAAGGGTCCCACCACAAACGAATTTGGCATTTTTAAAAAGTGTGTCAAGTACGGATGCAACTATCAATTATTTTCATAATCGATTAACTGGACGATTATTTTGTGATTAATCGACTAATTGGGTAAAAACCTAAATATCTACTTTGATCTACAATCGTCTAGTTAAATAGTTTATCTACATGATTTCTTTTTATATTTTGGGTTCGTAATGAGCATGCTGTGCATTTATCTTGCGGTTCGACGACAGCAGACATGCATGCAGACAAATATCTTTAATTGTATGTCATTTTTGCACTTTTAGTGTAGACCCTTTTTTGTTAAGGGTCCCAGTACAAACGAATTTGACATTTTTAAAAAGGGTATCGAGTACGGCCGCAACTATCGATTATTTTCATAATCGATTAACCGGACGATTATTTTGTGATTAATTGACTAATTGGGTAAAAACCTAAATATCTACTTTGATTTTTCACTTATTATAGCTAAATAAAACCCTTAATGAGGGTATTTGCATGTACTTTTAAAAGTGCAAAAGTCAAACATTGAGTTTTACTAATATTTACGTTATGTCTGCACTTTTTATTAAGGGTCCCACAACAAACGAATTTGGCATTTTTAAAAAGTGTATCAAGTACGGCCGCAACTATCGATTATTTTCATAATCGATTAACCAGACGATTATTTTGTGATTAATCGACTAATTGGGTAAAAACCTAAATATCTACTTTGCGTTGTCTGCACTTTTTATTAAGGGTCCCACAACAAACGAATTTGGCATTTTTAAAAAGTGTATCATGTACGGACGCAACTATCGATTATTTTCATTATCGATTTATCAGACGATTATTTTGCGATTAATCAACTAATTGGATAAAAAAATTTACGGAGTAATAAATAAAATAATGACAGTTGTTATTAAAACAGGCAATTTTGTAATACAATAAAATACAGCAGAAATATGGAAGCCATCCAATAAAATTTTGTCTTTCTTAAAGGATAAAGTCTCAAAATCAAATTCTGAGATTGTGTTTGCAACTCAAAGGTCATGGGTTTGATGACACTGATAAAATGTATTCCTTAAATGCACTGTAAGTCAATTTTTTTTGGATAAAAGCGACTATAATGTCAATTTTACTCTTGGTCTAGATGTTTTTGTCTTATGTAAACACCCCTAAGAAATGCATTCCATCATGAGTCAGATGAGCTCAAAACCAACAAATCAACTTGTCAACGGTTTTACAAAATGTTATTTTGAACATTCCTATCGTGAATGACCATATGAGGAAGGATAATCTGGACACGTGAAGAGGACATTGACCTGCTCGATACCCTCTCGAGATGATGTTAATGACATTATCTTTCTCAGTAGTGACGGGGACACGACCCTTGGGCAGGCACTAGGGTGTTGGAATGCCCGCGGCCCGTGGTGTTGACAAACATCTCTCCAGAGCCCGTCATCATTACGGAGAGCGTTAATCTCTCGCATCACTTGACCCCTACGCCGGGCGCCTGAAAAGACTTTAGACTCTGTGGTCACTCACTTATTTACTGAAGCTTCTTCCTCATTGACACTGGCAAACATGTTTAATTTGATACGAATGCCAATGGTTAGGTTAGTGTTCATGTAGCTAAATTGGCAGAGCATTGCATTAGCAGCGCAATAGTTGTGGGTTCGAATCCCAGTGAATTTCAGGGAAAAAACTTGAATTGGGAAAGTTCGATATGAGTAAATCCATCTCGTATGGCCTCGATCTCATTTAAATCAAGTAAATAAGCAGTCTACCCTGATGAAAGCCCAACGACGGTCACCAAACCTTTTCTTACACTTTTAAAGTGTTTCTTCAAACACCATGAAAGATATTTTAAGTAAATGTTAAATGCTCCCTCATTTGAATAAAAGCTTCTGCTAAATGCATAAAAATGAATGCAAATGACTCCGGTCTTCAATAGCGTTTTAGGTTCCCCTGACCACCATTACATGTTGGCAGATTGACTTTCAGTGCAAACTGGTATTTCCTTGGAAACAAACTTGGTGACCTTGGTGTTGCTAGCACAGTCCTCTACTACCTAAGCTACGTTCAACAACAAGCTGATGTTTTCCAAAAACACTAGATATCCCATATAGCAAAAATAGACACAGCCTGCCTATCCATCAGCAAAAACATCCCAGGCCTCCAATGCCCTCTTGGCAATAAGTTGTAGTTGGTTAAATAGATTCAGGCTCCGTAGGGATTCGGAGTAAAGGCTGGCCACAATTTAAATGGAATATCGTGACCATCAAAGGTCATTCCTAAGAATAACATTTGGCAGAACAGATAACAGCACACCACAACCCATGAGAATACAGGCCACAGGTGTTTCTGTATCCATAACGTTACACAAGAGACGATACCAAATTCATCTGCAAAAGCGGATCTTCACAAACCTCCCTGTAGATTTGAGGAGACAAGATTAAAAAACAGTCTGAACGCGATAGATAAGAGGAGAGATCCTCTAACATGTAGACTTATAATCAAGGGCGCCCAATCTTTTGACAAAACATGCTTTTATCTAATCTTTCTGCAGGAGACGAAGTGCTAAATCCCGATTTAGGTTGTTTTGTAACAAGGAAAATCATCTCTTTAAAATGTCTTCCTAAAAGCTTTTCTTTTATTTATTCGAAGCCTGAGAAATGAAAAGAAATATACGCACACTCCTACACGGTAAAAGCAGTTATGTAAAGGTCTATGTGAAATAATACGTGGGACTAAAGTCTCATACTGCAATTGTTCAAAATAAGGGTTGTCAAATATTCAGTAAAATCTTCTTTGGTTAAGTTTTTTTTTTGAGCATAAGGTTACAAAATCCCTTTGGAGGTACTTGGATCCTTTTGAATTTTGATCTTTTGAAACATCAACTAGTCAAAATCTGCATGACTGCCACGTTTTATTATTGGGTGCACATTCACTCATTCATTTTCTTCCTTCCTCCCATCAGCCCCGCATCAACGGATAACCTCTTCCGTCTCCACGACAACCAGCATCTTTCCTCCCTGCACGGCTCGCCACTCCACCTTGCGGTACTGCCATCCATCCTCTCTCTCTCTCTCTCTCTCTTCTGCACCCCTCCCCTCTTTGTGCACTAAAACACAGCCCGCCTCAGCATGGAGAAGGTGCAGCACATAACGCGGGCGGCCATTCGGCGAGCGTCCACCATGGAGGTTCCCCAGCAGGCCAAGCAAAAAATGCAGGATCTCTTCGTCAACTTTTGCCTCATCCTCATCTGCCTGCTTCTCATCTACATCATTTTCTTGTTAATGTGAGCGGGAGGGGCCATAGTTTTTCCTTGAGCCAATAAGGGTGAAGGACTGTACAGAGGGGCCAATCATGTTGTAAACAGCATGATCTTTGTCTAAATTGTTTGTAAATAACATTAAGAGAAGTTATATAGCTTATAGATTAGTGGTAAGTGAGCAGAGTGGTTAAAAGCTGATAATATTACAGTCAGAGAAAAAAAGTGGTCCAAAATTGGTCCCTATCTGTCACTGGGGGGTTACCCTTTTAAAAAATACACCTTTGCACCTAAAGAGGGCACCTTGGAGGTACCAAATGTATACATATCTGTACCTAATGGTACACATGGGGACCTTTTTAAAGGGTATTGCCCCAGTGACAGTGTAGCAAATAACACGAATATTGAAAATGTTGTACTACGCATCCACCAGGCTGTTGGTTGATTTTAGTAGACACTTTTGTAAAACAACCAATGCGTAAATCAAAACTAACCCAAATACTGGTTGATATCAGCCTGGCCGATAAACAGGAACAGACTATCACTAATGCAATGTTAATAATGTTAATAATAAACAAAACAAGAAAGTGCTCCTGTAGTTTATAACAACTACACCGGCCTTGGAGCTCCAGTATCATCACTGTGAACTGATGCTGCATGCATTTATCTCCATTTCTTGTCACCACCCCATCACTGCATGTCACCTGTGGGCCACGAGATGACATCTGTCTTTATGCACTGTGCCAAACTTGACTTCACTTGCTCAATAAACACGATATGATCACGTGTGTGCAATAAAAGTGTGCTGCTTTTGTGTTTTGCTGATTTTCCACTTTACTAACTGGGTTATTCACATATATACAAGAATAAATCATTAATTTTCATAATGAGGAATTAGCAGATTGGGTGAATCTCATGAAACCTGTCGGGAAAATGTCACACTCGGTCCAAAAAGAAAATAAAAGAAACAAATGGCATAAAAAATATAATTTATTGTGACACTTTAATGACAATTAAGTATGAATGCGAGTCATATTACTGTAATGCAAAATAAGTCTTGTGTTCTCATTTCTTTAATTTGAAAAATTGGAAAACGATAACGTCATTAACTCTTTCCAAGCCAGAGAAAACAGTTCCCTGCCAATGACGTGTTTTTACGGCAATCCATATTCTATTTAAAGTCCTTCACAATAATGCAATTATCTCAGCTTTTTGCTTAAAATTTGGTATTTTTGAAGAATCCGACCCATATTTGAGAGGTGATTTAAAGATAACAAATGAAGATCGGATGAAACTTTTTTTAGTTTGAAAGTGGTTCTAAAAATACTGGTGGGGAAAGAGTTAATAAATAATAATAGGGCTGCAACTAACAATTACTTTCATAGTCGATTAATTAGACGATTATTTTTTCCGATTAATCGACTAATCTGATAAAAACCTACATTTTACTGTAAAAATTCCTTGTTGCATTTACATTTTTTAAGTTTTAAAAATTAATTAATAAATAGTGATGCACCGATGTATCGGCCGCCGATATTTATCGGCCGGTTTTTGATGAATTTGAAACCATCGGCATATCGGCAATAGCACGAGAAAGGCGGATACCGATTGTTTATTACTTAACTGCATAAAGAAATCCATTATATGTAAAAAATGAGCCAATGTTGTTAATAAAATAAATGCTGAATAACAAAAACCACCTTTGAAGGTTGTTATGCTGTCTTATTATATTTGTTTTAGCTTAATTTGTGCCTCTCTTATTATGTTGGTCAGTTGAATGTTAATTAGATTAAATCCATTTTTAGTAAAAATAATTTGATGCAGAAATAAACTAGCTAATAGACCAACTGTATAGTATTTTATTAGTAGTGTTTAATATCGGTATCGGCCAGAAGTTGTCTGTTTAAATCGGTATCGGTCCAAAAATATCCTATCGATGCATCCCTATTAATAAATGTATTTTAAATTACAATTAATTTCAACTTTCTTGACTAGTGAGGAGTAAAAATAAAGTTGAAATAACTAAGTAAACTTAATTTTTTTATAATTTATAGCAACTCCTTACTAGTCAAGAAAGTTTAAAATGAATTATTCTTAAACTTAAAATGTAAGTGCAACTTATTTTTTTACAGTATTATAGCTAAATAAAATCCTAAATTAGGTTATTTGCGGGAACTTTTAAAAGTGCAAAAGCCATTTTTTTTAATTTTTACTAACTTTATGAGCCCACAGCTCGCGCTTTATGAAGCGGATGTGTGTCCGCTCTCCAAAACAACACTGATGTGGGAGCATGTGATGAACTATTTTCATAATTGGTTATTATCAATTAGTTGCATGTATTTATTTACATTTCTTGAAGGGTTTCATGAGACTTGACTGACAGTTAAGCTGACAACAGTAATTATTATTATTATGAAATGTCTTCAAATTATGTCTTCTGTCAGCTCATATCAGTATGTCAATCATGTTTATCTCTTTCCACGGCTAAAGTGGAGACATCACGGCGCAATGTAACCTGCTCGTCCTCCTATCCTCCAAAATCCAGGACCCAACGACTGCACAACCACATATCAACCTACACCCGAATTCTCCAACCCAGTCAAGTCTTCACCTGCTCAGTATGGATCTGACCACTAACCGAGGACTAAACCTGCTGCTCAACTTTCTGCTCATCGTTGTGGCTCTACTGCTCATGCTCATTCTGGTCAAGCTCATGTGACCCAGTCATGTGATCGCCAAAATAATCAGGATTTAGAATAACGGTGCATTCACACGGGGCGAAAGCGTTAACGTCTGAAACATGGCCAACAGCCAATCACAGTGCTCCGGTCTTGCATAAACGTAACTGGCTGGCTCCCACTAGGTTATTTGCATAAGGCGATCTGATTGACTGACGCACGCCTTGGCGCTTGAAAAGTTGAGAAGTGTTCATCTTCTGGTGCGTTGACGGATCCACAATTCAGTTCAGCAACGCATTACGTCACCCATTAAAAATAAATAATGAGAAGCGTTAACGCTTACGCCCCGTGTGAATGTACCGTAAGGGCAGCTGAGGTGTTTTATATTATCTTTCTTAAACCAATTGAAATATGCTGTAAACAATATGATCTATTGGGCAATCTCTCTCTGTCCACCCTCTCTCTCTCCCCAAAGCCCGTCCACTAATAAGGGTGATGCAAAATGATTGACAGGCAGAGAGTGTTTCTATCTATGTAGTTTCTGGCTAGAACATGTTTCGAGACAGGTGTGATTTGTCAGGACACCTATTTCAGTGATGTCTGTCAGGTTATATTATAAAAAAGATTGCTTACAGCACTTTACACATGCTCAGCATTTTCTAGTAGCTTACTGAAGTGCTACAATAAATAATAATAAAGAAGCAAAAGCCGATAAGCTCATCTATATAAAATATATTGCAGTTGAACCGAGACCGACAGCATATTACTGCTTCCTATATCATTGCACCCTCTAGTGGCCACTGACTGATACTGATATAAAAACAACATAAGCAGGATTAAGCATATACAAAAATATAGTATAAAAAAAACCTGGGACTAAAAAACTAGTAGACATTTTTGCTCAAATCACCTCACACACCAAATAAAACTTTTAAACTAACCCACATAAAAACACTACAGCATAAACAATGACATTTACTATAGTACACAAAATTTGGTTACACTTTATTTTTGCAGTGTCCATGTTAGAGTGTAATAATGATTAAGAACATACACTTACTAAAGGGTAAAGGTTCGATTTAGGGTTAGTTGCATTAAATTGTGCACAAGTCACATAATATTAAATACAATTGCTAGAAGCTATAGTGTTTTGAACTTTAATATAGGAAATAATATAGTATACTATAGTAATTAAACTATATTATATTATACTACAGTTTACCATAGTTAATACAATAATATACTATACAGGGTTCCCACACCTTCAAATTCAAGGACCTTTCAAGGACTTTCCATGTCCAATACCCTCAAATTCAAGACTATATTATATTATACTACAGTTTACCATAGTTAATACAATAATATACTATACAGGGTTCCCACACCTTCAAATTCAAGGACCTTTCAAGGACTTTCCAGGTCCAATACCCTCAAATTCAAGGACTAAATGTGGGGACACATTTCAAGTGAGAGCAAGGTTACATCGTGTTACTTTTTAAGATACATTGTTACCGTTCCTTTCGAGGGAACTCGCGGTGACACTTTGGGGACGCCTCCAAGGATAAGTGCGTCTGAATGTGTATATCAAATTCAACCAATGGTGAGGCTTAACGACAAAGACAGGGTGACGCGTGAGCCAGGAAGTATATCGCTATCTGAAATATTGCCATAGACGGTGTAACAGGGAGGCAGGAATTATGGCAAAGGAGACACAGCGTCCCATTCCCTTCTCAGGGAACAACAGTTACATACGTAACCCGAGACGTTTTCATGTGTCAAACACAACTATGCAAAAAAGCATTTTGGTATGAATAAACATTTGCATACAGAAGATAAAAGCATTTAAAGCGAACAGTTTAGCACGTGTGCCTAAAAGGCTAGAAATTTTATATTATCCTACATTACATACACAGGGAATAATATGGATTTTTTTCCAGAAAACTTATTGCATAAAATAGATTCAAGCACTTTCAAGATTCAAGAATTTCAAGGACCCGTGGGAACCCTGACTATAGTATTTTTCATCTGCCATCTATTCAGTGTTAATTTTGCGTGATAAAACGTGTTGATATGCGCTCCTTATAAATAATAAACAGAGGAATTGTATTAATTGTTTAAAAAAAAACACTGGTTTGGCTATAAATATCTATATTATAATAGCCATAGTTGTAATCATCATATATTATTCACAATCACAAAGTGTTGTAAATATACAAAGACTGAGACTGCTTCGATTTTTGACTTATTTCATTACATCTAATCAATATCACATAAAGTGAAAGTCTGAGTATTTGTTTTGTTCCCATCACATGATTCAAGATGTCATTTTTATCACAGTGTTTATTATTCTTTTTGGAAAATATATGTGTGAATAATATATTATTAAAGTGAAGATGAAATATTGTGAATGTGTGTTTACAAATGGGAACTAATAAACGGATGCTTTTTGTGTCAGATTAGACTTGCATTTCAATTCATTGTATCATTGTTTCCCCACTAGAGGGCAGTGTGAACCTTCTTTCAGATTTAGCAAAACAACACACTTCTGTAACTTCTCCCTTATGGGCACAATTACACAACACAATTGGTTGATCCTCATGAAATTAGACTTATGAGGTGTCATAAAACATCTTGATAAAAAAAAGTAAATGCTATCAAAATAATAAGCATACAGTTACAAACATCTCTTCATGCACTATTTTGCACATGATTTCAGTTGGCATCACACAAACCAATTTTGTTATTTTTTCCAGATAAAAGGGAAAATTTTCATTACTGCAACGTGTCCATGACTGGATTTGGGTTCTTTGACATGGAAATATTTATAATAAAAAACTCTAAAAAATAAAAAGCTTCAATGCATGTTATACTATAAACATTTACAGTAAAGAAACATGTGGTGTTTGGTGATCATTGGTAAATGTAGAGACAATAATAAGGAATATAAATGTGTCCAAGACCAATTTTCTCATCCTCCGCAACAATATTCAATCTTTGTTTAAGCCCCCAAGGAACTAACATTTAAAAAAAAATAGTTAGAAAGGGACATAATTGAATGTGACACTCAAGATGGCTACCAGGTAAGCATTTCTTATTTTTTCTTTCCAGATAAAAGTTGAAATTTTGTTTATCATAGTACTCTGACAACGTTTTAGTTCTCATTACCGAAACATGAGCTTGTAAATGCATATATTTAATGTAATATCATATTACGGTAATGATAATTTTTGATCATTATAATCTAAAAAATGTAAATAATTATATAGGAAATAATGGTTAGTAAGTTCAGACCCGTAATTTTATATGTGCAAAAAAATTGGCTTCAAGGGCTTTTTAAAAAATTCTGATGCTGGACACCTTCTAAATCTTGATTTCGTGAGAATCACCCAATTAGCTTTCAATTCCCTGCATATTTTTCCCTATCAAAAACAATATATCCAAACTGACCTGTGGGAGCTCTGCTTCCTGCCGTAACCTCTCTCTCTGCTGCTGTTCTTGTTGCCACGTGCCGATCCCACATCCCTCCGGTCCCGGCCGGTACTCCATTTGCTCGCTCAACCACATCTGAGTCCGTACGGCCGGTTGGATGGGCGACCCTCCCACGGCTTGGTGCCTGAGTGATGGACTTCTCTGCCCGGGCCCCACCAAACTGACGGTAGGGGTCTTGCTCTCCGGTAAGGCACTGTAGGTGAGGTCTAACGTGCTGGGCTTAAGCGGAGAAGAGCAGGATGAGTCCGTTTTACCCAAGGTGTTAGTGCTGCCCAGGTCATACTTATTTGAAAAGTCTGAGTTGGTGGATAGCTTGTGTAGGCCCTGGGAGAGAAAGCTGTCTGAATATAGCGGGTCCTGACGGTAGCCGTACAGCAAGCCGCGATCCAATGACCCGTGCGGGTCCACGCGGCACGGCGGCCTCCCGGAAGGGGTGGCCTTTTCCTGGCCCGTGAGTCGAGTGAGGGAGGACCACCGACGGACCGGCCGGGGGTCTTTCATGTCCAGGGGGGTGTCGAGGGGAGAAGGGAGTTGGCAGCTGCTCCAGGGGCTTGTGGGGGCAGAAGGTGTGCTGAGCTTGGAGCTGGAGGGTGATGGCATGACGTGGGCCGTTGGGATCGAACCTTGAGCACGCAGAGGCTGGAAGGACAGCGTGCCGCTGGAGCTGGAGTGATCTGAAGTGAAAGAGAATGAGAGTTTAAATTTGGACATATTTGGGTCTAACAAGCACACACCCTGGACAGTTTCAGTTCTTCTCTTAACAGCTGGTCATACAAGAAAATAGATCTTCGATTTAAACATAAACACTTACCGGACGTTACTGATTTGCTATATTGGCTACAAGCTTTTTTTATTTTTCTTATATTTTAGTTAAATACTAAAACTTTACTTGTTAATAATGGTTAATAAAGAATAAATAAAATATAAACACCATACAAAAGTAACAGTATTCAATATATATATATATATACATAAGATTGGATCATGGCAACAAACAAATTTAAATATCAATAACACACATACAATGTATATGTCTGTAAAGGTTTTAAATGTTTACTAACTAACACATACATATGTTAATGGATATAAATAGCTTTTTGTGAGGTTTACAGTGCAAAAATGTGCATTCATTCATCGTTAATATTGGTTATTTAGTCCATCAAACGGCTATAGGCTAAATATGTATCCATTAGTAACACATTTATTGTCATCTTATATGCATTGTGTACTTGCAAAGGAAAGAAAATGGGCTTGTTTCCCTTAAAGCAACATTGTGAAATAGGGGTTAAACAAGGTTTATGAAAGGATCACGTATAAAAAATTGCTAATAAGACAAAATGAAGCACTTAATGTTTTATTTTAGTCTTTACCCGGAGACACAGAAATGGTGGATGGAGAGATGGATAGAGATGACCTAATACAGGCAGACATCCCACAAGATTTCCCCGGGATCAAATAACTTCACTTTCATCCTTTCCAGAGACCTCAACGCTGCCAGGCAACACGTCATGATAAAGACTGACTAAACTCACACTGACTCTGAATCATTTGGTAAAATAACACACAGAAATCACTTTTAAATACACCTCTTGAAATTAGGATTATTTCAAGGTATAACTGCTTGTAATATAAATAAGAGTGCCGTGATGAAGTATTTTTGTAGGCAAAACCCAGAAGCGAGTTAGCATTTGGTCCTGAAGTCAAAGGGTTTTGGTTAAACCCTTAAATAAGATCTTGGGTTAACATAAGCACCAAATATTTTTGCGTTTATTCTGCAACATAAAACACAGCAGTATTACCTCCTCTTATAACTTTTTAAAAGCTTTTACATGTCTTTAAAAGGGTGGTTGCTATATCTAGTTGATACATGGGACTACAGACTTTGTCTGGGACTTTAAAGGGGACATTTCATGAAAATTTTACTATTTTAAGGGCTATAATTGGGTCCCAAGTGCTTTTATCAAACTAGAAAATGTGAAAAAGATCAACCCAGTAACTTAGTTTTGGTAAACCATTCTCTGCAAGCATGTGAAAAAATAAGTCATTGAAATTTGACACCCCTTGTGATGTCAGAAGGGGATAGTACTGGCTCTTAATCTGCACTATCCAACCACGGCATTGCTATTTAGTGCAGAGATCAGCTCATTTGCATTTAAAAGGACACACCCAAAACAGCACATTTTGCTCAACATGTGGCAACATGTTATAATAAATTATCTAAATGGTATTTTAAGCTAAAACTTCACATACATACTCTGGGGACACCAAATATTTATTTGACATCTTAAAAATGTCCCCTTTAAATGTCATCACGCCTGAAGATATCAGGAAACATGTTTTAAAATGTTTTGTCCAAGATAATCTTCACAGATGAACACAACTTTTATGAATTTTGAAGACTTTACTTGAAATTAAACGCTAACCTTCGGCTACAAGCAAACTACACCAGCTGTCCCTCGACATCACATCTCCACTGAGCTTTCCACAGCTCCTTCAAACTTTATTGGGTTAATAAGATTAAACTAAAAGTCCAAAAGTCTATGTGAAAACATTATGGGCTTTTGGAGAGGGAACCAGTGTCCCCCTAACATCCGGGTTGGCCTACAAAAATATGTCATCCCTAAGGCAATCTGAAATATTGTATATCTATAGTGTTAAGACAGATAATATGAGAGGGGTTTAGTGTCTGTGTAATGAGGCAGGCTGATCCATTCATCCTTTCTGAATAAGACTTGGTTTGTTTCTAATTTGGGCATTATATGAAAAAATTGTCATTTGTTGACAATTTCTTTTTCTTTGTATCCTTCTGTTCTTCACAAAATGTCCTTTTTGTTCCCAGCTTTCTTTTCACACCCTGCCTACTCACTTGAGCATGCAAGCATTTCTGCTTGCATTCAAAAATGTCCTATACTTCACAGTCATATTACATATGACTGGCTTTAGTCTTTATATACAGGTATATTAAATATAAGATCTACTACACTGAAAAAAATGATTCATTGAATTTAATCAATTTTTTTAAGGTAAGCGCTTGCAATCAATTTATTTAAGCTACATTTAAACAAAAAAGATTAGTAACCTAAAATAAAATATAAAACTTTTGTTTAAATGTAGCTTAAATAAATTTATTGCAACCGCTTACCTTAAAAAAATTGATTAAATTCAATGAATCATTTTTTTCTACAAAATTGAATTCATTATTTTCAACTAAACACCATTTTTTTCAGCTTTTCTGAGATCTTCACAATGCATATGTGTTGACATGACAGACAACCAGCTAGACATGAGGAGTACTGTCACATCCCAACTGAACCGGTTAAACACAACATAGGGAATTACCTGGTTTTCCAGGTGGAGTCAGACTACTTTCACTTCAGCTTTCAGTGTGACATAAACACAACATCAGGGCTCACAAAAATGTTCAAATCCCTGGTAGCCCTTCGGGCAGGTACTCTTCGATTTTTGGTAGCCCAAAATAAATATAAGTAGCCCAAATAAAAAATACATTTAATGTAGAATATTGATAAATTCTGGATTTCCATGCAAGCCAAATGTTCCTGCTCATCCTCTAATGTTAGTTTTTGGTTTCCAGAATGTAATTTTCCAAGGTTTGTTTTTGGTTATCCATGAAAGTTTTCTTTAAGAAAATATAACATTAATTTTAGGTTAGTTTATCATTCCCCTGATGTTTTAATGAAACACCTCAACAAATTACACATTGTATTTAGATAACATTGTATTTAATCAAATATATATAAATAATCAGTGACTTCAACACAATATAGAAAACATAAAACAGATTTATTGAAAAGGAATAATCATTTAATTCCCTTTACGTTAACAGATACCACAGCAGTCTAGTCGCCTATACATTATTAAAATTTACAACAATCAAAAAATTGATCGTATTGATGGAAATCACTAAAAATATTTAGTTCTTTTAAGTTACTAAATGAAGACACATAGAAAAATAGAGAGATCCCGCACACTATCCACTTGCAAAAATAGAAAAATTCATTCACTTTAGTTTAACAGATCTTACCACTGCAGTTTATTCGCCTAACTTATCCGTTTTCACAACAATCAAAAGCTTTTAACATCATATTCTCCTCACATAGATGTCAAGTTAATCGAAAATCACTCAAATATATTTTCCTTCTCATATGATTATGTTACTAAATGAAGAAAGAAAATAAAGAAAAGCTAAAACAATGTTGTCTCTGAGGTAAAACGAAATGACAAATACTTGTGAACAGCAGAACCGGGAGAAGTGCGTGCAGAGGAGCGCGCATATCAGTCGTGCACACTAAAGAAATAATGTGGTTAATTATGCTTTCACTTCATTTCCTGACAGTTTCACTTTTACGTGAGCATAGTAATGACTGACAAGACGACGCCGGTAGAAATTGAGTGCAACAGGTTCAGAACATCAATGACAAATCATTACTGCCGCTCCTTGTACAGTTCGCAAATGTAACGTGAAAGTACATGTAAACGCGAGTGCACATTCAAACGCGATTTTAATACCCGCTGCCCGAATTATATACAATATATCACCTAACTAAATTTGAGAGCAAAATGCAAAAACATAAAAAAAAAACTGAGATACAATTTGGTAGCCCGACATAAATTCACAACAGCCCTGGGATGTCGAGCTAGCGATTTTGCAAGCTCTGTAACATATCATTTAACTTCAAGTGAGTGCTGCAAAAGTCTGAACCACAAACACAAGACTAACTGTTTATATTTATGATTTATTAATCTCTTTACCTGGACAATACACACTGATACTGACAGTCCTTTAAAGTGAAGCCACTTTCATCTGATGCAACTTAAGGTGTGTTTAAGGTATATCTTTTAGGGATGCACCGAATGACTACAGGAACAGATCCAAAATGTTTTCAATGCACAGACGACACATAATGATTACAGAATTTCGCCCTGCAGTGTTCAACATAAAAAAGTATAAAACATGTTCACTCTCTCCTTGTATAGTCTCTGAAACTCCTAATATTTTCTGTGCCATGCAGTACAATAAGCTGGATGGGCCATTCCTGAGAGGTTAGATTAGGATGCTTAGAATAACCTCATCTGGTTCTGATTCACACTGGGGTGGAGGAGAGAGAGGCGGAGGAAACCGGGACTGCTGGAGCCCGGGGCTACGGGTGATCCAGTCCGACAATCCCCAAATGCACGGATGAGCGTCTGCTGTATGTTACTGCTGAATAACTGTGACAACCCAGTCAGTATCAGTCTGAAAGAATCAATCATCACAATATAAACTGTAATGGGTCAGATCATAGATAAAAAATAGTTTGGTGTTGCAGTTTTTGCAAGTGGAGATCAGGAAACATCATGTTGGGCTGATCAGTGATTCAAATCTCTGTTTGTGCAGATCAATGAACAAGCACAGTACACTTTTTGATTTGGGTTTCTGTCAGATTCTCTGTGATTTATGCTGCGTGGTTGTGTGCGAGATGCTGAAATGTGGGTCACTGAATATCTACAAAGCTCAGTACTCCTACTGGGATCAAGCCATTTATAAATCATCAAACGCTTTTTACTTAACAGCCAGGACTTTTCTACATAATTTTATGTGTGATATATGGCATAAACACGTTTGGATAGGTAAGAGAATAAATTGAAACATTAAGACATAAAAGTACATACTTGTAGATAAAGACACAGACAGATAGATAATAGACAGAAAAACTGCTTTTTAATACCACTGAGAAAACATATACACACTTAAGGACCATTCACACCAAAGATGATAACTCTTAACTATAAAGAAAGTAAATTTTTTTTTTCTAAATTTTAGAAAATAATGTCCACACCACGACAATAATGAAAAGCTTGATTCTGATTGGCCAGTCGCGACATCAGCAGGTTGGTTATTCCCAGATAACATCCGCTCAAAACTAATAACACACGGTAACCCGGGTGCTCCAAAACAGGTATAGTTTAATGTTACACAAGTATTTAACATAAATATGTATTTGAATGACATTATAAATGATTAAACCAAATAATGTGTTCATACCTCTGTATGTCTTGTCTTATCTTACAACCGAAAGTAATCGGGTTTCCCTAGCGGAAGGTCTGCATTCGTTAAAAATTAGCATCACGCTCAAAAATAGAGTTTCAGTATTTTTCCTTTTTAAAACTTGTTCTTCTGTAGTTACATTGTGTACTAAGACAGACGGAAAATTAAAAGTTGCCATTTTCTAGTCCGATATGGCTAGAAACTGTACTCTAATTCTGACGTAATAATCAAGGACTTTGCTGCCTTACCATGGCTACAACAGCAATGGTATTACGCAGCGTCCGAAAATAGTCCCCTTGAATACTTTCGATAGTAAAATCTTTACACCTCCTGCAGCAATGGTACGCAGCAAAGTCCTTGATTATTACGCAGAAATGAGAAAATAGTTCCTAGCCATATTGGCCAAGAAAATCGCAACTTTTAATTTTCCGTCAGTTTTAGTACACGATGTTACTACAGAAGAGTCGTTTTAAATAGGAAAAATATCAAAACTCTTTGGTTATTTTTTAGCGCGATGCTAATGGTCTAATCAGATTCAATTGATTATGCTAAGCTAAGCTAAGCTAAAAGTGGTACCGCCAGACCTGGAGATCAGCTGATTGGATTCCAAAATAATAAAATTCCTATCTTTCACTCTAGGGGAGCTGAAAAATTAGCCTATTTTTTTTAAAAAAGTTGAGTGTCTCTTTAAGTTTGTCTTTATAGTGAATATTCTTGGTGTGAATGGGCCATTTTCCATAGAAATAATACACACAAAGACAGCAATGAATAATTGTTAAGGCTATAGATCAGCTGTGCCTGCTCAGCTTATTTGACTACGCTAACTGAGCTAAAGACTCCTGACATTGCAGTGTGAAGTGCCACAAACACACACAAGAACTCACAGTGTGTTACCAATACCTTTTGTGTCACCTCAGCACAACAAACTGTTTGCACCAAAACTGTCACGGTAATGACTGCTAGCGGCCCCTACCATTAGCATCCGTAAGGACACCGTCAGAAAACATCTACGACGTGTACGTGTCTGTTATTGCAGCCGCTCTTCCCTGTGTGCTGATCGACCTGTGACAGCTGGTCAGAGCGGGAACACTCGTGTTTGTTTTTATTTAGCAACGGGGAAAAGCACCTGCTATTCAGTGAAAGTTAAAGATCAGTTACATAACAGGATAAAAGCAGCTATGAGCGGTAAAGATCAACGTGAATGAGATCAGCGTGTTTTCCCAGAATTCTTCCACATAATGTATTTTCCATATATTGTGATTCAACTCAGATAGAGATGGGTCACATGCTCAATTATTACATCATTTACATAATTTAACATATGGTTAGTTTACATAGTTCTTATTGAAAATATCTAGATATAAATGAGGAAACTTTATGGTCTTATCAAACATTTTTGGATATCACACAAGAATTTGGGACACACTGCAGTACCACCACACTGCAAAATACAACTAAAGCAAGCCTGAGCTGATTTAAGCCGGTCCTGACCTGTTAAAACCAGCTTGACCCACAAAAAAATGGAACAAAACCCCTCTAAAACTGGTATGCTAAACCAGATTTAGCCATTAAAACCAGGCTGGGAGATCAGCTAAAACCAGCCAACCAGCTCAGGCTGGTTTTAGCAGGGCAAGGACCTGCTAGGGGTAACAGATCCCTGATCATCTTAAGACCACTTATTAGCTTTTTTAAAAGCAAGAACACCTTGTCTGAGTAAACCAGGTGAACTTGAAACCGCAAGTTGTAACTATTTTATAAAGCAGAAACATCTAGACCGCTTGCTCAATAACAAGCCTCTAGGTATCATTGAGCAATAAGGCACATGATCCTGGATGAGTGTACGTGTGAGTTCATCGTACGTTGTGTATCAAAACATGCTCCGATGTCATTTGGATAAGTGTATACCCCCTGCTCGTAACCCTGGTGGTCTCGCCAGGTTAGTACATATTTAGCAACCGCTCTTAGGTTTCACTGCTCTGCCCATCATTATGACCCTGGCGCCAAAAAGACGGTTGCTAGGGACCAACATGGACCTCCAGGACCCTGATCATCCATTCTCATGAAGGCCTGGGGCCAACACATGTCAAATAAAAGAAGAACTTGATGGGTATTATTTTTAAGTAGGAATCAGGCAGAGTAAATGTCTAATGTGGATCATGGTTTTTACATGCATATAAGGGCACAACACTATGGCTGCATTGGTATGGTATGGACATACTGTATTCTATTGGTTGTTTAAATCACATGCTATCCCATCCTAAGCCAATGGTAAACGAGTAAATCCTACAAATTACTGTAAAGTTTTTAATTGCAGTAATTTCATATAAGAATGATTTATGCATGTTCTTTGGAGGAGACGGACTCTGGAAAACTCATCATGACACTCCAGATCCGTCAGCAGTCTGTATTTCCAGCTTGATGTTACATCATCAGCTTCCAAAAATTCCACAGTGACACGATGAGAAGTTGATGTAACAACTATGAGAGCAGGGTCACGGTCAGGCTCCCTGAAACCTGAGCAGACCAATGCAGAAATGGCTCTCTGTCAGGTGATCTAACACGGCCAAATCCTGACATAAACTGTCCTTCCAGTCTAACACTGTTGTGTAAGACTTGCAACTTATATAGGAATGGCCCTGGATAAACACTTTAGGACAAACAGCCTTCACAGGTTTTAAATCCAGGTCTTCCTGGCTATATAGGAAACCATTATTGACATTTCTTATTTTTGTTTCAAACAGTGAGATGAAACCCATGTGTTTCCATCACATGGATCAAAAGATAAAACGTTTACCATAGTTTACTCATACTGTTGTCGAAACAAAACAGTGTATGAACACCAGAGGTAAAGTTCCTGCCTATTCTTTTACATACAATGAACGTGATTGGACAGGTACAGTCTTGTTCTGAAATGACAAAGTCCAATAAAAGGTTCAAAAGTGGGCCATATAACTCAAGCACTGTATTTGAATATCTTCATAATGCATGCGCAATGCAACACGCTCAGCTACAAAGAAAAGATAGGGAAGAGCAGCTTTTGTGTGTCAAACAGTTGATTAAATGATTGTCATTTTTGGGTGAACTATTCAGTTTAAAAAGACTCGATTTACATACCAGATGTCATGTTTGAGCAAGTCTTTCAACATTAAAAAAAATTACAACCGCAAATGCAGCAGTGTGACTTTAAATCTTCAACTCATCCACTTCTGCTGAACAACTCAAAGAAAAACTATAAAAGTGTTTCTGGAACATTGACATTTACACATTTGGCAGACGCTTTTATCTAAAACGACTATATGCATAACGAGGTATAAAAAAAATATCAGCATGCATGTTCCCTGGGTTCAAACCTATGAACTTTGGTGCTGCTGCTAATGCAATCCTATAGCACTGAGTTATACAGAAGAATACTAGGGGTGGGGAAAAGATACGATTCTTAGATGCATCGTGATGCAGATGTGGACGAATCTGAATTGATTAGCAAATGTAAAAAAAGTAGTTTACAAAATAATAACGTGACTTTATCGGAACCAAAATACTGACTTGTCAATAAATGCGTGGAAATAGCGGTTCCCAAAACATGTCATTGCTGCGTTTCTATTATCCTTCAACTCTTTCCCCGCCATTGACAAGTTAACTCGTCAATTAAGAGAAAACGCTTCCCGGCAAATGACGAGTATTTACGGAAATCTGTAATACCACTATTATCCACTAGGTGGCAATCTTCCGAAACCTTGAAGTATCGCCCTAGGGCAAACAGCTGTATGACCGTGTATGTTTTGAGGATCACTCTGCATCTGATCTCTATGAAAAAATCTTCAAAAAAATTTAATTATCGCAGCTTTTTGCTCAAAATTTTGTGTTTTTTAAGAAACCTACCCATATTTGAGAGGTGATAAAAGAGAACAAGTGAAGGTAGAATGAAAGTTTTTTTTTAAAGCAAGGGGTCTGTTCTTTCATTTAATATATTGTATGTTTATATATTTAAAGAGGAACATTTTCTGGAAGGCATTAAACTTTTGTGAAAATCATGAAAAATGCTAGCGCTGGCTGGCAAATAAAAAAAAACGCTGCCGGGGAAAAAGTTAAATTGCGCAAATTGACATTGCAAATTGAAAATATTTTACGTGTTTCCATTGGCCGCATTTTTAATTCGCAATGTCAATTTGCGCAATTTGAAGGGTAACGGAAACGCAGCTACTGACGGTCTAGACACAGGAACATCAACATACTTCTGTAAAAATATGCACATATTGCATCGCTGGATGCGCTGCATTAGACAAATACACCATGTAAAAAAAAACATTCAGCACGAAGTTAAAACAACTTGGTTTTGCAAGTCTATTCAACCTACTATTTTAAGATTTGGCTTAAAAAAGTTGACATAATTTAAAAATTCAAGTTTAACTTAATTTTTTAAGCTAAAGTAACATAAAATTATGTGTTGAATTGACCAAAATAGTTTTTAAAGTGCAGTAATACTGCCAAAACCACTGCTCTTTAACGTAGATGTATAAAGATTAACAAGTAGAAATAATGAGTCGTGTTTAATTAAAATTTTTTACTTGTTTTATTGTGACCACATGTCAATGAGAATGGCTTTATTGAGCACTTAGTTGCATTAAAATACAGTATAGACAGTTAAGAGACTAGTAGCAAAAGTGCCAACAATAGTCTGACTTTAAGTGCAAATGCAACGTGATGACATCACAAATATGCTAATGAGTATGTCGAGAATCGATTCTGAATCAAATCGGGACCATAAGAATCGAATCATGAGGGTCCAAACGATTCCCACCCATAGTTGCAACATACAAATCCCATGTTCTGGATACATGCATGCATGCTTATATCCCAGGTGAAAAAGTAGTACACTTCCATAGTGTACTTAAAGTGCTTTATTTTCGCACACTAATTTTGTACTTAATATACTAAAAATTCATCTTCAGTACTTCCCAAGATGTTCCCAAGATCATCCAAGTGCACTTCACGGTGCCACCCCGAGACACCATAAATATGAACCAAAATGCATTTTTAACATACTATCTCTGTATTAAAAAATGTATTTAGTTAACACCTGTATCAAACTTGAACTCAACTTTCATACAACGATGGGTTCAAGTCCACTACAAGTGGTATCTAAATACATTTTTTAAATACATTTTTAGCACATTTTAGTTTATATTTATGGTGTCTCAAAATAGCACAGTGAAGTACACTTAGATGATCTTAAAAACATCTTAAGAAGTACTAAAGATGGATTTTTAGTATATTAAGTACAAAATTAGTGTGCGAAAATAAAGCACTTTAAGTACACTATGGAAGTGTACTACTTTTTCACCTGGGATGTCCAACCAGGCTTGTCATATCATGTTCTTAGTAACAGGGCTGAAGTTTAAGAACAGACAGACAGATGGTGTGTGGTATATTTTGCTGATGTGTGTGTCATCTCCTCCTGTCATTACAGTTAATGTTAGTGTTCAAAAGATGCTCACAATGGAGTAAACCCGGGGTTGAAAATCTAAGCTGAAAAAACGCGATTCAGCAGCGCTTTAATGAGACATGATGCAGTGTTTTTAAACTGGAGAAGTTAATTATCAGCCCGGGGAAAAGAAATGCTGAGGCACTGTAAGATGTGTAAAGTACGTGTGTGTTTGTGTGTATTTGTGTGTACTCAAGGGGACCTAGAATGCTTACATGGGACTTAAGCTCTTGTTATGAAAAGAGAAAGACAGCAACAAACCAACACAACAGTGCGTTAGGCTAATCAACAACGTTCCTCTATGCAGTGCCCTACTGCTAAAAATGCTGTTTCTTTAGTCCTAATTTATTTGTACAGCGCTTTTTTTAAAGATCATTTACAGAAATGCAATCTTAAGATTCTTTAAAACAAAGTAAATTAATCCATTTGATTTTGATAAAACTGGGTATCATGGCTGATGTTCATTCGTGATGCGTTAACTTTCAGGTTGCTAAGGTAAAGGAACATTGCTCACCAACTTAAAATACTAACACCAGGGATTGATTCATACAAGCCATACAGAGGTGTGTACCATCAAGTGATGCCATTGATGGACTGAAACAAAGAAAGCCCATAATGTATATGAAATTATCATATAACAGCATATTTATATAATAACTTAATGGTTAGCTTAGAGCTAAAGGACAGCACTCCTAAGGTTACATCTAAACAAAACTAGACACTAAATGCACTTTCAAGAGCCTATGAACACAATGTCTATAATATCTGGTGAAAGCTTTCTGTTGGCAGCACCGGATTTGAAACGATCTGTGATCTGTGTTCATGGCCACTTGCTTCCACTTCCTGTTTCTTCCAGCCAATCACGTGGGCTGTAAGTGATGTGTGGTAAAGTCACGTGACTTGTATACATTCATAAAACGGCACGTGTTGATCACACACACTTTTAATATCTCCGGTTTACTATTTCTGTAAAGAAACAATCGATATTTTCCTCTCTAAAGCATTTATGTTCCAATAACTTCCTGTGTGATTTTCCATCCCATCATCATGAGCTTTCCTTCCAAGCAATGGCAGCGCCATGACTTCATGAATATTGATCAATATCCATCCAGTATGGCTCCATTGACTGTCTGCATCCTGTCTCTTTTCACTCTATAATTAGGTTATCTCCATCCATTGAGATGAAGGATGAATGATTCCACTATCCAGTAAGATAAATGATGTAATGCAGTACTAACATGTACTTGGTTCTTATTTATCATACATGTTATTTCATCCCCCCTCTCTCCCTTTGCAGTGTGTCTCGTTTCATTCAAGGGTTGTGAGGCCAAGTTATTTTCATGAAATAAATGTCTTTTCTACATAATAATGAATAAAAAAGTTAATTTTTGTGATTTTGAACATTCAATTACATAAAAGAGGCAGTTAAGTGTTAATAAATAATATGCCACCTCTAGCTAAATAATATATAAGTATTTATAGGCCATTAATAACCTACAAAGGCTTTTCTATAAAGTATTAAATAAAGTGTGTTCAATACTTATTCCCTTTGTCATTTAACATTATTTATTATGACTCAACTTGTATACTTAAAGGTAGGGTAACAGATTTGATCCTGAAACATTTTTAGTTATGCTGGTTAAAAGTCTCCTCTCATCCTGATAGCAATCACTGTGTTAAGTTGTTTAAATGTATTTGTAGAAATTTATGTCATCTGTGAAAGGCGTAGGACCAAAAAATGTTCAACAAATCATAGATTTCGGTCCAAATGGACGTTTCCTTTTTCGTCCCTCATACGTAAGCGTAATTTGAATTCCCACCGCGCAGCGAGTCCACGCAGACACCATACGTCATCGGCGCGTTCACGTGCGCTCACCTCCTGCCTGTAAACAGCGAGAACAGCAAACTTTTCTGCTGAAATGACAACCTACACTGGAGCCACAAAACTAAAGGCATCTTTTATAACAACATCAGCAAAAACTGCCTGGATCAGCAAAGAGCAAAAACCCAAATTAACATCGGTAACTTTACTGCTTTACCACGAGATGCAAACAGCTACAGGAGGCTAAGAGTCTGAAAGGGTCGTTGCACTGTTTATTTTGGTAAGGTAGGTACGCGATATGTTTGTATTGAGATGGATTCAGATATTCTACTTTGATGAAACGTTGTGTTGCTTATGAAATTTGTGTTCGTTTACGGATTAGCATAACGATATAGTTACTACGTCTACACAATCGAACATGTGCTTAAACTAATTCTGATGTAAACCAGTTGTTTATGTTGGTTATTTTGGAAGTGTTATTCACTTTGTACTGCAAAGTTTTCTCACTGGTGAATGAGACATGACCGTCTGATCTGTGCGTGTTCATGTGTTTTAAAGGGGCGTGACTTTGGATGGCGATTTGACTTGAGGGTGGGATCGGAATTTCATTGCTAGGCGGCTACCGTTAGCATTTTTCAAAATGTGTTACCCTACCTTTAAATGTTCTGATTTCTTTGTATGAATTCAGTATTTGGCTTGTTAGTGTACATCTGGTGGAAATTTTGTGTCATTTGCCCACTTAGAAATCCCCTTACTGATAAAAATGCTAATGTGTCAAATACTTATTTTCCCCGCTGTATGTTAAGATCAAACAGTAGAGTATTGATTTGAGTCTAGTTGAATGGATAAACTAATAACAATTAAAAACTTAAATGCAGTTAGTCGTATTGGATTAAAACATCTGCAAAGACACAATTGTGAATATGAAGAGTTCATGAAGAGGCATGATGCTTTTGTCAATTAGCATTTTTTATTAGACTTTTATTAAAACTATATTTCTGAATGGTCTGAGGGTGGGATTAAGCAGATTTGACATAAAAGTATTTGAGGAAAGTAGAGTATGCATCAAGAGCATTTCGGTTACAATTATTTCACATCTAATTTTTTGATGGAGGTGGATTTTAGTGGCTTTAGTATCTGAACTTTTTTTTCTTAGGATATAATTTTTTATTATATTTAAATTCATATGGAAGACAGTTGCATATACATCTGGATAAAATGGTAAATACTGTATACTAGAATATATAAGCAGTACATATTATAATGTACATTACATGTGTTTTAAACAAAATATACATATCACAAATTAGGGACAACAATATATTGCAACAGCAGGGGGAAAAAAGACATATCGCAATACGGACATGATTTGCCAACTGAATGATTTAAAAATACTTTTTAGATAGAAAAGTAAACAGATTGTCCAGAAAGTGATTCTTTCTCCCACCAAACCCAAAAAAGCTAAACCTAATGAACCTAATGATTTACGTTGCATGATGCCTTTTCAGTTTTCAAATAGATTTTTGGTAAATTTAACAGCATTACCGTATCACATTTAGCAAGTTAACACACATCGCATTTCTGTTCAATATCATGCAGCCCTATTATAAATATGATTCATGTAAATATATGAAATAAATAATTACTAAACTTGCCTAGTTATACAGATGTCCAGAAAGTAAACATAATTATCATGCAATTTTTTGCTTTGACTACTACAAAACAAAACACACATTTGACAGGTGGAGACAGTAACATCACTTCGCACCTCACACTCAAAAACTACACAGCTGGAACCCGATGACAGACTTTCCTGTCCTCAGGGGCCACAATAAAAGAGACCCAACACACAACATCCAGGTTCACATTCAGCACAAAAGGGCCATCAACACACAAGTAATGGCTTACATCTGACTCCCAAATAGATGAAAGAAGGTCCACATAAAGGAAGGCGTGTGCACAAGATCCATTTACAGCTAAGCAGTGGCAGAAGACATATGGAACAGCTTGGTTTAAATGGCCCAACAGGATAAGAATAAATCAGTCTGGTGTTTGGATGAGAGAGGCTTACTGACCTCATTCAGTACCCACTTTATTTAGGTCTTTTTTAATTACACTAAAGAAAACTATTTTAATTCAAGAATGCATTTTCCAACCTATACTTTGTTTCAGTGAATGGCTTATTTTTCTTGTTCTATTTTTCTTGTTCTATAGGCTACTTCTAAAATGTAATGTTTATGATAAAATATAATGACTGGTCAATGCAGCGCTCCAACCTTACATAAATACATAATATAGTAAAACGGACATATTGGTTACTATTAGGGGTGCACTTGCACTAGGGGTTGCAGGCACTTGACTACCCTTTAGTCATGACTATATTCACAATATAAAACATGGTCTCATACCTAGCACAAAGTATATTACTAAAGAGCACAAATTATCCGATTCACAACCGGTACAACCCCCAAAGTAAACGATGATGCTAGTTATCGTTTCCAACGTATATCTCATTTCTTGGACTATAACAAACACACGGATTGTAGGCAACAGTTTACTTTCTAGGATTACAGATGTAGTAAAGACCGACATTATCATTATTCATCCCGCTTGGAATCACAGCCTGTAAGTTAACTCCTGTTAGCATTGCATTGCGACCAAATCTTTCAAACATGGTAAGGAGCGTCACATTTCCAGTTGACGGCAGAGGTATTCAGGCCAACCACAAAAGACAGATAAGCTGGCCAATCAGGGACACAGCGCTTTTCAAATCGATGACTTTTTTTACATGAATCAGTGCGTTTCAGGAAGAGAAGGATATCTGGAGCTACAAAAATGTACGATATGTGAAAAATAATGTGTTTTTAACCATAAACTAGGTGAACACATTGTATTATAACTAATACACAAAATAATGTTGTTTTTAGCAATGAAATAGGTAATGGTTGTTTTACACGATACGCGGCAGCCGCGAGTGTTTAGTTCATTGTCAATAGAAGACGGCGAAAAGCGGCAAAACAGAGACGGTTACAAAAGTGAAGCGAACTCGGTCCGCACGCCTTGTTCGTGCACCCAAAATCTTGCCCCTTTCGCTGACACGGCTCTTCATGGCAGGTGCTGTTAAAGATAAACATATTTACACTAAATGCTGCACAAAACGCTTCCAATACTCAAGAAAAGCTGTAGGCGCACTGCGATTTGGTTGCTTGCCGCGTACTGTGTACAACGTCCATAACTCTTATTCTTGATGTAGTACTGTTGCCGCCACCGCCATATCGTGAAGATGCTGTGCTGGGAACTAAAATTCCAAATATCGTGAAGGGCATATCATTTCTGTCACATGGTTGAAGTATTTAACCAACCAGATCGCACTGGATAAGTGGCGAATCAGAGCACATGCACTTTTCAGAATTATGAATTTTGTAAAAATCGACACGTTTCAGAAAGGCGGGGCATAGAGGAGGAACGTATGAACGCTATGTGGAAAACCACGTAAACACATTTTATTACACGAAATACACGAAACAAAATCTTTTTAGCAACATCATATGACCCCTTTAAGCAGACCTTTGTCTACTTTTTCCAACAACAAATTTAACTTCAGTGTCTTACAATAAAATAAGTCAAACCTCCCTGTACACTTGATCTAGCATACTTGAGCTACAATATCCACAAACGCTGAGCTTAACAGTGTGAAATGTAACTTAAAGACGCCAAAACCCACAATCAGCAGAAGTCGCTATTACATAAAATAACTTTCCGTTTTAAATGGATAACACTCTGGAAAAGTAAACCAAATCTTTTCTTTGAATACAAGGAAACGGCCGTTTAAACAAAATAGTTTCCTTCCTTTGCTAAAGCAACATATTACAGTGGATTCAACATTAATCTTTCCTTATTTCTGACATTTTAAGAGTTTAAATTTGGTGAGACATCAAATCGCTACCTGTAGCGTTAACCTGCACAAACCTCCCATACAGTGTCATCAGTTATAATAATGATATTAATTGTGTATATCATGTGAGCATCACATAAACAGCTGATGTAAATGATATGAAGACTACATTTTGAATCAGAGCTATGAAATTCAATGAGATGTGTTAACCTACTTTCGTGAGCCGGTCTTCAGGACATTATTAGGAACACTGCTCAGCGGGTTGGATTTTCCCGGACTACATCTTGCTGTGTTTGAAAAGCTCAAATCTCTTATCTGTTACCTCTAATGCTGGAGGATTATCTCTTTTGCAATACATCACAGGATTTCGTGTTTCATCTAAGAGCAATATGACTCATTTTCCATACAGCTATTAAATAAACAACGGTCCCTCGTTCAAACATTAAGCACAATGCCATGACATTTGTAGTTATACAGAAGTTATACAAAGTGGACTAGTTCTACTTTCTCAGTGTCTCTAATATCAGGTGATCAAGATGCATACATAGGTACACATGACTTTGGTCTGTCTTTTTACATGGGTATGGTTAAAATCCAAAATGATTATGAATTAAAAAGGGCAGGACAGGAGTTTACATGTCTGATTGTGGCAATACTCCAAGTGTAATTACAAATCCTCACACAGCATTTGCATGGCAGACGCTTTACATATATGAAAGAAAATCCTATTTGGATGAATTTTTAATAAACGCCCAGCTTGAATCTTAATTCAGAATTGATTAGATTTGTGTTTATACACTTACTAAATCCAGATGGATCTGCCAAAATGTGAAATGGTGTGGCTTTTCTGGACAACCCTGCACTGGCAAGCTGTCTGAGATGGTTGACAGTAGGGGTGTAGTTTGGATTAGACACGATGCAATATAATATACATTTTCTCAGTCAGCGTTACAATTGCAGATACCCCAAAATAATCTATAATACAATTTTGATTCGATTCAGGGGTATGTCGATCAATGTATCAATCAATGTTTAGACCGCATTCGACACAAATATTTCTGCATCTGTCTTTTTGCTGCTACCACCACTTTGTTGTTGCATCACAATCTGGTGCACAAGCAGACAGTATTGTCAATAAACAAAAAAATGTGTGCTTTGGCGGAAATGCATGAAAATGTGGAGTGTATCAAAATAAAGGTACCTCATACTGATTTTTTTCATGTATGGCATCGTTGCATCATATCATTCGACATTTGATCCATATAGATCCCATAGTTGACATCAATGAACATAAAACTTTATTAAACAACTATCTAAAACAAAAATGTATTTTTAAATAATTGTCCACAAATGTTGTTTACCCTATAAAACAATTATTAAATATTTAATCATTTATTGCTTTTAAAGTTTATTTAATCTGTTGCCAATTAGAAAGACAACTTGCCACCCCAAGTAAAGACTGACCCATCTATTAGATATTTTATTTAGCATAAAGCCCGATTTATAGTCGTGCGTAAGCTCTACGCCGTAGGTTATCTGTAGCCTGTGACGCGAAAACTACGCCGTAGGACCTACGCACAACTATAACTAGCCCTTAACTGGAGACTATTTTTAAAGAAGTCTCAAATGCTATGCTAAGATACGTCAACATACCGACAGCTGCCTGTGATAACATCAGACTGTTACTGTGGGTTCACAGCAGAAGCGTTTGAGGTGTCAAATTCACGTCTACCCCGCGTAGTTGGATACTTGAACATTTTGAGTGTACTCTCTTCATTCGTGCGTGAAAGCAGCGCGTGAAATTCTAGTTATTGAGACATTCACGCGGAAATTCACGTCATGGGAGGGGATTCTACGACTCCGCTCGCTTTCTGTAATCATGTCACTACTAAAGCAAGCTCCTGATTGGTTAACCGGGCATGTTTTCTGCCAAAGTTCTAGACACGCGAATGAGGCAGAATCGCGTTTAGCGCGGCACAGTATACGCAATTCCGCATCATTCGCACGTCTAGTTCACGCCACGAGACCTCCAGCCGCGCGTGAACGTGTCTTCACATTGACTTAACAATGAAATCACTCGCGCTTGACGCCTCTACCGCGGCTGGTGTGAACGCAGCATTATAGACAAAAAAGTACTTTTTTCTGCTTTAAGTGGCAACACCATTAGGCAAACTGTCATTCACAAATATCTGAAAGAGGATCTAACAAGCAGGTCTTGCATACATTCATAAACTGATCAAAAAATGAAATTTAATAACTTCATGCACCGAATCATCATCAAATTATCAGACGTCCAACAATTTTCCTGACCAAAATGTTTTTGGCCTGTGTGTAAACTATGAAGAGAACATTAACACAATGTTTCTCACTCAGGGTTTAAGCCGTCATTAAAACGATGGGTTGGGAGCAGCTGGCATATGTAATATGCTTGAGAATAGTGGGGGGTTATTGGGTACATGGCACAGAAGGCCAGGGGCAAATAGACCCCCCCAACTCAAAGCTAACCGCATTACAATGCTCTCAGTCAAACGCTAATAAGCTCGTCCCAACTGGCTAATCAGACTGTGCCAGGAGCTAATCTAACCCAAATCTAATACAGGGTAACATTTTGACCCATGGGAATAAGATGTAAGGTGAAGACTGGGGAACATTTTGGTTAATAGCATTGAATTAATGTTACTCTTAACCATAGTGGCAAGAAAGTAAAACTGATTTTAATGCCTTTTGTGAACTGGTAAAGCACTCAGATCTCCAACTGAGCAAAAACAGAACAAGACCCTTGATGACAAATGAACTCACTGATATTAAACATCTGACATAGTGCTGTTAGCATGTCACTGTTGAGTTTGCTTCTTGTGTATTTACGGATATGTCAGTGGTATCTAAAGCATGCTTTCCTGCAAATCTTACGGCACCTCTGTGTTTATTCTTGGCTGATAAGTCATGCAACTCAGGTTTCCTTTCCACACATTTGATCCTCGCATAGCAAGAGGACACCTTACGTTCTGGACTCGGCTTTGTTACATAAGAGCCCGATAGAAACGCATAGTGCCTGGCAAACTTTCAAAGGACAAAGCTGTTAAGGACAGTCAAAACAAAGTTTTTCAGCTTAAAAGGGGTCTGGTATGGTCAACATAGCATTGTAAATAGTTTAATAATTATTGTTTGTTTAACTGTTACTATAAAGGTTGAAAGTATTAGCCTAAAGTGTGTCTTTAATAAGGCACAAATAGGTTTGGGAAGCCATTATCTAAACATAAAATGCAACCTGTGACCAAGCCGAATTTCTTTAAAACAAGAATCAAAGTAAGAAAGAAAGCCCCCGGACGGAGACATCAAGCCCCCTCCCTACCCGGGTAATTACGAAGAAACTACCACTGCCCTTATGAGGGTATAATTAGTGACTTGGGTCGGGAGGTGGCCTGGTTAAAGGAATTTCCTGTGCCTTGTTCTAGGTCACTCACTGGCAGCTAATTTGGAGAGAGGGAATTCGGAAAGATCCTTGGGTAATTTCAAGGTGGATGAAAGTAGGCAAACTAATCTTGAAAAGGACACATCTCAAGTGCTTTATCAAGGTTAGACATGTGTCACAGGAAAACCTGACACTTTCATGATTTTGAGAATGGAGAGGTCTATCTGAGCACAGTCACAATGTCATGAGACCACCAGTCACCCAAGGATAAGATGACAGCTTGTATTAAAATAACAGTTCACCCCAAAACTGTTTTACCTTAAAGTCCCCATGAAATCAAAATAATTATTTCATCTTAATGTTTATATGTTAGGCTTAAAGGTGCATTGTGTAACTTTTAGAAGGATCTCTTGACAGAAATGTAATATAAGATACATAACTATATTATCAGCTGTGAATAAAGACCTTACATGAACTGTATTGTTTTTATTACCTTAATGTGCTGATTTTATCTACATACACGCGGGTCTCCTTAAATGGAAGTCGCTGTCATGTTTCTACAGTAAGGTTAGGTTAGTTTCGTCCCTACATTGTCTCAGACGATGATATGTTTGTCGTGTGGCAGCTACCGTAGCTTCTCTTTGCGTTTTGAAATTGAGTTTGGTTGCAATTCGCAATCTCACTGCTAGATGCCGCTAAAAAACATTACACCATTTATTAGGGATGTCAATTTATGCAATTTTCCATATTCGCTGATCGTTTAAATTAACGATCAATCAATCAATCAAATAATCGTTAACTGTAATATTAACACAATAACACAATACTGTATTATTGCACAATAAGCCTTTACTGCGGTGGCATATAGCCAATGACATAAAAGTGTGCGTAAAAACGACAGCTTCCTGATGCAAATTAAAATATTTTATTTTGTCTAAATAACATGCTAGTGGGATTGTAAAATGATTTAATGTAGTTGGTGTTTTGATAAAATCATCAATTTAAACTTATCTTGTAATAAAATATAATGACTAATAAACACAGTGGGCCCTATTTTAACGATCTGAAACGCAAGTGCGAAGCGCAAAGCGCATGTGGCTTTGTGGGCGGATCTTGGGCGCTGTTGCTATTTTCCCGGCAGGAGAAAGAAGTATTGCGCCGGGCGCATATCAATAAGGGGTTGGTCTGAAGTAGGTTCATTATTCATAGGTGTGGTTTGGGCGTAACGTCAAATAAACCAATCAGAACGCTATCCAACATTCCCTTTAAACGCAAGGGCGCAAGTTTCATGGCGGGTTGCTATTATAATGACGGATTTACCAGGCGCACGCCAGGAGCGGTTCACAGCCGAGGAGACCCACGTTCTTGTAAGAGCAGTCAAAGACAGAGAAGTTGTTTTGTATGGGGATGGGAGAAACCCGCCCAAATCAGCGTTGGTTAAACAGGCGTGAGAGGAAATAGCCGCAATTGTCTCATCAGCTGCGCCAAGCACTACAATGATGTCAGGAGACGGGGGGATCCCAAGCTTGCCAGCATAAATCGGGCACGCCGGGCACACAGGAGGACATCGCTGCGTCCACCCTCACCGCTGAAAGGGTTTGGGGGCTTTGAAATCGGACACAAGAAACGCAAGCAAGGTCCAACCCCAAAGTACACTTACAAATCAAGTTCATATACATTAAGGTTTCTTATGAAAACATTTTAATGATTATTTAGATAAAATAAACGTAATGCAGCAGCCACACAACAAACTTATGAAAATATTTTAATCGTTATTTGCATGATAATTGTTTAACGCTGGCACACAAAATAAATAAAAACTTTCACCACAATGCTCACCACAATGATTTCCCTTATCTCATGTTCATGTATTAATATTTTTATTGTAAAAATTTATGATTTAATGATTTCCCTTATCTTATATTTTTTATTGTAACAATTTATGATTTGCAAAAATAACTGTTGCATCTGTGTAGATTAGATAAGCAATGCGCGTTGTGCACGCTATACATTATGGTCAAGCATGCGCCCTTAAAATAGCATAATGAACCACGCGCAACGCGCCACTGACTTTAGACTATTTTTTTTTGGTTAGTAGCGCAATTGTTTTTTGAAACTGCATAATAGCATAAGAGATGGTTTGCGCCGGAGCACGCCTCCTTTTTTGCGCTGAACCGCCCAGGGAACGCAAGTTCATTACCTAGTTTGCCGACGTGCGTCTGTGGAGGGAAAACCCCGCTGTGCGCCGATGCAAAATACGAAATGATACATGCGCCACTGACAAAGTCAATTGCGCTGGGTGCAAGATAGGGCCCAGTGTGTAACTCCACCTCACATGGGCAGTCTGCAACAGTTGCATGAAAGTCCATGCGTGTATGACATGTCAAAATAAAAGTTTCATTATCATCAAGTGTTATTTTTCTAGTGTTCATTATCATCAAGTGTTATTTTTCTAGTGTTCACCCCGCTTTCTGAGTCGTTGTTACATCGTTGCTATGCTAATCTTGCAGGCTTCCCTGAAGAGGGTCTTTGCTTTCAGTATCCTAACCGTATTTGCATTTTCTGTATCGGACACTATTAGATCCACTGCATATGCCATTTCGTTGCTTTTGCCGCCAGCATCGTCTCGCATTACATTAAAAAGCCCTGATCGTGGCTAGTTTAACTTCTGCGCGCTGCTTCGTTTTTTTTCTCCAGCTGTATGTGTTTTGCACAGGCACAGCACACACGTGGACGATCTTGCTTATTCGACAATCATTAAGTTTTATCGAGTGAATTCTTATCGACAATTAATCGAAGATTAATTAATTGTTAACATCCCTAATATGTATAAACTGGCATGGCCCAAAACACAGACAAATTTAGCATTCAAGCGATACAAGCATTGAAAACTTTTTTAGTCTAGAATTTTTATGATTTTTATGTAGTTTCTGGTGATTTTTCATTACTCGTACAAAATATATAAGATTTCTTTATATCACCATATATGCTTCAGATAAAATTTTTTATATCAGTGCCGATAAAGATGTTCCTGTATAGCTCAGTGGTAGAGCAATACATTAGCAGACCAAAAGATCATGGGTTCGAACCTAGGGAACACACATACTGTTAAAATGTATGCACTGTAAGTCGCTTTGGATAAGTGTCTGCCAAATGCATACATGTAAAAAATTTATTAAATCTACATGACAACATAAAAACTAAATCCTACACAGCCACATTATGTCAAACATATACAAATTCATCAGTCAAGATAAACATTTCTGTTTGGACTGAACTGAATGTTCTGAATTTGTAAGCCAATTTAATCCAGTTGGCCTGGGTTACTGTGACTGTGCATTTGTCTCTATGCATCCGAGGTCACTTGTTCTCTCAGTGACTGAGAAATATGACAATCCGGGTGTCCTCGATGCAGGACGTGTCCCCGGGCTCACAGATATCCTGCACTTTCTAACCAACCGTAATGAGGCCGTCTACTAATTATGAAAACCACTGGAGGATAGTGTACTGCATACAAAACAGAGCACTGAACATTGTGTTTCAACAAATGCATCAGCCATAATATAAAAATATCAGAAGCAAGGGGCCAAGCTAAATCACTTAAGAAGAAAATAAAATTCACACTCTTAATAAATAAAGATGCTAAAGGGTTATTTGCAGATGTAGTGTTTTTTCTGTGGCTCTCAGAATAGCACCCATTTTCAAGTGGATTATATATCTTATTCTTCTTGAAATAAAGGTTTAGAAGAGAAATACTTCAAGTCTACATTAAAAACATGCTTGATAACAGCACAGCAACAAAAGATTAAAACAAAAAGGCTTATTTTGGTGAATCATTTGTAAGCTTGGCTTCAGCAGATTTCTAAACGTAGTGCTTCAATTTGGAACTATCTGTTTGTCTAAATAATGGAAGACGCGTTTTTGCAATTCACTTAGATGACAGACGTGCCTCAAAAATTACACGTTTAAGCCTTAAAACAGCATCGGATAAATCCAGTGCATATTTTTTGTCAATATTTAGCACATATCTAGCAGTGCATTGATAATCAAAGCTGTTTTCTGTACCATGTGACAATATCACAGATCTTCCTACACAGCGATTACAGATTTGCCCCACTTCTTGGGCCAGCTCATGCTGATTGCTCCTATTCAGATCGGCTTTGCCTATAGCACAAATACAACTTTCTAAAGTCATGCTTGATGGAAGTAAGAAATTTCCCTTCTTGTGTCATACAGTTTGCGAATCACACAGGAATGATGAGACCAGAGCAGAATGCACAAATAGCTTGCGGCTCTGTGCTTGACCTTGATCGTAGCTCTCTGCAGAGGCTTATTTACCATGCTAATAATAATGAGATCAATTAAATTGGGAGCTGTGATCAATAGGACCATGACCGTGGTCCGTCTCCCCAGGGCAGCGAGCCAGACAGCCGTCAAAAGTCTGTAAACAGAAGCAGCAGGGCAGGAAGAGGGGTAAGGATGACGAGATGGGGATGTTGACTGTTGCCCGCTAAAATGTAGGGCAGGACAGCGAGCCTCCAGCTGGGAGCTCACGCTGGAGTTCACTCATGATATACAATAGAGTATGAAGCTCAAATCCATCAAGGCTGCAGGCATCAATTATAAAACGATGAATGCTCCTTTTATTTGCTTACAGAACATCTATAAGTATGTGTTATTAGTCATGTTTGCTAAAGCTAAAGTATTACTGTACCTCACACTTGTGATTAGGGATTTAAATATTTAATCATATGTGCATCATATGGGTAACTGACATGAATGATGCCTCCAGAAATAAAATTGTGTGGTTTGTTAAAAAGAGGTGTGCTACTCAGTACTCACCTACTTTTTTGGACCAGCCACACAATAAAATATTTAAAGCATTTAAGAGACTTGGGGGAGGAGTTTTTGATATTGCTATTAAGCAACCACCAACACCCCCCTAGTAACCATCTAGCATTACCCTATTATCCTTGTAGCATTACCCTAGTATACATCTAGAACCCTAATAATCATCTTGCATCCCCAAGTAACAATCTAGAATCCTAGTAAACACCTGGAACCCTAGTCATCAAGCATCACCCTAGTAACCAACTAGAACCCTCATCCCCCAGTAACCATCTAAAACCATAGTAACCAACTAGAACCCTAGTAACCATCTAGCATCACCCTAGTAGAAATTATCTAGCTTAAACCATGTAACCATCTAGCATCCCTAAAGCAACCATCTAGCATCACCATGGTAACCATCTAGAATCCTAATAACCATATGGAATCTCAAAGTAACTGCCTAGAACCCTTGTAACCATCTAGCATCGCCATGGTAACCATCTAGAACCCTATTATCCATCTAGCATCACCATAGAAACCATGTAGAAACCTAATAACCATATGGAATCTCACAATAACTGCCTAGAACCCTAGTAACCATCTAGCATCGCCATGGTAACCATCTAAACCCTATTAACCATCTAGCATCACCTTAGTAACCAGCTAGAATCCTAATAACTATATAGCATCCCACAATAACTGCCTAGAACCCTAGTAACCATCTAGCATCACCATAGGAACCATCTAGAACCCTAAAAACTATATGGAATTTCACAGTAACTGCCTAGAACCCTTGTAACCATCTAGCATCACCCTAGTAATCTTCTAGCATTACCCATGTAACCACCTAGCAACCCCTTCGCAACCATCTACAAACCTAGCAACTATCTAGCATCACCCTAGTAGGCATCTAGAACCCTAATAACCATCTAGCATCCCACAGTAACTGCCTAGAACCCTAGTAACCATCTAGCATCACCCTAGTAGAAATTATCTAGCATAAACCATGTAACCATCTTGCATCCCTAAAGCAACCATCTAGCATCACCATAGTAACCATCTACAACCCTAATAACCATATGGAATCCCACAGTTTTCTGCCTAGAACCCAAGTAATTATCTAGAATCCCACAGTAACTGCCTAGAACCCTAGTAACCATCTAGCATCCCCTGGTAACCATCTAGCATCCCTGTAGTAACCATACAGCATTCCATATAGCATCCCCTAGTAACCTTCTAGAACCCTTATAACTGTCTAGCATCACCTGAGTAAACATCTAGAACCATAATAACCATCTAGCATCCCACATTAACAATTTAGAACCCTAGCAACCATCTAGCATCACCCTAGGAACCATCTAGCATCCCCATAGTAACCATCTAGCATCTCCCGAGTAACCATCCAGAATACACCCTAGGACCCACCCAAAACATGCTGGGATTGTGACAGCATAATAAAAGGATTTTGAGGAGGAAAAATGTAACAAATATTCTTTTGCTTAATAGCATAATTTCTAGTGTCTGGATGCAATATTTTTTGGGAAAAGAAAACTAATGGATTTCTATTACTCACTACCTTGTAATCTCTACCCATAAGCCCTTGCACACTGACCTACATACATTTTAGTGACATTGAGGATTGGCCTAATTCTAGAGAATATTATTACGAAATGTTGCTTGCTCAGAACAACTTCTCAAAAAGCAAAGTGGTTAGTTTCTATTCAACAACCAAAAGCATTAAAACCCTGACAGTATCGACTTTACCCTGATACAGCATCAAAGGTTCTGATCTATATATCTGCTGGCCATGGCTAAATTAGAACCAATGCCTAAAAATCCTATTTGGTTTAGTTTGACCAAAGCAATGCCTAAGGAGTTAGCTCTTGACTTTTAGCAGCTTTTGTAATGAACTTCTAGACAATCTCTAACCACAAAACCAAGCAAAAATTACAAAAAGACGATCTCACACCTCACAAAGCAGGTTCAAGCTACTCAAGCTTTCTGCTTATTTGAAAGTACCTTCTACACTGTCAGAACAGGATGTTCCAATGCCCGTGTCGCCACTGTCCGAGGCGGCGCTGTGACGTCGCCCGCGGCTGCTAATGCCAGCAGAAGTAGAGGACGCTTGCCATGCCGAGTCACAGCCTGGGACCCATCCAGGAGAGGATGTGCTCGAACCTAAGAAAGAAGAAAAGGTAGATACAAGGTCACCAAAATGTTATTTTCATAAAATATAAACAATATCATCAAAATCACCTTGATTATCCTCACAAACGTCTACATGTATTTACATAAACATTCAAAGTAAATTTCATTGCCATTCAGGATGCAAGAATATGTCTTATCCCTTAAATGCCCTCAACCAGGACAAGTGATCCCAAATCTAGCTATACAAGATTTCTGAGTTTTGAGAATATACAGCTTTGCACATACCCGTTACACAAACCATAACTGAAATGACACTGTCAGTTATCCTTATTGCTTTCTCAAGTTAGAATAAATGCCTTGAAGGACAAAACAAGGTGAGATTCGGCAAACAAAATGGTCAGTCCTGAGCTAGAGTGCTTGCCCCCTAATATCTGCTAGTAGTCTAATCTTTCTAAGGTGTAATCCGTTTAGACACGGCTATTTGAGCTGTCCTCTATAATGCCTGCCAAGAAATACGTGAAATATGAAATCCGTCATTAGTTGCGTTTTTTTATTACCCTTCAAATTTCCCAAATTGCAATAGCAAATTGAAAATGCATAAACTCTAAAATATAAAATATTTATTGCATTTTATATTTATTGCATAAAAATATATATCGAAAAAAGTATTTTTTACGCTGAGGTGGTTTTTCAGGCAATTCGAAAAAGAAATATATCACAAAACAGGTTTTTTTGCATTGAAAGGTCACCTGACGTGCATAAAAGCCACATGATCGTTCTTTTAAAACGTTTATTTAGTTGGAGGACAGGACAGAAGAGGTGTGTTTTACTTCCTGTGACGTCACACGTAACATCAAAATACAGCAAGAGCGATTTGGAAGTCGACTGTTTGAAGTCAAACACCAGTCGCCTTGGTTTTTGGAATGACTTATCACGACAACAGAGTGACGATTTAGTCGCATAACATTGGTTAATGGAAACACCGTCATTTCACAATAGTTTTCTTGACACTTAGAAAATAACGCAGGATTACTCCACTTTCATAAAAAAATTCGGATAATTTACTCACCCCCATGTCATCCAAGATATTTATGTCTTTCTATATTCAGTCGAAAGAAATTACGTTTTTTGAGCATTTTTCTTCATATATTGGACTTTAGTGGACCTCAACAGTTTACAGTTTCAATGCAGCTTCAAAGGCCTCTAAATGATCCCAACCGAGGCACAGAGGTCTTAACTAGCGAGATCAGTTTATTGTTTAAAATGGTCTGCAAGTGTGGGTTTCACATACGTAACGCGTGACCTTTCGATGTAATTACGTAATACGTAAGGTTGTGCAGGCACGTCACACGGCTAGTGCAAGATGAGAAGTTGTGGTTTAAAAGCCCTTTTTTGTCGAAAATGATGATCTTTTCGCTAGATTAGACCCTTATGCCTCGGTTGCGATTGTTTAGGGCCCCTTATTTTAACATGCACTGAAACTGTAAACTGTTGAAGCCCACTAGTCCACTATATGAAGAAAAATCCTGGAATGTTTTCCTCAAAAAACTTAATTTCTTCTCGACTGAACAAAGAAAGACAAACATTTTGGATGACGGGGGTGAGTAAATTAACCTGATTTATTTTTTAAGTGAAGTATGAAAAAGCATATTAATGAAAATGCAGCTACTGACATCTCTATATAAGTGATTTACATCCAGAAAGTTGCTGAGCAAAATCCTATTTTAAATTGTTGTCAAACATTGTGTTATTAAAAGACCATTTTAGCACAATTGCTCGCAACTGTTACAAGTACACAATTCAAAACATCTTGCTTTTTTGCTTACAGCTGCTGCTGTCAGCGAATCTATAACTGTACCTGCATACCGAACTTATGCATTTTTGGGGGTTATAAATCTTGTGAAAAACTGAGCTTTGCCTGAGACAGCAGGTTTACAACCAGCTTGAGGCCAAGACCCAGCTGAAATCACTCAGGATTCAGAGACCCTAAACTTAGGTCTCCTGCGTGGACCAATAACAAGCTCATACCAGTTCCTATGAAATGATCCACATTAGCTCTCTTGACAGAACAGTGGATCTGTAAATAAGTAAACATAGATCTTGTTGTTGATGGGGTAACAGCCGCACATTTAGACCACCAACAGTTACGCAATTTAATATGAAATATTAAGCAGAGAGATTAGTTTATAGCAAAATGACATCTGTGTTCAGTGTTTAGACAGGGGTACATATTTCATTTCATTTTTCAGAAAGATTTAAGTAGACAATTCTAAGATAAAGAAAGAAAAATATTGTAGTATACATTTGTTTATAGTAAACTGTAATGCACTCATTTTTATAAACTACAGTATTTAGTAAAGTGGAGTAAATCATAGTATGCTAACTTAATACTTTAGAATACATAACAAAGTGTAATTACTAAGTTAGTATACTATGATTTACTCCACTTTACTGTAGTAAATATTGTAGTTTATAAAATTAGTGCAGTTAATGGTACACAACACATAATAGTTTAAAAACACATTAAAAAGTGTAATTGCTATTGCTAGTTTAGTATACTATGATTTACTCCACTTTACTATAGTAAATACTGAAATGCATTTAATGGTAGAATACATAATAGTTTAAAATACACAAAGTATAATTACTAGTATAGCATACTATGATTTACTTCATTGTACTATAGTAAATACTGTAGTTTATAAAATTAGTGCATTTAATGGTACATAATAGTTTAGAATGCATAACAAAGTGTTTAGTATACTATGATTTACTTCACTTTACTATAGTAAATACTGTAGTTTATAAAATGAGTGCAGTTAATGGTACATAATATACATAACAAAGTGTAATTACTAGTTAAGTATACTATGAATTACTTCACTTTACTATAGTAAACACTGTAGTTTATAAAGTTAGTGCAGTAATGGTACATAATAGTTTAGAATACATAAAGTGTAATTACTAAGTTAGTATACTATGATTTACTCCACTTTACTATAGTAATACTGTAGTTTATCAAATTAGTGTATTTAATGGTACATAATAGTTTAGAATACATAAAGTGTAATTACTAAGTTAGTATACTATGATTTACTACACTTTACTATAGTAATACTGTAGTTTATCAAATTAGTGCATTTAATGGTACATAATAGTTTAGAATACATAACAAACTGTAGTATACTATGAATTACTTCATTTTACTATAGTAAACACTGTAGATTATAAAATTAGTGCAGTTAATGGTACATAATAGTTTAGAATGCATAACAAAGTGTAATAACTAGTTTTGTATACTATGATTTACTCCACTTTACTATAGTAAATACTGTAATGCATTTAATGGTACATAATAGTTTAGAATACATAACAAAGTATAATTACTAGTTTAGTATACTATGATTTACTCCACTTTACAATAGTAAACACTGTAGTTTATCAAATTAGTGCAGTAATAGTACATAATAGTTTAGAATGCAGACCAAATTGTAATAACTAGTTTAGTATACTATAGTGTAGTTAATGCTACACTAAATTTATAAACTACAATATTTACTACAGTAAAGTGTAGTAAATCATAGTAGGCCATACTACTACTTACATTTTTACACTTTGTTAATTTACACTAAGTATTCTGCAGTAAATACTGTCATACTTTAATATTTACTATAGGAAAGTTCAAAAAGTATCTAAGAAACACACTACACTATTTTTCGCATAGAAAATAAATACTCTTTGATATAATAATGTACTAAACATGCATACTTGCATTCTATCCATGTATCCACCAGATAAACACTATGTCGTGTAAGTTAATTATAAATGTTTCACACATAGGACATTACACGGTTATAAATATAACAGTTCAGTTAAAATCTCACACAAACTTAAAGCTCTACCTGACAAATATACACAAGGCAACAATGTATTTCAGCACTGCATATATCATTATTAATGAGACTCCTTTATTAAAGGAACAGAGACCCTCGTGTCATACACGTACCTTACTCGGTGGATCCTGTCACTTAAAGCAAAATATCATAATAACATATATAGGCTAACGTTACACATCAAAAAAAGATTATGTACATCGTATGGTTGCGATTACAGCGTCAAACGCGACGCGTGGAACAACAATAAACGCACCGTTACACACGCGTCAGGCTTTGAGATCAAACATGGCTCTCGTTTCCTTCCCATTAACATAAAAACGGCTCATTGTGTGTCACTTCAAAAGCGGTAGTCTCTTACCTATCTTATACGCGTCGAATCCTTCCTCGAAATCATTTCTGGCCCACATTGCGCTCGGTTTCGTACACGAAATCTCAATGGGATCCAACACGAGAGCCAAGACAAATATGCGCGAGCCCACCAAGGAGAAGGATTTTCTAAGTGAAACCGCATTCCATGATGACAAATGACGGGAAGAAATCCTGCGTATGTGATATAAAATCAAAACGAGTGTAGACTGTACAGTATTATAGTCCTGAAATGGTCGCGTACGTGTCGTAAATCTGAGTTGAGTTATGAACTAGTGCGCTCGAATCGTTGGCAGCTGCATCGCGAGGATGTGATCTCAGTGCGTGCGCGCTCCCTCCGCGGAGAAAACGCAATCAGAGCGCGAGACACACTAGCTCCGCCCACTCGATCAGGACCCCGCAGACCTCCAGTGACGGAAGGACGTATCCAGATTGCTCAGAGTTTATTGCGTTTGTAAGAAACTGAAGGTTGCGGGGTCGTACATGAATTAGTGATGGTCCCTTAAAGGGCAGTCTTTTTTGTTAAGAAAGGCGTGTTACTGGATCAGCAGCTTTGCTGGTTGTGGAACAACATTCTTGTATAAAACCGAAAAAGTCCTATCCTGAACCATAACCAAATCCTAAGGAAAGGATCCAGGCATGCTACAAAGACATTCCTGGAAGCAACAACATTCCTGTCAAAACAACATTCCTTCATTTTTTTTAAATATAGTTATTTTGTGCCAATTTCTATAGTTATTACATGTGTAGCCGGCTACTACATTCATCCATGTATTTTAAACCCTTACCCAACTAACCCAGGATCCAGGAACACAAAGACATGTTTCCCAGACAGCGTTTAGATTAATCCAGGACTAGGGGTTGGTTATATTAGGACATTTTAGTAATTTTTACAAACAAACCTTACAAAAAACAATACTGTGTGCACCTTGAGAGACAAAACAATGGCACTGATATTTAAATTTGTCAGTAGGTGTTTTTAAATTAAAGAACACCTATTGTCCGAGTTACGTTTTTACATTTCCTTTGTTGTTGTAAGTGTGTATTAGTACATGTTAGTCCATTTTCTTAAAAAAAATCCAGATAATTTACTCACCACCATGTCATCCAAAATGTTGATGTCTTTCTTTGTTCAGTCGAGAAGAAATTAGGTTTTTTGAAGAAAACATTGATTGTTCTCATTTTAATGGACTTTAATGGACCCCAACACGTAACAGATTTTACGCAGTTTAAACTTGCATTTTCAACGGAGTATCAAACGACTCTATACAATCCCAAACGAGGCATAAGGGTCTTGTCTAGCAAAACGATTGTCATTTTTGACAAGAAAAAAAATGCACTTCTAAACCACAACTTCTTGTCTATCTCCAGTCCTGTGATGCGCCAGCGCGACCTCACGTATACGTCATCATGTCAAGAGGTCACAGAGGATGAATGCGAAACTACGCCCCAGTGTTTACAAGTGTGGAGAAAGAGGACCGTTCCGACGTTGTAATGTTACAAATTTATTTCTTTGTGTCAGTTTATTGTTTAAAATGGTCCGCAAATGTGCGTTTCATATATGTAACACGTGAGCTTTCCACGGCATTACGCAAATACGTGAGGTCGCGTTGGCACGTCACAGGACCGGAGATAGATGAGAAGTTGTGGTTTAAAAGTGCATATTTTTTATTTTTCTTGTCAAAAATGACAATTGTTTCGCTAAATAAGACCCTTATGCCTCGTTTGGGATTGTTTAAAGTCCTTTGAAACTCCATTAAAAAAACTGTTAAGTGTTGAGTTAAGTGTTGGGTTCCATTAAAGTCCATTAAAATGAGAAAAATCCTGGAGTGTTTTCCTCGAAAGGCATAATTTCTTCTCGGCTGAACAAAGAGGGACATCGGCATTTTTGATGACGTGGTGGTGAGTAAATTATCTGGATTTTTTTAAGAAAATTGACTAATCCTTTAACGATATGCAAAAGGTACAAACCCCTAGTAAACTATGACGCGAGTTATCGTCTCCAACCTAAATCTTATTTCTTGGACTACAACAAACACATGGATCGTAGGCAGCAGTTTACTTTCTGGGATTGGTGATGTAGAGAAGACCGAAAATTATCATAATTCCTCCTGCTTCAGACTCAGCCTGTAAGTTAACTCCTGTTAACATTGCATTGTGACCGAATCTTTCAAACATGGTAAGGAGCATCTCATTTCCGGCTGATGTCAGAGATATTCAGACTAATCACAACGTACAGATTAGCTGGCCAATCAGTGACACGGGGCTGTTCAAATGCGTGCATTTCAGGAAGAGAGTGAAATCTGGAGCAAAAAATGTACGGTATGTGGAAAATAATATGTTTTTTAACCATGAACCACGCCAACACATTGTATACCAAATACACAAAATAACATTGTTATTGAGCAATGAAATAGGTGCACTTTAAGGCAGCTCAAATATGCATTATAGTCTGGGACTAAACCGTGTATGCCAAACCGCCCCAATAGGTTGATAGCAACCAACACTTGTTTAGTACTAAATCTAAAATTCTCCCTGAATCTAATTTTACAATCGGTTTGATAGAAATGCTGTGCCACAATCAACAATGTGTTAAACCAGGAAAATTACTACTTTTTGGTGAAATCACATGTATCCCCTAAAAGTGCTGTAGATGTGCAATGGCTCATAGATTAAATTACAGGAACGAGCCTTAAAATGTTTCCCATTGCCCCTTCCCCCTAACCATTATAACCATAAAACCTTCCCCTCCTCCTTACTAACCACAACAACCCTATAGCTCTGACATTTTAACTCGTCCTTTACCTAATCTCAATCAAAGTGGTCCTAACGTGGTAGGACATCCTGCCCCCTAGAGTTCTAGTGGCTTTAACTGTATTATAAGGACCATGATGTCTTATGTCCTACTGGTAAAATAACATTCACTATCTAAAAGTGCTATACATGCAAATGCACTTTCAGATTAAAAATAAGAAATTAGCATTACAAAATGTTTAGTTATTTTGCTTAAATCTATAATTAGTCCCCTCGCAAACAAACCCATGTATACTCACTGTAAATAGTCTGTGCTGTCTACATATAGAAGACCGGGACAAGTTTGGAACATGGGCTTTATCTAAAATATAATATAGGACTATAATATATAATGCTTGTTTCCTTTAACAGTATTTTAGTTGGTTTCAAACACCCAATTCAAACAAAAAGGTTAGTAATACTGTTATATATCTCTTGGGTTAATAAGTAAACACACACTTAAAAATAAAAGTGCTTTATAGTGCCATAGAAGAACCATTTCTGGCTAAATGCTTCCGTAAAGAACCTTTCTGTTTCACCAAAGGTTCTTTGTTGTGAACAAAGATTCTTCAGATTATAAAATAAATGTTTCTTTAAAGAACCTTTTACTGAATGACAAAAATTGTTCTTCTGTGAAGAACATCAATGTCATCACCAATACAAAAGTTGACTGTAAAATAAACAGATTTTAACCAAAAAGTTGAAGTGTGCATGGGTAGGCAGGGGGCAAGTTGTCACATCTCCCATACTAATATAGAAATCTGAGTGCTCTGTTAGAAAGGTCATGTGTGGATAAATAAAATTTGCATTTGCTTGTTCAAAACAAAGCTCATCCCTATATAGCTCACCATACAGCTGGCACATTCTTTCACAGAGAAACAGCAGAACTATTTACATAAAGGTTGACTAAAAATCTGTTTCCACTCCACACCTGTTTGATAGACCAGGCCGATTGTCCGAGCTTCCCAAAAGGGTGCATTCCTTCCTGAACATACTGGGTAGTCTTCATGTCTCATAGTAGTACTAATTGAAAAGGTTAGACATCTAGTCATTTATTTTGATAATCCAGTGATTTAACTATAGGTGGAAAGATGCTTTGCCTTGTTAGAGTATGAAACAGCAAAGGAAATAATGTAAGTCATCAGAACAGATTTTTGGTAATGTACTGTACAAAATGTACAATGCAGAAAATATGAGGACTGTTTTTTTGTATTTTAGCAAAAACATCCGCATTGCAACACACCACATAACATCCACAATTTTTTCTTTATGATTACAACAGAAACCCTTTCCATGCATATTTACATTAAGATTCCTCAACAATCATCACATGTATTTACTTGTGAGAAAGTTGTCTGATTGGATGTAAGGTCAACAGATAAAAACCTCTACCCCAGACAAGACAAAAAAACAAGAGTGCAACTGTATTATTCTAGTAGTATTCGAGTCAAACTACCATATTTTGATGAGACAATGGAGAAATTTCAAACAGGATTTGGTTAAAATAACAAGTTATGAAAAAAAATTAAAGCTATCTCACAAAAATTTATACATATTTTATGAGTTGGCTAATTCGTATTAATTTATACGACCACATTCGTAAGGTTTGATCCAATTTGCCTTGACCCCAGTGACGTTGGGGTTAGGTGCGAGGTTAGGGTTCAGTTTTGTTGTTTTTTCATGAGAATCGTATGATTTTGCACAATTAACTTCGTATAAATTTATACGATTTAGCCAACTTGTAAAATATGTATGACAAAACACTAGCAAATAAATGTCTAGCAATAGATCAGAAATGGTATTTTTATTTTATTCTACCTTTGATATCTTGATACCTTTTCAAGTCGACAGCTTTCTTTACAAATCCAATGTCTACAATTTTATAATGTAATTTTTTATAATGCTCTACTGCATGGGTCTTCATCCAGGGGGTCCAGGGCCCCTTGGCGTTCCCTAGTGGTATTACCAGGGGTCCTCCAAATTTTATTCGAATTCAATTTTTTTTAAATGAATTAGGCATCCAATGCATTAATATGCATTAAAATGAGGGATGCCACGTTACAACTATTCAGTAAATGTAAAATGTTTTGTAGAAGGCCCTATATGTTAACAGTATGTGACTGTGCATGTACAACAAAAATTATTATTTCTTACCTTTGTAATGTAACCATCATAACAAATTATGTATGTATTATGTCTTAATTTGACATCTACTGGGGGTCCCCACTCCTCCTCTCTATCCATTAAGCCTTTAACTGGCGCAGCCCTTTTTGAGTGGGGGGGGGGTGAAAAGGTGATGTACACCTTCAAATTAATATAACTGTGGCATTTTTTTGGTCTAAAAGCCTAGAAGTGTCCAAGAAGACACTGGATGTAAAAATATTCACCTTTCTTGTCTGGATGTAAAAATATTTTTTAGCAGTTTACATTTATTAGTAATAAATAAAAAATGCAATATAGTATTATTTTTAATACACAAAATTATCAACAAACTGAGGTTTGTGTTTGTTTGCTGCATACTCTTGTCACAAATTACTAAATTACAGTTACTGCATTATTAATACTGCTTAAATATTTTTAAACATGAAAACTACATTCTTAGACCTTTCCAACAATGTATAATTTGTCGTGATAACGGGTTAAGGGGTCCTTGACTTGAGAAAGATTAAAGACCTTTTGTCTACTGGATTTATTTAGCTTTGCCCAAAACAAAACACCACACTGGTTCACTCTAAAAATGGCTGGGTTATTTTTTACCCAAATTGGTAAATATCAGACAAAACATATAACTGCTGGGTTATTATAACCCATGCTTGCATAACAACAACCGGGTCATTTTAACCCAGCATGGATTCTGTCCAATATTTACCCATTAATATTGGGTAAACCATTAACCCATTATCAAGGTCTAAAGAGTCGCCTGAAAACTACAAGTATAGGCAAGATAGATTATATCAGGGTTGGAGCTAAAATCTGCAGGACATTAGCACTCTAGGACCGACGTTGCCCCTGCATTATGGGTTAAAAATAACCCAGCCATTTTTTAAGTGTTGTCAAATCCCCTGCTTTTGTCATATTTATCTCTTTCTTACAGTACATTTACACAAAACAACAAATAAAATATTCTTTAAAGGTATAGCTTACACAACAATGCATTGCTAACACAATGCTCTACCAATGAGTTACACTATACATGCTGAATTTTTTTCAACCCAGTGTTGGGTCAAAATATGACAAACCCATGATTTTTTTTACTTAAAAACAACAGTGTACAGTGTAGAGTTAGCAAAATCTGTAAGTTGCTCTTTAAACGAGACTACACTTTGAAAAAAGTATACGGTAGCTTCTGCTATAGGCAGGATTTTGTTAAAGGGCCACCTGTGTAAATGAAAACCACATTGAGGTGAAGTATGAAAACATTCCTGCAGACTGTATAGGGAATCCTGGCACAGGATGACACTGAGGTTTGTCTCCACAAAAGCACGAGCTCTGAGCAACAGTTCTGGCCCACGTGCTCACTCACGCGTCAGAGCAGCTACACTGCATAATAACACAAAGAGAGCTCACACTCTACTGCAAACAGTCATGGTCTGTTACTAGCCAAAATGGACTATACAAATCTCTGCTAAGACAAACATCCCTATTACTATTGCCCAACAGCATTTGTTTTATTCAGAATAGTTCGAGTATTAATATAAAAGTTGGCTTAAAGTGAAGGCAGTAGACTACCTATATTTTTTCAATTGGCTATTTGTTTAAATTAATATTTTATTTTAATGTAATGTTTTTTGTTTGACAATTTATTTTATATGAGGTTTTTCATTTAATTTATTTAATTTCAACACATTTTTTGTTTTGCTTTGTTTAAAAGTGAGCTAAATGATAGCCTAATTTTGGCTAATATTAGCTATTGTTTAAAGTATATGATGTTCTTCTATTAGTACTACATATTTGTTTTTTTGTTTTTTAAGAATAAAAATTTGCCGTAGAGCGAAAACGAAGCGATACATAAGTAAGGACGGCGCGGGGAGCCCAGATCGGAGCTTGAGCGGAGTAATTATGAAATGCTTTGAGCGCGGAAATGCACTCCACTCCGTTTACATATGGCACGCATAAAGTGCGTAACTCTGTGTGACTGTTAAGTTTAATTTAGTAAAACAAATTAAATCGAATTAATTAAACTAAAAAGTAACTTGCATTACTTTCTTAAAAAAGTAACTAAAATATTAATGTGTACATTTATAAAGTAATGCGTTACTTTACTCGTTACTTCAGAAAAGTAATATTATTACGTAATGCATGTTACTTGTAATGCGTTACCCCCAACACTGTTGCCCAAGGTTAGGGATTTCAAACAAAGTTAGTGCTTTAAGTGGGCCGGAACGCCCCGGTACTCAGTACCGCCACTTCTAAAAATAGCTCTTGAGCGTACCACCACCTCTACGTGCGCCCAGAACGTGCTTTTAGCGTACCGGAACGTTCATCTGTTTAAAAATCAGAGGTTTAATTTAATCATTTGGCTGCGCTGCCGCTTTTTAGAGCGCCCTTAATGTACGCTTCCTAATTCGTTCCACCGAGAGCAGAGACTACATTACCCATACACCCTTGCGTTTACAAGTTAAAAGCGCATGCGTCCTTCAGTCAGTGTCAACGTGCTCTGGAGAGGTGTGTGTTTGTGTGTGAAACGCGCAACCATAGCTGCTCGGTTAAAATGAAAATACAATGAACACGTAATATGCCCTCCTTGTTTTAGACTCTGAGTAGTAAAAGAACAAGGTCAGAATCAGAGGACTCGTTGACATCCCACCAAGCCAGAATGATAGCTGCAGGTCAGACGCAAGCCTTGTAGGTACGTGATAATCTCCGCTGTCGCGGCTTTCAGTTTGGTTCCCCTCGACGCAACTTCGGATTTACTCAGGCGATGTGCAGAAAACATTCTTGAAATTGTAATATACATTTAGTTTAATTGCTAAACTAAAAGTAAACGAAATTTCAATTAATTTGAACGACGTGCACAGTAGTTTTACCACCCGCAAAATGGAAAACAATGGGACAAAATAAATGACTTTAATAAGAGTTTCAAATGGCCAGTATTTTGTTATTCTTGACCCCATAGACATGGTCTTGGTGTCATTTTAAAGTTTTTTTGTCAAGCTTTTTCTATCTGAACCACTAGTTTTAGCATTTAACCATGCTGAAAATTTTACTCACATATCTACCTTTTGCACATTCTATTTATGTTCAAAAACTCTTTCTACAGTAGCTCTTTCTAATGGTATTTTTTCAAAATCCTTTTGCACATTTTATTTATGTTCAGTAGCTATTTCTAGCTCAAGCAAATCCACAAATTTATAAAAGGATTAATTGTTTTTTACAAGGTCGTCTGTTGACTGCTAAATATAAAACCCCTTCAATATAGGAGTCGAGTCAGCAAAAAAAAAAAAAAAAAAAAAAATAGAGTACCTGGCACCTCTTTTGGGCCACTTAAAGCACTGAAACAAACCAACAATATGCAATATTAAAATCTGACACAAGCATACAAACTAAAAATGCTAGGTTATTTTCAAGCCAGCATTGGGTATAAAAGAGACATGCCCAGCAGGCTAGGTTGCAATTTAACCCATGCTGGGTAGTTTCAACCCAAAATGCGGGGTTGTTTTAACCCATTGTTGGGTCACATATAAACATTCTCCGGGTTAATTTCAACCCAGGTGCTAGGCTTGGTCATTTTTGACCCAACGCTGGGTTGACCAGAACACACTTTGAAGTTTCACTGTTTATAGGCTATTAAAGCGATAGTTCACCCCAAAATGAACAATTCGGTCATTATTTACTCACCTTTACTCAATCTTTGTTTTGCTGAACACAGGAAGGTATTTGTAATCACATGAGCACCATTAACTACCATAGTAGGAAACAAAAATACCATGGAAGGCATTGGTGCTCAAAAAAGGTTTGGTTAGAAACATTGCTAAAAATATTTTTATTTGTGTTCAGCAGATATATATCTGCTGAACACAAATAAAAATTTTTTATATATGTATATATATATATATATATATATATATATATATATATATATATATATATATATATATATATATATATATATATATATATATATATATATACATACAGGTTTGTAACAACATGAGGGTGTGTATGATGACAGAATTTTCATTTTGGGTGTAAGTAATCATCCCAAAAATCCCATCTCCTAGCACCCACCAAAACACACCACAATAACATAACTGTAATAGAGAAATCTGTATCATTTACTATAGTAATCTGTAAAGTGTAGACTACTATAGCAATTACTTTGTTGTAGTATTAACTAGTGAATTGATAAATACTGTAGTAGGATTTAAAAACACTTTTAATTCAGTGAACTATAATAAATACATAGCAACCCTACTGCAATGCCTTGTGAGTTTATTGCATGCTCTCATAATGTAATTGTAAAATTAAGAGTCTCAAATTATGATTTTGTTCCATTGATTTCAGATTGAATTCAATCTTTGACCTGGCCTTACTAAGTCAATATTAAAGATATCAAGGTTATATTTTCACAGAATGTTCTTTACATTACAAAACAGTAAATCACACTTTTACTTCAGTAAATCTTAGTTTGTTTCCTTTTGTAAAATTAAATAAAAAGTTTGGTTACTTTTGCGAAAAATTGTCAAGCTCAAAAAAATGTGACATTTGTTTGACACACATTAAAAAGTGAACAGCAAAACAACATTACAACTATATTTTCCATAAACCACCCATCTCATTATTCTCACTGGAGATCATGTTTTTGCAGAACAAAACTCATTGACCCTCATGGAGATGAACGAATATTGTTGCTACTCAACGCAAACACCACACTTCCTCTCAGAGGACGATTCACTACACCACTCCAACATTGACAATTTAACTCCCATATTTTGCCACCGATGTGGGATTTAGCTTGGGACAACCAGATGAATATTCCCTGAGGTTAAGAGCGTGTGGGATTTCGAAACAGGGCATCAAGAATCAGTGTTTTGTTCACGTTATCAGACCAGTACAGACTGAACCCAGCCCCCACTTCCTGTCTCACTACCAGGAAACCAATGATCGCACTTCATCACAGTGGACGTGCACATGTATACGCCGTCTATATCAACAGTACCAGCCTGTAGTCAAATAAACACTATATAGTTTTTCACCAAATTTACTGTAAAGCAACATCAGTATATCAAATGTATTGTTTCTGTGAATCACCAGGTTGAGCGTTGCATTAGCAGTGCAAAGGCCATGCGTTCAATCTCAAAATAAGTGTGCTGTAAATCCGATTAGATTAAAGCATCTGCCAAATGCATAAATGTTAAATATTCATACAAGTATGGCTTCCTGTTTACAAATCAGGCTACTAAAGAAAGACTTCAACTTCTTAAAAACACACAAATTCACCAAAATTCTATTTAAGACAAGCAGCAGCAAATTACAGACTATCAACTACATAATCCTAGCAATCCTATTTCTTTATCCACACATTTTTATTATAAAGCATGAAAGTTCAACTGCATTCAATTGTTGTGACTCTAAAAGCTTGTTTTCCAATTCAAATCCATTCAATTGCCAACATAAATATCAGTACCTTGTATTTTCATGACTTGAAAAGGAGCAAATGACAAACTAAAAAGGAAAATACAGTCATACAAATGTAAAACTTACAGTCGTTGGTCGTCATAGGAAACGTGCGTTATGCAGAAGTAGCGCGAGGAAGTGGTTTTTGTTTAGCATACGGTAACTTGTACGCATTCAGCCAATGAGATTGCATAAAACCCATCACAGACACTTTTTGAATCGGTGTGGCAATATGACTTGCTTCCGAGTGTGATTATAAAACATTGATCCAGTCATTTGGGGTACAACACCTGTTTTGACTTTACATGCTTCCCACAAAATGAGGATATGACAAACAATAAATGAAACCATTTTAATTATAGAAAACAGAGTCTGTTTGGTGACCATTAGCACGTGTGTGATCTGTAAAGGTCAGAGCTTTTGTAGTTTTCAAAGCCTCTTTAGTGCCTCTGTTGTTAAACACCTCACAGCATGAAGAGTCTGACCTCAACGGGCAGCTAAAGATCAAGATACCTGTCCACATCTGAGGGACATTTATGAAGTGTTTGTCAACCTAGAGCAGATTTTAATTGACTTAAAAATGTAAATTCTGGCACTATTTATGACCCTGATTCTACATTGATAGATCAATTTTTTTATATATTAAACAATACTTAAAATATCTTAATTTACTTAATATCCTCAATCATTTTGACCCATACATTGTATTGTTGGCTACTGCTACAAATACACCCATGCGAATTAAGACTTGGCTTGACAACCATGGTCACTAGTACATTTTTGTATGTGCCTCAGATGGAGCAATTCATACTCGTATTGTTTTTGGGATTTTTGTTGTTGTTGTTTTTTGCTTTATATACTAGTCAACATTTGAAGTGGATCAAAAAAGTTTATCAAAGTTGTTCTAAGACAAGAATGGGTATTAGGGATTGGTTTTATGTAAACTTTTTGGAATGGTTTTGATCCACTTCGAATGTTGACTAGTAAAATATATATTTTTAAATCCATTAATGTGTGCAGGAGATTTGCTTTAGGGACTTTGGAGGAGCACAGAAATAGGCCTATTTCTTCAGACGAAAAGCAATTTTATAACAAAGTGAGTATTTTGTGCAAAACATAAATGTATAACTATTTTCAAAGTATTTTGTAATGTGTTCTGTATGTGAATTCTGTAATGCATTCTGTAAATATTCGTTTCTGCGGTGTTATACTTAAATATTGTTTTTTAATAATGAATATTTCCCTTTTATTTTTGTTTTATTAACAGAAACGTTCAATATCCAGTCTGAAGGTTGGACCGAGGATCATATCAACTCCTTACAACTACTGGTTCATCATATTCTGCTGTTATTATGTGAAGACCAACATGGATTTAAATGAAGTCAAACTTGTTTGTATGAACTGAAGCATCCCATAAACTGTATTTATAAATATCTGTACTGTTGTTATACATTGGGAATGTGCTTTTTAGTTGTCTCGGATGTTCATATATGTTAATTTAATGAACACTTAAATGCATGATACACTGAGGACAATTTTTCTGTCATAAATAAATGGGTGATTCTCACGAAAACTTGGTTTAAAAATGTCAAGCATGAAAATGTAAAAATTGCTTAAATTTACTTTTTTTCCACCAGACATTGAAAAACAAAGTCTGGAGTAAATGGGAACATTAATTAAAAAACTTTTACTTATCATTTAACAGTTTTGGTAACATAATTTAAAAAATTTGTCCTAAAAAATCTCATTACCGCAACAGTCAGAAAACATCAACACTGACATATTTTTAAAATGACATGACAAACCTGAAAGACATAATTTGGAGACTCTACACATGCATTTAAAATCAAAGTATTATGGTCTTCACATACTAACAGCAGAGTATAATTAAAAAAATTTGTCCTATTATTAAATTAACATTTAATAAGCATCTGTTGCGGTAATGATAATCAAAATGTCGTGTAAGCATTCTGACAAGACAATATTTCAAATTAACTGTAAAAAATGATCTTACCTGGTAGCCATCTTGAAGTAACTGGTCCATGTGCTTGGTCACTCAAAATCAAACTTTATTAAAATTCTGTATGTGTGCTTAAACTGTTCTCAAAAAGTGTTGCGGAGGATGAGAACATCAGGCATGGACACATCATTTTCCAAATTTTTCTTCACTATTATTATACATGAATATTCAGTAAATATTTTTTCTGTCATCTAAAATAGTCTAGCAAAACATCCAGTTATTTTTTTTCTTAATATTTTTGTGTTAATTTGAATAAATTATAACGCATGTTCAAACACAGCTGGACACATTGCGGTAATGAGAATTTCAGCAGAAAATGAGATAAAATGTACAATTATAAATTCTTATGTTGAAATCACACATTGTGCAAGGTAGAACACAGTATTGTGTTAATTCTGATGCTTTTTAATGTTACTATATTACACATTTTAAATCTAAAATCATTAGTGCCGTGGTGTTTCAATGGTTTCGTGAGAATCACCCAAATGTTGATCAGATGACATTTAAAAAAAATCCTTAACAGTTTTATAATGATAATGATGGATTATTAGGGTATTGACGGCCAGATTTACTAAACGGGGCAAATCAGCATGAGAGCACAATTCCAAAAAAGCGCTGATAGGAGTGGTAATATCTGCGGGTTATTTACTGGAAAGGCACAAATTAAATAACACATGCGCAACAACTAATTTCCATAATGACCAACACAATCTACTAATAGCAGCGCAAATTAGATCAGGGTATTAAAAAAAGTGTTACGGCCAAAATCAGTATTGTATCAGGTCAGTATTAAAAAGTAATTCTTAATTTTACACAAAATCCAATATCCGCCATGTTATTCTCTCATCTTTTCTCACTTTTTTACAAACCGCAACAAGGGCCAGTCCTTCTTCTCTGCAGAATTCAATAAATCCACGCAACCAATCACATGCATTGTAAACAATAATGGCGGCGCTTTGAATACACACGGAATCCTAGTTTTTCTCATCTACTTTGTTGTACTTTGTGATAAAAAAAAGTAATTTTGATGGCATTGATAATCCTGTGGTGGTTTTCTGTAGGGGGGAAGAAACGTAAGCCATCAAAATCTAATAATTTACACGAGAGGCACTCAGAAGACGAAAAAATGCCGGCTGTTGCTTGTTCTCACCCGACGGCATCAAGCTTCTGTCATGCTAACACATTTACTCCAGGTGAACTTATGAAAAACATTCCATTATTTTACTCAAAGTCAACGAAAATCAAGCAGGACCAAAACATTTTACAGCTGATCTCTTTGAAAAAAGTTCAGCGACGACGTCCCAATGATCACAGCAGCAATGACAGTGTTCTTAATATGACAAAGTGTTTTGATGAATGCCATTAATGTTTATTTTGGTAACACTTTACAATAAGGTTCATTAGTTAACATTAGTTAACTACATTAATTAATGTGAACTAATAATCAACTGCACTTATACAGCATTTATTCATCTTTGTTAATGTTAATTTCAACAATTACTAATACTTTTATTAAAATTTTGTTAATGTTAGTAAATGCACTGTGAACTAACATGAACAAGCAAATAAAGCTTTATTTCTATTAACTAACATTAACAAAGATTAATAAATACTGTAACAAATTTATTGCTCATGGTTTGTTCATGTTAGTTAATACATTAACTAATATTAACTAATGAACCTTATTGTAAAGTGTTACCTTTATTTTTTTAATCGGTGTATACCACTAGTCAACTAAATGAATATAACATGGCAAAGATGAATGCACATTTATATATTGATTCAATAGATTTACAGCATTTTGAAAAAAAACTTTCATGGATTTATTGCATTTTGCGGAAAAAGTCATCAGTTTTTATAATAAATCTTTGAAAATCAAATTATGGATTTGAATTTTGAATGTTAACCAACAGCATGTATCATTTAATACGTTTTGTTTAATAAAGATGTAAAGTTTGAGATTGTTTCACGTCATTCATTTTCTTTTTAGGGGGGCTCAAAGGAATGCTGTTGAGCCATTAAGGATGTTGCATATTTCACAAACTTTTACTAAGTTTGAGTAAGCGTTTCTCAGTCAGCAATTTTCTTTCCAGCTAACAGACACTGACTGACCATGAGGAGGATGTGTTGCCCAATTTCACACCCACTTATAACCTTACAAGCAGGCCTGTCACGTCAAAAACACACTATTAAAAATAATAAAATATATGCTTGATGATTCTTTGTTGAACCAAAACTGGTTCTTATATCATAACAAAAAATCGTTTATTTTACATGAAACTGAGCTTACTGCATAAGATCACATACAGCATTAAACAATCCTGTCAATCGCTATAACTATTGTTTGTCCCTGCAGCATTCTGGGTGGAAAACAAGTCGGTTTAACCTACATTACACCTTCGGCTTTATGTAACTTAGTTACAGCAGTCATAGCAGCCTGTTTAGTTCTGTGCAGGGCAGGCACACGACCATAACACCTTGACGGTAACCTGTAACAACTTTTATAATTCCACAAGACAGCTTATCATGATTTATTCACTAAGAGTCTCACACTAACAGACTGACTCATAAACTTGCTACCGTTTTATTACTTACCCTAAAGGTGGGGTTCCAGCTCCGGTTTAAATGGAAAATAACCGGTTGTGCCAAACAAAACTTCAGCTCTGTTCAATGGAAGAGAGTTTCAGACATGTGTCTCTGACATGAGCCAACACATCTACTGAGACTTAAACTGTCAAAACAACCTGCTGGAAAGCTGCAAGTTTCATGTTTGCTTTAGCTGAGGAAACATATGTATTATTTGTATACATAGAAATAGAGTCTACAAATAATATAATAATTATTAATAATTTGAAAGGAAATTTGAATATGTTTTAATTTTGATGTCCTATGTCAATATTAAATGGGAAGTTACAGAAATTTTAAAGGAATAATATGTAAGAAATTTATATCAATAAATCATAAAATGGCCCTGATATGTCACTAGACATCAAGAAATCATTTTCATTTCAAATACTTATATCACTGACAACAGTGGTCTGGCCAGGATATTGTCATTTAAAAAGTAAAGTTGCAGCCCTCAACTGATGTTTATGTTGTCATTTTGTGTATTGGCCACCAGTTGTGTGATTGCAGTACCAGTTTTAGCCACACATTTTGTGATTGCAATACCAGTTTTGGCCACAATCCTACATACTGTTTCTTTAAATATTTAAAAAAAAGTTTTTACACTTAATGGGTTATTTTCATTGTGTCAAAGAGGGACAAATTTAACTTGTGCTCGGTTGTTTCAAACAAAAACGCTGGGTTGTTTTAACCAGGGAAGTTAATATTCAAGGACCTTGGGACTTTCCAGGTGCAAATCCCCCTCAAATTCAAAGACTAAATGTGGGGACACATTTCAAGTGAGCGCAAGGTTACATCGTATTACCCTTTTAAGATATATTGTAACAGTTCACTTTTAAGGGAACTCGTGCTGCGTCACTGCGGTGACACTTTGGGGGCGCATCCAGGGGTAAGTGCGTATGAATGTGTATATCAAATTCAACCAATGGTGAGGCTAAACGACAAAGACAGGAGCTGTTTCTCAAAACCAAGTACGCCAAACTCGGACTTGTGTCCTTCGTAGTTCGAACTTGCAAGTTCAGACTCGGAAGAACGAACTCCTGACGCGAAATGCATTATGGGAAACTTCGCTGTCATAAGTCCACGCAAGTCTCCTCTGATGCATCCTCGATAATATGGGCGGATCAAGAACACATCCGGGGATTTTATGTGAACTTGGGCTTGATGCGAACTTTGAATTGGAACAGTACTTGGGCCGCGACTGATGACGTTTCACAAGTCCACAAGAACGCAAGTACAGACAAGAACGCATATTGAGAAACGGCTAGGGTGACGCGGGAGCCAGGAAGTATATCGCTATCTGAAATATTGCCAAAGGCCCTGTCCCAAATGGCACACTCCGGACTTGTGGTCCTTCTCAGAGTCCACACTTTGATGACATCACGTAGTCCAGACTTTAGGGACCCTTGATGCGAGTCCACGTGGGTGCACCGGAGTTGTATTTTGGGACAGACTCGAGCATCGCACCGGAAATAGGTAGAGAAGTTGCCCGTCGGTGTGAACTCCTCCCTTCCGTCGCCTGATTGGTCTGATTGCCCTTTCGCAAGGACTTCTGGGTTGGCAAAGTGCGCGAAGCCTGCTGCAGTGCAGGCTTCGCTGAAGACCGCATCAAGGGGGCAAAGGAGGCGCTGATGAGCACACTTCAAAGCGTAAAAATGACAGATGGGACACCCTACGGACTCGTAGACTAAGCGAGAACGCCACAAGACCGAAAGTCCACATGAAGTGCGCCATTTGGGACAGGGCCAAAGACGGCATACAGGGACCCAGGAAGTAAGGCAAGGGAGACGCAGCGTCAACAGTTACATACGTAACTCGAGACGATTTTTATGTGTCAAACACAACTATGCAAAAAAGCATTTTGGTATGAATAAACATTCGCATACAGAAGATATAAGCATTTAAAGTGAACAGTTTAGCACGTGTGCTTAAAACATCTAGTATTTTTATGATGATATCCTATTCCAGAAAACTTCTTGCATAAAATAGATTCAAGCACTTTCAATGACCTGTATCTATGCATGTATATTATTTTCAAAAACTTCCCAGGGCCTTGAATTTCCCCCAGATTCACAAACTTTCAAGGATTTCAAGGACTCATGAGAACCCTGTTTAACTATCGTTGGGTCAAAATATAAACATTTTCTTGGTTTAATTTAACCCAATGCCTGGATTTGTCCCTTGCTGACCCAATACTGGTTTGAAAATAACCCAGTATTTGTTGCCTGTATAAGATGTTTTTACATTGTATGCCTCTGATTTTCAATGTAGTATAAGGTTTTCGAACCACCCTGTATAGAGCAAATATTTTATGATCATCTTTACAACACTGGGCAAGTGGCTCTTTTTTACAAGAACAATCCATGCCCTCCCAAAACGATTAATATTTATGTCCGGAATCAATCCATATGAGACATTCCGGCTACGGAAAGCTAAAAAAAACAATCCTACAAAACATAATTAAAGCTCCCAGTTGTAGGATGCCACAGGAATGATGTAATGGTAAGTTTGGGGGTGTAAGTGTTCTTGGTGGCACATTCAGAGGCGCTAAATCAATAATGCTTCATTATTAATAAGGACACTGATCCATCTGCAGGAAGTTTAGGATCCATTAAAGTCTCATCTTACCTTTAGCCCGTCTATACAGAACACTGATGCCCGGCGAGCCATGACTTCAGACCTTGACCCAGTCAAATTAAAGGTTAGACTTCATAAAGTAACTCCTGAGGAAAAGGAATTGACATCATTGATGACACAATAAAAGCTTTGTACAGTCACATTTTAACATGCATCAATATTAATGGAGGTGAAACGCTGGTGTGGTGGGAACTACACATTTTCGGGCTCATGCCGGTAAGTTTGAATCCATTTTCTGATCTTCTTCTTCCTCATAACTTTCCTTATGAATGGAAGTAATAAAATGATACAAATAAATACATAAATATATAAACAAGACCCAGTCGGTAAAAAAACAAGCTTAAGTCACTTTTTGTGATTTACTATAAAATCATCCAACATAATGTAAAGGAACATTCTGTAAAAATATAACCTTAATATCTTTACTATCAACTGCGTATGGTCATGCAAAAGAAAACAATGTGAAAACTTTGATGCTCCTAATCTCATTAGATCGACACTTCATCTTAGATTTTACAGAGTTTCACAAATACATATTTTACACAAACACGTGATGTATTTTATTGACATGTTGGTAAGTTTAAGACAGAATTTTCATATTTGGCTGAACTATCCCTTTAAATCGGTCTCTTTGTCTGGAGCCATCTTTGTGATACTGACCTTAGAGAAGGTGGCAGTGTTTGTCAGATCACCTGACGCAGCAGATCCTGTATGGCGGAAACAGGGATCCTATTATCACCCACTGCAGCACCTTCATTTCCAAACTCCCGATGGAATGCAATCGGTCACCATGACAACAGGCAGCATCTTTTTACCATGTCATCATGCACAATTCCCAGTGGTTCGATTGCTCAAGCCTGAAAACATGTCTTACAGGGCCTGCTAAGCACCCAGCACTTTTAATGGTTGACTTTACACAGGCATAAAATCACCATATTTGCTTGTCGATTGCAACTATTGTTAATTAACAAATTGTTGCATGGCTAAGAAACCTGGTTAAGAAATGGTAAGAAAAAACCTCTGAAAGAAATCTTATATACCCATGACATTATAAACAAACTTTAAGGAAAATATAAACTGCTACACTGTTAGAAAAAAATCATCAAAATATGTACTCCAGCTGTTACCATGGGGCAATACCCTTTAAAAAGGTCTTAAAATGTACAGAGGTCCTAATATGCACCATGAGGTGCAGATAGGTATACATTTGGTACCACTCTGATGTACCGTTGAAATACTAATATGTACTACCTCTGAGGTATTAACTTGCACTATATTTGGTAACAGTTTGTACCTCCTAGGAACTAATATACACCCTATTTGGTACCAGTACATGCCTCCGAGGTACTAATACGCACCCTATTTGGTACCAGCACGTACCTCCTAGGAACTAATATACAGCCTATTTGGTGCCAGTACGTACCTCTGAGGTACTTAAATACAGCCTATTCGGTACCAGTACGTACCTCCAAGGTATTAATATGCACCCTATTCGATACCAGCACATACCTCAGAAGTACTAATATGCACCCTATTTGGTCCATCACGCACCTCCGAGGTACTAAAATGCACCCTATTCGGTACCATCACGTACCTCCAAGGTACTTGTATGCACCCTATTCGGTACTATCAGGTACCTCCGGGGTTCCTATATGCACCCTATTTGTTACCAGTATGTACCTCCGAGGTACTTTAGTGCACCTTATTCGGTACCTGTACGTACCTCCAAGGTACTTAAATGCACCCTATTTGATACCAGTATGTACCTCCGAGGTACTTAAGTGCACCCTATTCGGTACCTGTACGTACCTCCAAGGTACTTAAATGCACCCTATTCGGTACCAGTACGTACCTCTGAGGTACTAATATGCACCCTATTCGGTACCATCACGTACCTCCGAGGTACTTAAATGCACCCTATTAGGTACCAGTACGTACCTCCGAGGTACTTAAATGCACCCTATTTGGTACCAGTACAGATGTGGCCTTTAAAAACGCGCGTTTTCTCCCGCGGCATTCGCCAATTCGTCTCGCAGAGTCCCGCAGCATTCTGCAAGTGCTTTCGGGGGGGCTACTTTTCCCTTTCCCTTAATGTGTTTCGCTTCAAAGAATATCCACCAGGTGGCGCATAAAAACATTGTCATTGCCGTTGTTTCCAGAAGTTCATAAGGGCATTGCTGAATATGTTACATTGAATTGCTGTTTTTGAAGTGATATGTCAACCCCTTCTTGCCAGCATAACAGCGCATACAAATATTAAGATGACTGTACGTGCAATGCGCATTTATAGTAAGTGCAACAGATAATTTAGTGTGAGCCTAATAAACGCGACTCGTGATATAGGGTTGCTATTTACAATGAATATCTTAATTATTTGTGTTGTCGAATTTTGACACCGTTTCATTGTTTGTTCATAATATTTATAATTGTCAGTTTTTCAAAAAAGTATCAATATTTTAAAGAGATTAATGTGGTATAAAAAAGACATGTTTTAAAGTTTAAAACGTTGTAAAAAATATAGTAGTATTCTTATATTTTAAGAATAACAATATGATACATTTATACTCCGTTAAAATGCTTTACATATGGAAAGAGGAATTCTTCTCATAACAGATATTTTTATGTTATTATTAAGACGTAGGCTACATCTAATAAAATAGCGAACAGAGAAACTGTGCCTTTTGCGGACGAAAAACACCTCAGAAATATTGAGTTTATGAATATTTACACTTACAATATGTACTTTGTGAAATGTGTGTGTAATAATTTTATAACATGTGGCTGTAGAGACAAACACGCTGCGTCGCCTTTCAGATATCTTACACGTTCGCATTCAACACTTTTCAAAACGTATTTATATTAAATCTAATGAATAATTATAAATTATGACATGAGAAAATTAGAAGTGTGCAAAAGAGCACAGTTCAGATATTGTTAATTAAAGCGGTTTTATACACCTTTCTGCCTTGTTTAAATTAACAAGAATTTTATTTGCCACTGTCAACACGTTTTGTGATTGATTTAATGATTTATTACAGAAACTTCTATGAAGCAAAGCTATTGTACTAAGCATCTATATATATATGTAAATAAATAAATATATATATATATATATATATGTTATAAATGTTGTAAAAAAAATATATTAGTATTCTTATATATTAAGAATAACAATATGATACATTTACATTGCGCTAAAATGCGTTACATATGGAAAGAGGAATTATTCTCAACCACCACCAATAAAGTTTAAACATTATTTTTTAGAAAAACGCCTCGGAAGTGTTGAGTTTATGAATATTTACACTTACAATATATACTTTGTGAAATGTGTGTTTAAAATAATAAATTTCATAACATGTGTATAAAGACAAACACGCCGCGTTGCATGATTTTATAAATACCGAGGTCCATATAAGTATTTTCTAGGGCATGCACCCCAGGAAAAAAACTTCTTATTTCCCTGCTCTACATATATGAATTTTAATAAATCAGAAAACCAAAGAATCAAATACCTATAGATTTCAAACCATATTAGTATGCAGAAAACTTTTGTTGGTCATTAGGAATACATTGTAATAATTATTTTACCATCCTGGGCACACTGCTGCACACTTTCTCTTCTTTTGTTATTTAATTAACTTTAATGACTTTAACAGGTAGGCCTTAGGACTAAATGCAATAAAATGTTCAAGCCAAAATATGAACATTTAAACTCCGTGCACGCGCACTACGGGTGGATGAAGCGTTGTACCGCGCACGTGATGCATCGTTTTCAAGTTCAAGCTTAGCAGCACAACACAGTGAATCTAATCATTATACAGTAAAAAAACATATCTTCAAGAATTAAAGGGTGGCGTTGAATTTTGTTAATAAACACGCTGAATAACGGAAAGTGAATTACTGAAGGGAGTAAGAGCAGCGCATTAAATCTGGACACCCATATGTGCTCAACTGCAGTAATGTTTCTTGTCCTGTCACCTTGACAGTCACTGCGGTTTCACATTTCTCGTCATTAAACTGCTGTATATAATAGTCAGCGTTTGATTACTTAGGCTACATCTTTCTTGCACTACCACTAACTGCGCATCTGACCTGTTGCACCTCTGTCTGACTGGTTTGATTTTATTGGTCATCTCGGTTTCATTTTGACTTCATCTTAAAACTTAATAGACCATTTAACTGTTTGTACACAATGACATGGCACCGTATGCGTGCGCATTTGGGCAACGGAGCTATGGCAAGAATCATCAGCAACTGACCCATTTCACAAAAAATTCACACGGCCGCGCCGCTCCATTAGCATGCTACACTTGCTACTTTAGCGGGTTGAAATGCATATACATATTAGGCTATATATTTGGTGTGTTTGACTTTCTGCCGAACTGCGCGATCCAATCGGCATATGAAATTACTATAGCGGCGCGAAAGTGACTGGGGAGCAGACTGGTGTAGCGCTACAAAAACCCACAGCCGAGTGACAGCAAAGTACCGCGAGAGCGATTCCAGTTATCACGTGGAGAAATCCGCTTTGAATCGCTCTCGCGGTACTTTGACATCACCAAGAGGTCTGCTTAGAGCAAACTTGTGACTTGCATAACAATGACTTTGTCCCACCTCTGCTAAGACGTCACATGCCGATCGGTCTGCGCGGTGCAGGAAGAAGCCACACGAGCGCTGAGCGTTGAGTCAAATTATAAGACGAGCGTAAGAAAATGATCGAGGTCTGGTCAGGGAATTAACCCAACACAAAGTGAAAATGATAGCAATGACTCTAAGATCTATGGACATGCACATCAGTGTTTTATTTGTGTGGAGAAAAGGACAATTTGAAATAGTGTCCAACACAATACTCTACCATTATACTCAAATAAGTAGGGCCTACATGCACTGCTCCCAAACGTGATGTGTTTTGGTGTTGCTTTTAATCTGGAACTTGGTGTATTTCAAATGTGTTTGTTAAGTGTCTCCACATGAAAACGGAATGCCCTCCCCCCGCACAGTCCTGCAATGAGAACCAGAAAAACCGGTTTCTAACCATTTTATTTACATGTGAATAGTGAGAGAGCACCCCCTCAGGAGCTGTAGGACGGTTTTTTATAAGCGTAAACCAGGACTAAGCCTTAGTTTAAATAGAATATAAAATTAGTTTTAACAAACATGCCTTACTAAAAACATTATTTGTCTGCATTTTGAGGCAAAACAAAGGGCATGGCCGTCCGGACCTCGGTAATTTTCTGACGCTTGTCTTATTTGACTCAATGCTCAGCGCTCGTTTGACGATCTTGCGGCGCCACGCAGACCGATCGGACGGCATGTGACATCCCAGCACCGCGAGACAGCAGGCCTACAGCATGCTTTTGAATAGATCTCACGGTAGTGTGATGTCACAGACCAACGGGTTTGCGCTGCGCCCCATTAGGTAAAATAAAGTGAAAATTATTCCTAGATGACCAATAAAATCATACCAGGCAGACAGCAAAGGAGGACGGATACCTCAGTTAGTGGAAGTACCAGAAAGATAGGTTAAATTGGGCCGGAGCACAGCTCCGCCTCCTCGGGTCCACAACACACCTTGCCGGAGCTCCGGTCCGTCTCCTTCAGCAACAGGGTTTGGTAAAATATAAAGTGTATAAAGTGTGCAGTATACAAAAAAATGCCAACAAATTATTTCTAAAAGTAGCAATATTTTAAAGAGATAAATGTGGTATAAAGAAAGACATGAGAAAAGTAGAGGGATGCAAAAGAGCACAGTTCAGATATTGTTAATTCAAGCGGTTTTATACACCTTTCAGCTTTGTTTGAATTGACAAGCATTTTATTAGGCACTGTCAAAACATTTTATGATTGATTTACTGATTTATTACAGAAACTTGTTGTCAGAAGCAAAGCTATTGTACTAAGCATCTTTATATGTATGTTTTAAATTTAAAAGTGTTGTAAAAATATATGAGTATTCTCTTATATTAAGAATAACAATATGATACATTTATATTGCGCTAAAATTATTTTGCCATATAAATTATTCTCAACCACCACCAATAAAGTTTTAACATTATTCTTTAGGAAAAAAACGGCGTTTAAACCCGTGGAGCGAACAAGAAAACATATGTTTATATGCTCATTCGGCATATCATATGATATTTTTTATTTAGTTTTACAGTTTTAAAAGTGGCAAAAAAAGTTCTTAAAATCTAACTGGTCTCTGTAAATATAACTGCAGATGACAGCAGATTAGATTCAGTTCACCTACTAAGAAATAGGAGAAGCGATGATTTGTGATTGATTGGGGCTAATAGAATGACTGCCACACTCAAAATACACCAAACCAAATGAGCACTTTATATTACACTAAAGCAACACACAATGTGCAAGTCATGACCATGGCCGGGTTTCCCAAAAGCATCGTAAGGCTAAGTAGATCGTAAAAACGATCGTACGAATCATCTTAGAATTACGGGCTGTTTCCCAAAAGCTTCGTAACGTAAGTTGCACTTGAAAATCATCGTAGATCTACGAATGCTCTGGAGTAATCGTTCATTCATAAGTGCTTTTGGGAAACCGGGCCCAGGCCTTGACGCTTTGTGTGTTCGACTTTAAATGGTGGGGCGCTGACTGGTCGGCGTTTGACATCAGAGTACCGCGAGAGCAAAGGTAAAGTCGGACCATTTTGTAACATTTCGACTTGCTCTCGCGGTACTTTGATGTCTTCGGTGCCGAACTGTCTGCGCAGCGCCACAAAGAAACGCCCTTTGACTCTTTACAGCAGAGTACCAGCAACATGAGAAGTGGTGGCACGCAAAAGGAAGTGAAGGTACGCAGTACGCTAAAATATAAAGTGTCTGTACTGCGAGCACTGGTCTAGTTATTTACATCGTGTGTTGCTCTTTCACCATTGTGCACCCGCGCACTCGCTCTGTAGTTTGTAGCTCGCGCTCCGGCTTCTGTAGCCGTTTCTTAATACAAAGTACAGGAGAGTGGAGCAAAATAAGCCTTTATCTAGGCAACCATACAGATTTGTAGCCGTGTGACCACAAATACAGGTAGCAACCATAATTTATATTTGGCTATGTTAAGGGGAAGGACAAATTAAAGAGTTATGATTAAAGTGATTTTTTTTACAAAAAAATCCTATCCTATCAAAGTAAAATTTATACATACCAGGTGGTTATGTCAAAGTAGATTTATTCAGGTCTAAATATACCATAAATATTGGTGATAGGCGAATGATTTAGCTAAAGATTAGCCTGAATTACTAAGCTAGGCAGTTTTCCCAAAATGGTGGCTGTGGGGCAAAGTGAACCACCATGAGGCACTGTCTGAAACCACTGAATATGTTTCATTAAAAAAAATATCTGTGTAGTTTCGCACAACTGATTTGTTCATTTTTAAACATTTTAGAAAACATATCATGCCAAGACATTACAATATTACTACATTTTTATTTTATGCATTTGGCGTTTTGGTCCATACTGAAAAACAAACTTACCACTAAGAAACGTCCATTGACAATCTCCAAACAATAAGTTGTTCCTCAAAATCTGTATTTTCATCTGATACAGACTCAAACATGAGTGGATGACATCAGAGTACCGCGAGAGCGATTGAAACTAACCTCCTCCGCCTTATTTCTCGCGGTACTCTGATGTCATCTGCTTGTCTGCTCTTGCGGCGCTGCGTAAAGTTGACCACACCTAAAAACCGTACTGCTAAACTCGACAGGAATTCTCTGTGTATACCAGCACCTCCTTTATTAATTGTATAGCAGGAAAACTTATTTTTTACTTCTCAGCGTGAAAAATAGCTTGGTTTGGCGTGTGAACTGATTATGTCAAATTAAGTTACCCGATATCCACTTAATTTTAGTTATAGAAATTCATTTAAAATAACTTACAGCGTAGTAGGCCTAGATTTGCGTTTAAACAAAGCAACTGCAAGGTTTTCTTTTGATTCGCTCGCTGAGAGGAGATTAGAATTGGGGGTTGGCAAAGAATTGGCAGACCTGGGGGTGGGTGGTTTTTAATTTCTTGACTTTCTGTGTCAGTGGTAGCTGCTACTAGACGCATTACATTTTGGAATGAACTTCCTTCATGTCGTTTTATTTATACACTGTAAAAAATATTTTCTGAATTTGTAAGTAAAGTTAGCATTAAATATGTATTACAATTTTAAATGAATTTTTGCTTTTATTATAATTATAACTTAAATAACTGTAAAAATATTATGTGTAATTTTTAATGTGTAATATTAAAAATAATATTACACATTTTTTTATCAAAAAGACAAATAACTTGATTCTCATTAATAATAGGCATGGAAAACAAACTTCTAATTTTCAAACCCTCAAACAGCTTGTGCCTATCTGCGTTGAACGTGAGAGCGCTGTAAGCGTTTATTGTGTCTTTCAGCACATTACATATATGACCCATTCTGTCTAAATGAGTGGGATGTTTTCAAATACCCTATTAATTAAACATCTAATACGTTTTCTGAGAGTGAAATGATTAATACTAAGATGCATGTCATGTCTGACATCTTGGTTTCGGTTTAAAAACATGCAGGAATTTGAAAATAAAATCCGGAACTTGCTTGATGTTTAAAAAGTTATTAAGAGAGATAAAGTTCGGGACTGATTTATGTTAAAAAGTTATTAAGATCAACAAGACTCGTACTGACTGACAGATCCGAAACCAACGCACAGACACGCAAGTACCTGCTGACAGAATAGTAAAAAAAATCTGTTTTGGCAAGAATTTACGAAAGCATATTAAGCATTACAAAAAACTTGTTAAGCTCATTATTAAATATGTCCATAGCCTACAGCGTTTGCGCGAACAGAACGAATTGTTTAAAAAAACTCTCTCATTAATCTTCATCTAAATTAATAAATAATCAGATATTCGTTTATAATTTTAAATAACAGTATTCTCTATTATTTAAAGTCAGTTTTAGTTCAAAACAAGCAAAATTATTTTAAACAAGGTAATTAGAAAGTTGTAATTCAAATGTTTCAGCTGTTATTTACTAACTTTTTTATGTTAATTGCAATTCATGTCATAATAATCTTCAGTATACATTTTGCTTTTAAAATGTTACATTTTCATATTTTTATCTATTTACTTGTTTATTTTATATTCACCTAGATTGACAATGAAGCTGGCTTTAACTTGAAGTAATTTAAAGATCATCTGTGACCGAAGTCACGGAGACACGGAGTTATTAACGAATATTTTATTATCAGAGTGCAGCATTTTATCAAGGTTTTCTGGTCTTGTGTAATTAAATAAAACAAAAAAACTAAAATGGTAATTTTTTACAATTGGATTAAAAGAAGCTTGATATTAGGAGCGTTTTAAAACTAATTCCAAAACATCTCGAGTTTCTAAATAAGGGACGCGCAGAAAATGTCATTCATTCATGTAATTTTATAGATTACACTCATTCACTTAACACACATATTATGCGTGCTTTAAGGGCTTTATAATTTAGCTGTAAACACTTGATTATGTCTGGCCGAATATTTTTTCTGCTATTCGGATGAATTCGTTATTCGTTTTAAAGCCATTATCCGTGCCCTTGCGAATAACGTATTCGGCTTCGGGCACATCCCTAATATATATATTTATTTATTTATGTTTGACGAATGCTTATCAGTACATACTTTTTGGTTTCTTCAACTTTAAAGATGAATATTCTCCTTTAGAGATGGGCAATTTTTTGCAATCACGAAAAAACAAAGAACGGCACACTGCTACTATAGCTCTCAATATTTATTATTTAAAAGACAACGTTTCGACCAAAGCGTTGTCTTTTGGGTGATGAATGTTGAGAGCTGTGGTGGCAGTGTGCCGTTCTTTGTTTTTTCGTGATTTAGTGTTTTTGTGATCGAGCACCTGTCTCATAATATTTTTGGATGTGCACACTTCTTATTCAATTTTTTGCAATAGCACATTATATTCAAAATTTTGAGCTCATAAAAAAGATTTTTCGCTTATTTAAATGACATGTTCATGTTTTTATGCACGTTTAGATTTGGTGCAATTTCCCAAAGGCTTATAATTAGGAAATACACACAACACGCTTAACTTATATTTTCTTATATTTCTACTTATATTCCTACTGTTCAGTAATGCAGAAAAGCGCAACACAACCACGTTAAAGCTATTAAACGTTCAGATGCAAAAATGAACTAAATGTAAAATTAGATAAATTAGTTAATGATATTGCGTAAATGCGCTCGGTCTCTTCAAAGGTCTTCGCGAGTTATTTTGTTATAAGACTCAGTTATCATACATCACGTCTCTTCTACTGTAAGTACACGGAAAAAAATAAGACAAATGATGCGCGTTTTAGTCGAAATTTTATGAAGAATATGTCACTGTTTATGTAACTGGCAAAGAAAACTTCGCCAACGAAAGGTTTGCCAAAAAGCCTGCATTTGTATGGCATCAAAGAGTATCTCCTAAACACAGAAAATTCGTGTCATGTTACTTCAATATCATAGAGTATACGCTCAGCATGAAGTTAAGCACACAAATTGTCGTCAGTATGGCCTACATGAAACACGACTGCCATCTACAGGTTTTTGTATTTCCTGCATCCCCCACCGAACCCCCCTTCTGCGGGATCTCGCAGAACTTCGGAAGTCCTCGCGGCATTCTGCTCTCAGAGACGCGCATTTTTAAGGGCCACATCTGTACATACCTCCGAGGTGCTAATATGCACCCTATTCGGTACCTGTATGTACCTCCGAGGTACTTAAATGCACCCTATTTGGTACCTGTACGTACCTCGAAGGTACTTAAATGCACCCTATTTGGTACCAGTACGTACCTCCGAGGTACTAATATGCACCCTATTTGGTACCATCACATACCTCCGGGTTACTTAAATGCACCCTATTCGGTACCAGTACGTACATCCGAGGTACTTATATGCACCCTATTTGCTACCAGTAGGTACCTCAGAGGTACTAATATGCACCCTATTTGGTACCAGTAGGTACCTCAGAGGTACTAATATGCACCCTATTTGGTACCAGTAGGTACCTCTGAGGTCCTAATAGGCACCCTATTCGATACCAGTACGTACCTCCGAGGTACTAATATGCAGTTTATTTGGTACCAGTACGTACCTCCTAGGTACTAATATGCACCCTATTTGCTACCAGTACGTACCTCCGAGGTACTAATATGCAGTTTATTTGGTACCAGTAGGTACCTCTGAGGTACTAATTGGCACCCTATTCGATACCAGTACGTACCTCCGAGGTACTAATATGCAGTTTATTTGATACCAGTACGTACCTCCTAGGTACTAATATGCACCCTATTCGATACCAGTACGTACCTCCGAGGTACTAATATGCAGTTTATTTGATACCAGTACGTACCTCCTAGGTACTAATATGCACCCTATTTGGTACCAGTACGTACCTCCGAGGTACTAATATGCACCCTATTTGCTACCAGTACGTACCTCCTAGGTACTAATATGCACCCTATTTACAACCAGTACGTACCTCCGAGGTACTAATATGCAGTTTATTTGGTACCAGTACGTACCTCCTAGGTACTAATATGCACCCTATTTGGTACCAGTACGTACCTCCAAGGTACTAATATGCACCCTATTTGCTACCAGCACCTACCTCCTAGGTACTAATATGCACCCAATTTACTACCAGTATGTTCCTCTGAGGTACTAATATGCAGTTTATTTGGTACCAGTACATACCTCCTAGGTACTAATATGCACCCTCTTTGGTACCAGTACGTACCTCCTAGGTACTACTAGGCGCCCTATTTGGTACCAGTACATACCTCCGAGGTGCTAATATGCACCCTATTCGGTACCTGTATGTACCTCCGAGGTACTTAAATGCACCCTATTTGGTACCTGTACGTACCTCGAAGGTACTTAAATGCACCCTATTTGGTACCAGTACGTACCTCCGAGGTACTAATATGCACCCTATTTGGTACCATCACATACCTCCGGGTTACTTAAATGCACCCTATTCGGTACCAGTACGTACATCCGAGGTACTTATATGCACCCTATTTGATACCAGTACGTACCTCCTAGGTACTAATATGCACCCTATTCGATACCAGTACGTACCTCCGAGGTACTAATATGCAGTTTATTTGATACCAGTACGTACCTCCTAGGTACTAATATGCACCCTATTTGCTACCAGTACGTACCTCCGAGGTACTAATATGCACCCTATTTGGTACCAGTACGTACCTCCGAGGTACTAATATGCACCCTATTTGCTACCAGTACGTACCTCCTAGGTACTAATATGCACCCTATTTACAACCAGTACGTACCTCCGAGGTACTAATATGCAGTTTATTTGGTACCAGTACGTACCTCCTAGGTACTAATATGCACCCTATTTGGTACCAGTACGTACCTCCAAGGTACTAATATGCACCCTATTTGCTACCAGTACCTACCTCCTAGGTACTAATATGCACCCTATTTACTACCAGTATGTTCCTCTGAGGTACTAATATGCAGTTTATTTGGTACCAGTACATACCTCCTAGGTACTAATATGCACCCTCTTTGGTACCAGTACGTACCTCCTAGGTACTACTAGGCGCCCTATTAACTACCAGTAAGTACCTCGGAGGTACTAATATGCAGTTTATTTGGTACCAGTACTTACCTCCAAGGTACTAACATGCACCTTATATGGTACCAGTAAGTACCTCCAAGGTACTAATATGCACCCTATTCGATACCAGTACGTACCTCCGAGGTACTCCTAATATTCAGTCTATTTGGAACCAGTTCGTACCTCCTAAGTACTAATAAGCACCTTATTTGGTACCAGTACGTACCTCCGAGGTACTAATATGCACCCTATTCAGTACCAGTACGTACCTCCGATACTAGTATGCACTCCTTTTTTCTATCAGTAGGTACCTCCGAGGTACTAATATACACCCTATTCGGTACCAGTACGTATCTCCGAGGTACTAGTATATACCCCTTTTTCTATTAGTAGGTACCTCCAAGCGGTCTATTTAGTACCAGTATGTACCTCCTAGGTAATAATATGCACCCTATTTTGTGCCAGTACATACCTCCCAGTTTTCTGACAATGTACAAAAATGTAGAGCAGTGTCTGTAATGTAATAAGCAACTTATACACTGAAGACACTGAAACCAGTTATAAAAATGTAAACGATATTTACTGAAACACATTTCATTCAACACATTACATTTCAAAGAGAAACAGAAAAATAAAATATTGTGCCAAATAGTACAAAACACTCAACAAACAGCAAACATCTCAGTTCCATTCAACATCCAGGTCGTCATCATCATCATCTATGACAGATGAGCTGAACAAAGAATGACCTGTAAAGAGTTCTGCAGGGCCTTTGGAGCCCAATTCAAAACATCTCCTCTTCATTGGGTTCTCAGCATTCTGCCTGGCTGCTTCTCGTATAACGGAGGTTTCTGTCCTTATGTACCCTGTCTGTGGTGTGATGGTCTTTGGTTCTTCTGCGGTTATATTTTTCCTCGTCTTTAGGGTCGTGTTATTTTGTGACCTATTTATCTGTGCGGTAGAATCTGCGATTTCTTCTCGTACGTTTGTTGGTGTGTTGTTTGTACTGGTGCTTATAAAGGTTTTGGCCTTAGGTGGAACTGGGGTTGTTTCATCACCAGACTTTTCCTCAGTCGAGGCAATAAAAGAGAATCTGGAAAGTTTAGCTAGAGTGGAGCTGGCCACCTTAGGTTGGTCTTGTTTTGTCAGGGATGGTGGCTGTTTATTGATATTGTCGCTGCTTTCACCCGGAGAAAGCCTGTTTGTTCTCGATGGCATCTGTTGCTTATGTTCAATCTCTCTGAAATTTCCATTTTTAGCTCTGGTGTCCTCACTGGAAACCTCTGAGGGATCTTTGGTTTTGTTTTTATTTCCCATCACAATTTTCTCTTTACTATTGCTGCCCTCTGCTGGCCAATGTGGGCTTGACTGATTCCCATCAACCGGTTCTTTTTCTTGCAATCGAGACACTGTAGGTTCCCTCCGCTCACTGTCTTTCAGAAAGATATCTGAACAAGTGTTATCATCTGATGGACCTGCATGAGTTAATCTATTTCTGGGCTTAAAGGTGAAGTTTGTGAGTTTGGCACGTAAGTTTTCGGCACCCTCAGGCTCCTGATCAATCTCAAATGAACTGATAGTTTGCCTTTTCCTTTTAGTGAGTTTCTTTACTGTCATGGGTGTGCTGTGTGAAGGACACGTGTCTGAAATAAACACTTCAAGATCATTTTCTGCATCTTCTCTGTCTTCAATGCCCCTGTCCTCACTCTGCATGAGAACCGCTTTTATCGCTTTTAACCTTTTGCCTCTGAGCTTTTTGGAGCCACTGTCTACCACTGTAGTGGGTTTGTCTGCCTTTTTCTTGGAGATACCTACATTGTTCTCCGGTGCTGAATCCTTTTGGTGAGCAGAACCGCCGCTGTTGCTAGGCAACACTGCCATGCGTCGTGCCGATGTGCCGTTTTGAGTCGAGGTGACGACGGGGGAGGCGTGAACAATTGAATCGGTACCGGTCGGGCTGGATAAGGAGTGGAACCAGTCTAGGCCTCGGTCGGACTCAGTGGTCAGCTCGCCGTTACTGTGATTTTTGTTAGCCTCATTCCCATTTGTGTGTTCAGTATGTGGTACGGTCCCTTCAGGAGAGCTTGATCTTGTGTTCTGTAGCCTGGAAGAATACATGGAAATGGTTGCTATTGGGAATTTTCTACAGGTTTTAAAACCTATATGTACATATTACTAGTGTGTGTAGATCTATTACTTAAATGGACACTCCACTTTTTTGAAAATATGCTCATTTTCCAGCTCCTCTAGAGTTAAACATTTTATTTTTACAGTTTTGGAATCCATTCAGCCGATCTCCCGGGACTATTTTCGGGCAGTGCGTAATATCATTGCCTGCAGCCATGTTATGACAGCAAAGTCCTTGATTATTATGCAGAAATAAGAGTATAGTTCCTAGCCATATCTGCCTAGAAAATCGCAATTTTTAATTTTCCGTCGATCTTAGTACACGATGTAACTACAGAAGAGTCAAGTTTTAAATAGGAAAAATATCTAAACTCTTTGGTCATCTTTAAGCAAAACTACAAAAGAAGATATTTTGAGAAATGATGGTTAACACACAGCCGATATTGACTTCCATAGTAGGAATAAAAAATATAATGTAATTTAATGGGTATTGTCATCTGTGTGGTTACCATAATTTATCAAAATATTTTCTTCATCATTTATCACAATACTTAAAAAAAACTTTTCCCTACTATGGAAGTCCATGATCACTATCTGCTGTGTGTTTACCATCATTTCTCAAAATATCTTCTTTTGTGTTCATCAGAAAAAAGAAATTCATACAGGTTTAGAACAACATGAGGATGAGTAAATGACGACACAATTTTCATTTTAAGGTGAACTATCCCTTTAAGTCTTACTAAGCATTTCACTACATTTCATATGGTGTATGGCTGTTTATGTGACTAATAAAACTTGAAACGCTTCATTGTATAAAAATAAATACTACTTTTCTTTTACCTTGAGAGTCTCTGGAGCTCTTTGTGTAGGATATCGGTCAAGCCCAGTCTTTCGAGCACAACCTCACACTGTGTTCTGTACTGCTCACAGGGGTTATCAGGAAAGGAAGTGTGCAACGCATTAACATTGCCAAGCAGAGCGCCCCCCTGTGGCAAAACAAAGGTTAAAACATTTCTTAGTCCACAACAATGCTATTATAGGAATATTCCATTTTCTTAAAAGAAAAATCCAGATAATTTACTCACCACCATGTCATCCAAAATGTTGATGTCTTTCTTTGTTCAGTCGAGGAGAAATTATGTTTTTTGAGGAACACAGTGCAGGATTTTTCTCATTTTGATTGACTTTGGTGGAGCCCAACAATTGACGCTTAACTCAACACGTAACAGTTTTTTCAACGGAGTTTCAAAGGACTGTAGACAATCCCAAGCGAGGCATGGGGGTCTTGTCTGGCGAAACGATTGTCATTTTTGACAAGAAAAATAACAAATACACACTTTTAAAGCACAACTTCTCGTCTAGATCCGATCCAGCGCGACCTAATGTAAATGCGTAGTGACGTAGGGAGGTCACGTGTTACATATATAAAATGCACATTTGCAGACCATTGTAAACAATAAACTGACACAAAGACATTAATTAGTATCAGTTGACATACAACAACGTAGGAACGGTCCTCTTTCAACGCACTTGTAAACACTGGGGCGGAGTTTCGCGTTTGTCCTCTGTGACTTCTTGACGTGATGACGTATTGCGTGGGGTCACGCTAGCGCATTACGACCGGATTTAGACGAGAAGTTGTGCTATAAAAGTGTATATTTGTTATTTTTATTGTCAAAAATGACAATCATTTTGCTAGATAAGACCCCTATGCCTCGTTTGGGATCGTTTATAGTCCTTTGAAACTCCGTTGAAAAAAACTGTTAAGTGTTGAGTTAAGTATTAATTGTTGGTGTCTATTAAAGTCCATTAAAATGAGAAAAATCCTGCAATGTTTTCCTCAAAAAACATAATTTCTCCTCGACTGAACAAAGAAAGACATCAACATTTTGGATGACATGGTGGTGAGTAAATTATCTGGATTTTTCTTTTAAGAAAATGGAATATTCCTTTAAAGGGTGTACTTACACTATGCATACCATACCCGAGTACAGTTTGTTTGGCTAGGATCATAAAGTGTAGTGTGATCGCAGACCAAAGCGGAGTTGGGAAATCGCACTTGGATACCATTTGGTCAAGTTAAGTATAATATATTTGTGCGTTCTAACTGTGTAACAAAGTGGCTAATAGAGGTATATACCTGCATAGAGCACTCCATAAGAGACACGACGACAACAGCGTCTTCAACTGACACAGTCTCTCTGTACATCAACTTGGCGTGAGCTGAAATACACAGATAATATATACAATAAGTTGAAACAAGTAATTCCTTCCTTTTTTCTGTTGATATATTGGTAAAGAATGGTGCTAACAATGGGTTTGTTGGTAGATGATGGTATAGAAAATACCACAAAAGAAATATTTCGAAAAAGCAGAGACAGACAGAGATATAAAGGGTCTGTTTGTAGCATCTGACCCTCAGCGAGTCGAATGAGACTCTCCAGCATGCGGATGGTGGTGCGGGCCGCATTACGACTGTCGTTCTGCCTCTGCAGTTGATAGTAGCGACTCAGTATGATGTTTGCTTCTTGTGTCACTTGAGGCTGAAGGCTTTTGATCAGGCAGAAATAGGCCCTCATCTTCTCCATACTCCATAAACAAGACGACTCACTAGGAGCTCCTGGGAGAGAAAGAAAGAGAGGCGTTAAAATGAATAAAATACATTTTCTTGCAAGTCATTACGATGTGTGCATGAGACCAGTCATATTAAATGGAGTAGTTACAGGAAATACAAGCAATTTAAACTGAGCCAGCCCTTTAAATGGCCAACTGCCTGATCAGTGCCCTTTCAGGGTTCCCACACCTTAGTTAACTTTAAATTCAAGGACCTTTCAAGGACTTTTCAGGTCCGATACCCTTAAATTCAAGAACTAAATATGGGGACACATTTCAAGTGAGACCAAGGTTACATCGTGTTACCTTTTAAGATACATTGTTACAGTTCCCTTTCGAGGGAACTCGCGCTGCGTCACTACGGTGACACTTTAGGGACGCCTCCAGGGGTAAGTGCGTCTGAATGTGTATATCAAATTCAACCAATGGTGAGGCTTAACGACAAAGACAAGGTGAGGCGGGAGCCAGGAAGTATATCGCTATCTGAAATATTGCCAAAGATGGCGTTACAGGGACGCAGAAAGTATGGCAAGGGAGACGCAGCGCATGGTTCCCTTTTCAGGGAACAACAGTTACATAAGTAACTCGAGACGTTTTCATGTGTCAAACACAATTACCGTATGCAAAAAGCATTCTGGTATGAATCAACATTCGCATACAGAAGATATAAGCATTTAAAGCAAACAGTTTAGCACGTGTGCTTAAAAAGTCTAACATTTTTATAATACTACACTACACAGAAAATAATATGGATATTTTTCCCTTGCATAAAATAGATTCAAGCACTTTCAATGACCTGTATCTATGTATGTATGTATATTTTCACAGCCTATGTATGACCATCAGTAATCAAGACAAGCGCCCCCATGCAGTTGAACAATTGCGGTCTTAAAATGCATCAAGATTGCAACACATGAAGCCATCTTCTTGTGATACTAACCTTTATTCTGTAATATGAAGGATGAGATGATGTTGTCCCACTCTGGGTTCTTGGTGTCCAGCAGAACCAGCACAAGGTCAAACCGACTCAGGAGTGGGCTGGCCAGAGCCACATTCACAGATACAGACACATTAGGGTCATACTGGCCCTTTGGGTTAGTCGCTGCTAGGATGGTGGTCCTTGTGTCCAGTTTGCACACCATTCTACACAAGAAGTAGGACATTTATTCACACTAACTCATGAAACTTGATTATTATATATTTTATGTATATTATTAAATATATATTTTTAACATGAACAAAAACACAATAACGCAAATGTATAAAATGGTACAAGAATGGAAGGGCTTAATTCGATCCCCGTGCTTGTGACTTCATTTCTCCCAGAACTCACCCGGCTTTGGCCACGCTGATGGTTTGCTGCTCCATGGCCTCATGAATGCTGGTACGATCATGCTCTTTAATGCTGTTGAACTCATCGATACAGCACAGACCTCCATCAGAGAGGACGAGGGCTCCTGCCTCCAGATGCCATTCACCGGAGTCCTTCACAGCTGCCACCGTCAGACCTGATACACACATACAGAGGTGTATTAACAACATACATTTATACCATGCTGCAGCATTTCACATTGACGTAAACATGAACAAAATAGTGTAATGATGAAAAATCTTCACAAAGCTCTCACATGAATGGCTAAATCTAAAATACTATAATACTAGACTATTACCTACTGTAAAAAAAATGTGGGAAACATATGCAGCATGAGTCAGTAAATGCAAGTTTAATTAAACTTTTCCCAGTTATGAATTTTTTATCTTGTGCTAAAAGTAATTAAATAAATGTGAGACGTGTCCGATTTAGGCTGTGCAAAAATATTGATACACGTAACTATTGCAATATCTTTATAACAGTGTATCAATATTCCAGCCCCTAGTACTGATACATCTTAGTATTGATACAGACTATTTCAGATTGATGAATGTTTACTTAATGCACCTAATTATTTAATTAAATTTCAATTTTATACATCTGTTCACTTAACTCTTTTCAAGCCAGCGTTTTTTTTTTAAAAAGTTGCAAGCAAGCGCCAGCATTTTTCATGATTTTCACAAAAGTTTAATGCTTTCCAGAAAATTTTCTTCTGTAAATACAGTATATCATTAGTTCTCTTTTTATCACCTCTCAAATATGTGTAGGTTTCTTCAAAAACACAACATTTTGAGCATAAAGCTGAGATAATTCCTTTTGATAGGGATCAGATGCAGAGCGATCTTTAAAACATACACAGAGTTCTTTCTCTTTCACGTGAGGCGTTACTTCCGGGTTGTATAAGTTGCGAAAGTGCGCCACATGGTGGATAATAGCAGTATTGCGGAAAGTCGGAAATTCTCGTCATTGGCAGGCAAGCGTTTTCTCTTAATGGACGAGATAACTCGTCAATGGCGGGGAAAGAGTTAAAGGTGTTGTGTGTAGATTTTTAGCAGCATCTAGCGGTGAGATTGTGAATCGCAACTAACGTCTTATGCGGCTTTCACATAGGACGCGGTGCGCATTGCGCTATGAAACCCATTCATTTCAATGGCTTGCGTCGCGCGAGGGCGGTTTGTTGTTGCGTCGAGCAAAGCGCAAGCGGTCAAAGTTCAAAATAGTTTAACTTTTGCGCTGCACTCTGTGACGATTCCCAGCGCGGCCAATAGACATGGGGCATTCAAACAAAATGGACAAAGAGATTATACTCGGACTTCCCAGAGCTTCTACAGAGAAATCGGAAGGAAAGCCGTGTCATGGAAACACGTAGCAATTAAAGTCGGCATGTCAGGTGTGTTTTAAGTCAAGTAGTTCGTTGTAGGTAGGCAGCTTAAAGTTACATGAAATGGAGACGGGCAACATCAGTCTCTGTATTTCTCATCCACTATTTAACTAAAAAAATAAACTGTAGTAATTTATTGAAAACCCGCCTACTTTGGTCTGGCCAGCAGAGCACAAATCGCTTGGCTGCGCTGAACCCAGCGGCAAGCGCAGCACACACCGCTTCCTATGTGAAAGCCGCATTAGTCCACAGCTCACCCCTCCCTTTTGAAATGCATTGAGAAGCTACGGTAGCCACCACAGGACAAACACACCATCGTCTGACGTAGTTACCGTTCCGTTTAGGGCTACTGTAGAAACAAGGCGGGGCAAAATGTCGACATCTATGTAAGGTGTATGTAGATAAAAACGCCTCATTCGAAGGTTATAAAAACAATACAGTTCATTGTGTAAGGTCTTTATACACCACTTATAATGTATATTTTATTGCATTTCTGTTAAGAGATCCTTTTAAAAGTTGCATAAAGCACCTTTAAATGCACTTTTTTGTATGCTTTTTGCGGCATCTACATTTTTAGTTTAAAGTGTTCAGTGACACAACATGCACTTCAAACAATTCAATGTGTTCACTGTGCAATGCAAATACCTTTGCTAATAAATTGGAATGCAAGTTTTTTTTAATCTACTTATCAACATAGCAATAACAGGATGTTATCAATATAATGTGATATACATATCAGAATTCTTCACGTGGTACACAACAAGTTGTATATTCAGCTCATACTATACATTATACTGTTTACTGAGACAAAGATGTGTGAAACCTGCGTTAGTGGATCCAATTCCTGCCGTAAGCACTGAGCGTGGTGTAATCTTTGCAGCATACTTTAAAAACTGTGACTTTCCAGTCCCTGGATCACCCACGAGCAGCAGATGAGACTCCCCTACAGAAAGTACATACTTTGAATAAGTCTATTCACAAGAGTAATACATTTGTGAAGCACGCCTCTACACTGTGCTTTGTAAGCCGACAGCCTATTATGAGGAGTGTGAACGCATACCTCTCACCTTGGTTCCCGAGGCATCTATTCTCTGTACCCCACCTGCCAAAACCATAGCAACGGCCAGCTTCACGACATACATCCCAAACACCTGAGGGCAAAGACTCATCAGGATTTGGTTCCTGCCTTCAAAAGGCCAACAAAGAGAGAAAGAGAGATAGAGATAGAGAGAGAGATTTTATGCATTGTAAATTCACTCTGAATGGAGTGAGCTTCCAACACTGAATTTTTTAACAGTACTGGGATCAGTATCTGCTTATCAATTCTGTCTAAACAAGAATTCTGTCTGAATTTTTTTGCCTTTGTCTAGCTATCTCAATGGCCATAAGCATTACCAAGTTGTTAAGATGTAATATTATGGTCCATTGGTCCATGATTCGAGATGTCATTTATGTCATATTACGTATAAACTTGAATTGAATTAAACACATATGACATAACAAGCATTACTAACAAAGAAAAAAAAAGTATTGTGAATTTTTTTTATTAAACTCATCAATTGAAATTTCTCTACAGGGACCAAAATTTGGTTTTGGAGGCAATCAGAAAGAGAAATGTCTTTTAATCTCTTTTAACTGTCACAGAGGAGACAAAGGGAAACTGTGGAGTGAAATTTATATCATTATATTGTTCATATGTTGTACAACACAAGGACCGAGATAAATGATTTAAACTGCGTACCAGCCAATGGATCATTTTTGTGCCTGTACCAAAATTCTTCAGATTCCTTCTGAATGTCCTCCAGCCCCAGAGCTGTGGTGGACTGCTCATTATTGACCTCGATATAGTTCGCTTTCAACACAATCTCAACATCACAGCGACAATCCTGAAAAAATGGCTTACAGCGCTGACTGACCACTCCATACACAGTGATTTCATCACCTGCCAGAAAAAATGACATCATCATAACAGAGAAACACATGTAATGATATTATAGCTTTACCAAATTTACCTGATTTACAGCTGTCCACAAGATCATCTTCCAAGATTATGAGCATAGACCGAGGGATACTGCCTACTGATAGTCTCTGAACCTGTTGATAAAGATCATTGGTCAGTAAGTTATTAACTATTTCCCCGCCAATTAAGAGAAAATGCTTCCATGCCAATGACGAGTTTTTACGGTAATCCCTATTTCCGCTAATATCCACTAGGTGGCGCACTAACCCAACTTATAAAACACTAAAGCATTCACGGAAATGCATTCACAGTTAAAACTCGGTGTATTTTTGATCATCGTTCTGAATCGGATCTCTAACAAAAGTCCTTTGCAAAAATGCCGTCGCTGCTTTTTGTTCAAAATTTTGTATTTAAAAAAAAACTACCTATATTTGAGAGGTGATAAAAAAAGAACAAACGAAGATAGTACGAAAAGTTCATTCATTTGATATATTGTATTTTTATTTATTTTCTGGAAGGAATTTAATTTTTGTGAAAATCACAAAAAATGCTGGCGGGCAACTTGTTAAAAAAATGCTAGCGGGGAAAGAGTTAAGTGTCAACCAAGAATATTATATTTGTCCCAGGGAACTAAGCTGGCATATAAATTGTTTCTTAAATTAAGGGGCAGTTTTCCCTATAGGGCTTATTCTAGTCCCAGACAAAAATGCATGTTTGAGCTGCCTTAATTTAAAAAACATCTTGCATTCATGCCATTGTTTTGTCAGTGATTATTACGTCAAAATTTGAATATAGTTCCTAGCCATATCTGCCTAGAAAATCACAGCTTTTAATTTTCCGTCGCTCTAGTGCATGATGTAACTACAGAAGAGTCAAGTTGTAAATAGGAAAAATATTGAAACTTTTTGGTTATTTTTTAGCGCGATGCCAATGGTCCAATCAGATTCAATGGATCGTGCCAAGCCATACCAAAAGCGCCACCGCCAGACCCGGAGATCAGCTGAATGGATTCCAAAACGGCAAAAATCAAATGCTCCACTCCAGAGGAGCTGGAAAATGAGCATATTTTCAAAAAAGTGGAATGTCCCTTTAAGTTAATTGTTGGGGGAAATATGTTCCTTAATTGTGATTCTAGCATGTGAATTTTGAGATATCTGTCTTTTCCCATTTAAGTAGATAGGAGTTTAGCCTTGCAAAACTGCCCAGAAGCGCTGCTAACATGGCCACCTAGTGGTGCGACTTTGGTATATCTCTGTAAGTGATATATGACCCTGGACCACAAAACCAGTCATAAGGGTCCATTTTTGAAATTGAGATTTATAAATAATCTTAAAGGGGATAAATAAGCTTTTCATTGATGTATGGTTTGTTAGGACAGCACAATATTTGACCGAGATACAACTATTTTAAAATCTGAAATCTGAGGGTGCAAAAGAAATCAAAATATTCAGAAAATCGCCTTTAAAGTCATCAAAATGAAGTTCTTAGCAAAGCATATTAATAATGATAAACACATTTTATATATATTTAAGGTAGGAAATTTACAAAATATCATCATGGAACATGATCTTTAATATCCTAATGAGTTTTGGCATAACAAATGATAACTTTGTCCCAAACAATGTATTGTTGGCTATTGCTACAAATATACTCATGCGACCTATGACTGGTTTTGTGGTTCAGGGTCATGTGGTTTTTAACCACTAAACCACACGTGTGACTTCTAATGCCGCAATATTTTACCTGCTCTTGAATTTTGATTTCCTGGTAGTCCTTGCAGGCGGCTGGTGAAGCATCACTTTCTGACAGACAGGTGAATTTATAAGAACTGCATCCATCCTCATTGGGGCAGCTGGTGGGAGGGGCAAAGGTGTAAAACTGCTCGAAATCGGCCTGCACCGAGAACACATGCCGGCACTTATTGCACATGTAGTCTCTCTCGCTCTCCAGCACTTTTGTCACGCTGGTGCGGATGACCGTTCCTGTTACGGATAGGAAGTGTCCCACGTCTCTGGCTTTGGGAATGTGATCTCTGGTCAGCTCAGGACACACAGGCAACCCTGCAACCAAGCAGATCTGTTAAAATATGATTCAATTTTAAAATATGTAAAATCTCATCAGCAAAAAATGGACAAAGCAAGAATAATCTACTTTAAATGAAAACTAATCATATGCGGGCGGTTTCTCAGACAGGGTTAAGATTAATCCAGGACTAGGCCTTAGTTATATTAGGACATTTAAAAACCTTACAAAAAACAATACACTCTTAGAACGAATGTGTTAAAAACAACACAGTGTTGATTCTGGGACAACACACTAAATGCGTTGTCCCAGAATCCACTCATCTCTGTGTTATTATTTGAAACAACACATTTTGTGTTACTTTTAACACAACTTGTTTAATATTTGAACACAAAATCAACACAAAAGGACACATAATGTTGACAGAATTTATTTTTTGTGTCATACAGCAAAAAATACTCTCAAATATAATTGAAAATACATTTCAAAATATAACAAAAAATTTCCAAAAAAAATATTTGCTAAAATAATTTTTGAAATACGTTTACAAAATAACCAGTGTATTTTTTGTATATTTTGAAATTAAGGCTGTCAAAAGATGAAATCAGGTTTATTGCATACAAAATAATAGTTTGTTTTTGTTTCCAATGTGTGTAATTATTACAGTGCTGGGCAAAGATTAATCGCGATTATTCGCATACAAAATAAAAGTGATTATTTTGCATAATATATGTGTGTGTACTGTGTGTAATTATTATGTATATACCACACACACAAATACATATATTCATTTCAGATTATTAATATATCATATAGAATATATACAAATAGAAATAAATATATACATAAATAAACATGTAAATGTTTCTTAAATACATACATGAATGTGCGTGTATTTATATATACATAATAATTACACAGAGCACACAAACATATTATGCAAAAAAATCACTTTTATTTTGTATGCGATTAATCGCGATGTATTTTTTTATTTTAATATAATTATCTATTATATATATATATAAATAAAAAATTTACATACATTTTTTTTCTTAAATGTATGTGTGTATTTATATATACATAATAATTACACACAATACACACACAAATATGTAATGCAAACACTTTTAATTTGTATGTGATTAGTCACGATTAATCTTTTGATAGCCCTATTTGAAATTCTAAATTATATTTAATTAAGCTTTACTTTCTACAAAATGCATTGAGCATCTATTTAAAACATATTTTTGCCCAGAGAAATATATTTTTTGCATAATATAAAGAAACACATTATAATTTTTACCACTAGAGGTCAGTGTAATTCCAGTATAGTTGTGAGATCTCTGCTTGATGGCAAAGTCCATGTTTCAAAAAAAGAGGCATTACAGTGTCTTACACTTTCTTGCATAATAAATCAACTATATTAATATTTGAATATGACCTGGCAAGACATGCTTGCATCATAAAATGTAACATCATAAAAAGTTAAAGCTACTCAGCCAATGAAACTTTTTGCTTTTTGTTTCTCATTCCTATTTAACCACAGACTGATTGCAGAAGGAAGCTGCAGAGAAAAGGTTTTGAAAAAGTCTGTTTATTTCGATGAGTCACGTCTGCGGGGCTACAGATGAAGAGCGTGTAATTACAGGTGATGGCAATTGTGTCCTGGAGGATGATAGAAAAGCATTTGGCTTCATCACAATGCAATACCATCCATCCCACATACACTGGGGATCAAACACATGCCTCCATCTCAGCCTACACTCCATCTAAAACCATCGTCATATTCTTGTCCTGCATGTCATTCTGCAGTTTTCAGATAAGCAGATTCAGGGCTAGGAACTCACAGTAATTTAGCTGGCAATGCATCATTAAGCAACAGTGCAATGATTTTAACGGGTAACTTCACTGACAATTAAGTTTTATTAATACACTTGAAAAAGTGCTGGGTTGTTTTTAACCCAGGATTGGGTTAAAAACAGAACCAGTCACTCGGTTAAAAATGACCCAATGCTTGGTTGTTTTAACCCAATTGCTTGGTATTGTTATCAACCATGGGTTAAACAACCCAGCATTGGGTCATTTTTACACCAGTGGTGTGTTCTGTCCAATATTGACCCAGCCCCAGCACTTTTTTTTAGAGTGTAGCATGTATTTAAATTAATTTTATTTAATCGATTAACAACTCAGAATTTACAATAAATCCCAAATTCGTTTTAAAACCCAAAATGCTTTACCTGTATTGCCGTTTATTTTTATGCATCAATACATTTGTATATTTATATTTAAAAAAATAATTCTCATGAAAGAAAAATAGTATTGAAAGATCCTGAACTAGACTTTACTGATTGCATTACTTGCCAATGGTTGTTTGGCTGAAGTGTGGCCCGGCCATTGAAAACCCAGCTAAAGTCTTTTTTTGGGGTAATTTACTGTTTTCAACATAAAATCTAATATAATCTAACAAAATTAGTGCTGGGCAAGGATTAATCACAATTAATCGCATACAAAATAAAAGTATTTTTGCATAATATAATAAGTAGGACGAGAAGTAAAAAATTCTGTAGAAATTACAGTATTACTGGCAGCTGGTTGCCAGTAACTTACTGTAGATTTTAAAGGTGACATAGAATGATTGAACGGAGTATTTATCCTTGTTCTGTGATGTGACATGTAGACAAAAATTTTTTTGTTTGGGTCTATAATGCCTTAGAAGCTTCCTAAAAACCTCTCAAAAAGCTCTATTAAAAGGGGGAATTTAAACAAGTGGTTTTGCACCTATTTGGCTCCCCGTACTGGCTTAACTTGCAATCTCAATACTGATTGGCTGACTTTGCTGCCACTCAAAAAATGTAGCCAATTATTTTAAAGTGGATGGGCAGTGAGATGCCTGTGATGTCATAAGCATCAGTTTTTCATATTGGGCTGTTTTCTGGCTGACATTTCTAAAAGAAGAATTTCTATGAGACTGAGATGTTTAGCATGTTTAGCACTTTTTGTATGTTTGCGAATGTGGGTAGACAACCATTATTCAACAAAGACAAGGTAAAAATGGTTTTTCATTCTCTGTCCCCTTTAAATGCATGTTATTCACGGCAACAGTTTGTTCAAAGTTAACTGAACATGAAACATTTTCAGTCTTTCTCTTTTACAGTAAGTTACTGGCAACCAGCTGCATAATTACAGCTTTTTTTTACAGTGTGCGGTTCGTACATATTTTTTGGGCAAAAATGACAATCATTTTGCTAGATAAGACCCTTATGCCTCGGTTGGGATTGTTTAGAGCCCCTAGAAGCTGCATTGAAACTGCAATTTTAAACTGCATTGAAACTGTAAACTGTTAAGGTCTACTAAAGTCCACTATATGTAGAAAAATCCTGAATTGTTTTCCTCAAAAACTTAATTTCTTCTCGACTGAACAAAGAGAGACAAACATCTTGGATGACATGTGGGTAAATTATTAGAATTTTTTTTTTTAAAGAGCACCTATTTCATTGCCAAAAACAATGTTATTTTGTGTATTTTGTATAATTCAATGTTTGCATGGTTTATGGTTAAAAAAACATTATTTTCCTGTGACAGAGCGCATAGCTACCGTCACGGTAGCGGAGCGCTACCTACCATAAGGTAAAGACTGAGTATGTTACCTTTATATGTTGGTATAGTGTGTTTATGTATTTCGTTAACCATCATACTGTTTCTAATTATTTGTTAATTACAGCCATTCATCAATACACTCATTTATCCCGTAGCTTTTGTGTGCACATTTTTGACATCTAACACTACGGTGATTTATATGCTATAGCTACAGCCATTTACACATCTCTTACTGTTCGAATCATGCCATTCACTTCATAACAATAGCTGATCACAATAACTGCACAACACATGTTTTTATTAATTATGTGTCTGTTTATTTAGTTTAAAAGGTAACAGAGTTTCAAGGTACCATCATTGTGTCTTACCAGCATATCCCGTTTGGTCTGTTTAAAGGGAAGTTTGCTGCAATGGGCAGGTTCAAATAGCTTGAAATTACGCTATAACTTCTGGGTCAACAGGAAGTGACCCAGAGTTTGATTTATTCATTTAATTTAATTTATTAGCTGTAAATATATATTGTGGCTTTGCCAAATATGAGCTTGCATTATATTAATAATGGTCTGCAATTTTCTAGGTTTGTATATTTAGTATTTTGGCTGTTGTTAAGCTTTTATTGTTTGCTCACCTGAGCCACCCCTGTATTATATGGTGTGTTGGTATGTGCCAATTTCAGAGGTATGTTTCAGGTCTATAAATAGTCGAACAGTGTCAGTCTTGAGAGAGAAAGGAGAGGTGAAGACATAAGTCTGATGTAGGCTCTCAAATGTTATTTCTTATTAAGCTCTGTTTCTAAGCAGCTGAAAATTATAAATTTTGATTGTTTTGTTTTGTTTTGACTCTCATGTCAATTTACTTTCTTCTTTAATGTTGATGATTTTTATTGCCTTTATTTGGCCTGAATTGGGGTAAATAAATAAAATATCACATCTTCTCAAACTCATCCAACTTCTCCTGAGTGTTTAAATCTGTTCACGACCTCTCAGTCACATCTACCCACAACATTTCCACATACTGTACATTTTTGTAGCTCCAGATTTTACCCTTTTCCTGAAACGCATGAATTTGAAAAGCTCTGTGTCCCTGATTGGCCAGTTAATCTGTATGTTGTGATTGGTCTAAATACCTCTGACGTCAGCTAGAAATGTGACGCTCCTTACTATGTTTTAAAAGATTCGCTCACAATGCAATGCTAACAGGAGTTAACTTACAGGCGGAGTCTGAAGCGGGAGGAATTATTATAATGTCGGTCTTTACTACATCACCAATCCTAGGAAGTAAACTGTTGCCTACAATCCGTGTGTTTGTTGTAGTCCAAGAAAAGAGATTTACGTTGGAGACGATAACTCGCCTCATCGTTTACTTTGGGGTTTGTACCTTTTGCATGTCGTTAACTTGTACTCATACACACCTACATACCAAAGGAAATGTAAAATCGTGAATTGGACCATTGGTGCTTTTTAAGAGACTTCAGTCTGGATTTCACAAACAGGGTCACCAATAATATACATTAGAATTAGCATTAATATTGTTAATAAATAACAAGTTAAGCAGCCTACTCTATTTTACTAAACTCTTCACAGTGTACTTATACTACATTTATATCCGAAAGGTAAATCATGCAATCACAGCAGGTTAACAGTGTATGATCCACCTGGACATAAATGACAAAAAGCCTCAGGACACGTCATGGTTATGTGATATGGCCAGTGGACTATTGGGCTTTTTATGGCTGCTTGTCCTATTTTCAGATCCCCTTTTTATACTCAAAGCACGTTGGATCTATGGTTAAAGTCTGGACTGTGCCTATTTATAACTCTCCTCCATCCACAAAGGCAAACATAATAACACATCCGGGAATGGGAAAAGGTCAGTCAGCTGATTATTGCTGACACGTTCCCTGTGGAAGTTTGAGTCTTGGCAACACAGACTGTTAACATTTACATGGGATCTTATCAGATGTCCCATTTTTACATTTGCTGTTACATCCCTGCTGAAAAATCTAATGCATACTAAATCTAATCTAATAGGAATTGTGTTTACTGGTTTATATGAGGAATACTGGTTTTAATGAAAACGGTGTGGGTCTAAAATAGTAATGTGTTGGGTTATATTGGTGGGATGTTATCTGGTGGATGGGAACCAATATAACACCCTTAAATCCCATTAGAAAAAGACTCAAAACACATTACATATAAGAGATTTTGGTTACACTTTATTTTAAGGCGTCACTGTTACATTGTAATTATATATTTAAGTACCAAGTAATAATCATCAACAACATGTACTTACTGTAGGGTTGGGGTTAGGAATAGGGTTTGGTTTAGTTGCATGTAATTATGCATAATTAACTGTTATTACTAACATAGACACCGTAAAATAAAGTGTTACCAAGATTTTGTTATGTTTTAATGATAGCTGAATACTATTATTTTTCAGCAGGTGTTGCCTTGAAAAGCCCAATCACGTTTAATTTAAAGGTTCCTTTCTTCGACACCTGTGTCAGACAGCCCTCGTCTCAGACCTGATCAGATGAAGCATCCGCCATCCAGATCAATACACTTCCCGCTGCGCTGTTGCTCATCTTGCTTACATTCACACCTAACCACCTTCATCTAGCCAAAGTGTCATCTGATCTCTCTCCAAACCATGTTTTCCACGAGCGAACATCCTGATACATAATGAGACTGTGGCTACAGTGAAAAACAGATCAGCATATTGCACACAAGCATTATGACACTAGATCAGAGGAAGCGACCGCGATAACAGGTAACAGTTTCAGGCAGGACAAATGAGCTGTCTGTCACCTTGTGTTGTGGCCTAATTGTTTGTAAAGTGTTGTAAACCCGGGCCTCTGTGCGTCGCATTGACAAGCTATAAGAGGTGCAAGCCTGCAAAAGCAAATGAAACTGACAGTCTGCAGGTTTATGGTGGCATAAATTTAGCAGGGACTTTGCAGTAGCCACACATAGAAATATGTACAATGACTTTCCTGGTGAAAAACAACAGAAGCCACCTCATTACACTGCAAAAAATTATTTTCAAGAAAAAAATTTCTTAGTATTTTTGGTTTGTTTTCAGTAAAAATATCTAAAAATTCTTAAATTAAGATGCTTTGTCTTGATGAGCAAAACGACCCAAGACAATTAGTCTAGTTTTTAGACCAAAAATATCACATTTAAGTGATTTTGTGCATAAAACAAGCAAAAAAATCTGCCAAACACCAGATTCAAGAAAAATGTGCTTACCCCATTGGCAGACTTTTTTGCTTGTTTTATGCACAAAATCACTTAAACTTGATATTTTTGGTCGAAAAACTAGACCTATTTTCTTGGGTCGTTCCGCTCATCAAGAAAAAGCACCTCAATCCAAGAATTTTTAGATATCTCTACTAAAAACAAAACAAAAATACTAAGAAAGTTTTTTTTTTTGCAGTGTATAATTCATTATAATGGTTATAAATGGAAATCTGGGTGGCAGAATATATATATAAAAATTATTGAAGTTCTGCAAATGTGCATATCGCAATATGGATATTATTTATTTCTTGAAATTTACAAAATATCTTTATATAACATGCGATTTAATTAATATTCTAATGAGTTTTGGTATAAAAAAGATCATTTTTACCCATACAATGTATTGTTGGCTATTGCTACAAATATACCCGTGCTACTTATGACTTGTTTTGTGGTCTGGATCACATTTATATACTCGAAATCTTTACTGTTGAGCTCTTACACAGGTGTCATTCATTAAAGGAGAACACCACCGTTTTTCAATATTTTACTATGTTCTTACCTAAACTTAGACGAATGAGTACATACCCATCTTTTCTCAATGCGTGCACTTATAATCTTTGTACAGCACGTTGTGAATGTGTTAGCATTTAGCCTAGCCCCATTCATTTCTTAGGATCCAAACAGGGATGAATTTAGAAGCCACCAAACACTTCCATGTTTTCCCTATTTAAAGACTGTTACATGAGTAGTAACACGAGTAAGTATGGTGGCACAAAATAAAGCCACCATACTTGTTTGGAGCCATAGGAATGAATAGGGCTAGGCTAAATGCTAACACATTCACAACGCGCTGTACAAAGATTAAGTGCACGCATTGAAAAAAGATACGCATGTATTAATTCATCTAAGTTGAGGTAAGAACATAGTAAAATATTGAAAAACGTTGGTGTTTTCCTTTAAGGTGGATGTACTTAATCCCGCTTACCTGATATTCGTACATGGAGATGATGTCTGAGGGTGAAGCTCTGCTGCAGTGGGAAGCAGGACTGAGATATGGACAGAGCGGCCCTCTGTAAGGCATTGTCAAATATAGGCAGCACCTGGCTGGGAAATGCATTAAAACACTCTCCGACCTCCATATTATCCTCAAATAACGTCATGGCGTTCACTACAACGGGGTAGTGGGCATTTCCACTGGTCTCCTGTAAGATCTGAAGTACGTCATTCTTGTGGTGCTCCATCACATAGGTCTCAAAAACCAGTCCTATCAAGGACACCTGATCCGGAGTGAGCATCATATTTATTTGTGTACTAATTCAGTCAGGATTCATTCTGTGACATGCTGTATCCTGGAAGAGAGTAGTTAAAGATCTTACATCTCTTATGTAATGGTTAACTATAATATCTGTAGTCAAACCATATTAACCACATATTTTGCAGTTGTTTTACTATAGTAACTAAACCATAGTTCAACCATGGAATTTGTAGTAAAACTATAGTAAGCAGAAATGTACTATTGTATTAACTGCAGTAATCATATAGTTTAACCACGGTACTTGGAGTAAACCCATAGTACTAAGCACAACTTCACTAGCCTCACTGCATTAACTAGTATATAGCTTAACCATTGTGATTGCGGTAAACTCATAGTATTACCAACCACAGTTTCACTTATTTCTCACTATAATGATACCCATAGTTTAACCATGGTAATAGCAGTAAAACCTTAGTAAGCACAAATAGTTTAACGGTTACGTAGCTAATAAATAACGTGAACCTTTATCTTACCAAGACTTTAAATTGTACGAGTTGTGTCAGCTTCGTATATGCTAATTCACAAACGTAAATGTAGTATCAAGTTTGACTTACTATATGTGTTCAATCCATTCCTGTTATGTTTGCAAACTACTACACACATTCACATCATAAAAGTGAAATAAATGATTTTTTTTCTCCCTCACAGCACTGTTTTTGACATAGCACACTCACACACATGGATGTGTTTCCTGTTTTGAGTTTTGGCGCTTGAGCGCTACTACAGCTGTCTTTCTGGTAGGGACGTGCTTGTAAAAAGCTTTGGAGTACAGCAAAGAAAAACCTAATGTAAAGATTTTATATTATTATAAAAGCACTTATCTTAGATTATTAATTGTTTATTTTGTTATTTTTATATCGGCTTTGGCTGTAAAGAAATTTACAGCATGCAACAACCGGAACACCCCTATTTTTGCTTAAATGGTATAACCCAACAGCTGGAAGCGGCCGACTACAGACTTGTTCCACTTTATGCGGCGTCGAAAGACCTGACAGGAGAATGACGTCAAAGTACCGCGAGACTGATTCGAGAAATCATACGGAGAAGTCTAATTTCGACTCGCTCTCGCGGTACTTTGACGTAATAGAGCTGTCAGTTCTTTCGGCTCAGAATGAAGTCGAGCGTACCGTACGTCAAGACCTCCTCCTTCAAGAATAAAAGTCACTAAATTGATGCGAAAAATACGTATGTGTAAAAAATATATATATATTACTGACAAGCGTATAAAGTGACGTAAATAAATGTCTTTATATCTGAAGGAAGTAAAAATAAATAAATGTGATTATACGAAATTATTTTGGATTGATTTCTGTAATTATATTAACAATAACTGACTGGTGAATTTTACATTGTTATTTAAAGATGTATTGTTGAGCTTCTATATCCCAAACAAAACAAGAGAAAATGAATATTACATAATAAATTTTCTCTTGTTACTTGCTAAGTCTCATATTCATCGTAAAAAAATTCTCACATCAAAAGCCTTTATTTACTCGACTATACATCAAAGATCTTTCATCTTCCAAAAATACTAAAGCTATTAAGAAATTAAGCCTGTGCTCCATCCTTAACTGTTTCTGTTAAAAATCCCTGTGTACTTTTCCTTTCTCTTTTTCCTTATTTATTTATTTCTCTTTCATTATTGTAATAATTGTATTTACAAATTGTATATAACTTTGAAATTTTCATGTAACATATTGTATATTGAAACCCTGGCAATTAAAAAGTAAAAATAAATAATTATGAAATTATGATGTTGAAGCAATGTATTTTAAATCTTATATAATAAAGGTTAACACAAACGCCCCCCTTACCTCTGAATTGTAGTTTAGTATAAGTGTTCTTACATCAAGAAAAAGCCAAATGAACCATAAAAGTGTTTATTTCTTCTTCTTTCAGGGCAATATGTACTGATGTGTTTATGAAAATACAGGCATTTTAAATCATATGGTCTCAGCTTTTGGCTCATTGAATGGTAAAAGCTCCCTCACATAACAGACACACTTCATTAAATGTAACAATAAATATTTATTCTTACGCATACACCAGTAATATAAATATAAAATATGCATTTATTTTAAAATTAGTGAGACATCATTATATCTGTGTTGTGACATCCATACAAACAATTTAATCCTACCAAAATTGAATATGCAGCTGTAACAAAGTCATTACGGTGGCATTCTAAAATTAGATACAGTTTAGACTATCTTTTAATTTCTTTAAACAAATAATTTTTAGCAGCATCATACCACTCTATAGAGAAACTGCAGTAAATGAAATGTCAAACATACCTATCATCACAGTTAAAACAAAAACCCATTCACAGTGGAGAAATAAAACAAATGAAATAATGTGTTGTTAAATAAGACATCACTTTTTTTGTCTTTTTTGTGTTTGGTTGACATGCTCTAAATGCAAAGGTCAGAAGGAGAAGTACTGAGCAAACCATTCTTGTCTCTGGGGATCTGGAGAGGTGACGGGTGAATCTTCTCCTTCAGGAGGGCTGACAAAAAAAACACAGAGACAGAAGAGAAAGAGAGAGACGGGAAGACCGTGAGTCAGACAGAACACTGTGAACTGCAATTTGGGAGACTAAAAGTTTATCATTATAAGACATGAAAGCCGTTTCATGTTTTTGAGTGCATTTACAGTACAATGTTTTATAATGTGATCATAAAATAATAAATGAAATGGTAAACTTACTTATTTTGTTTGTTACTCAGTAATTTACCTCTTTGCAGAACAAAATCCAATAATAAAAATGATAATATTTGCCCTTTTCTATTCGTGGGAAGACCTCACTGGTCATATCCTGAAATGCATGTCAATAAGATAAACGTATTTGTTACTTTAACAAAGTCTTAAATTGAATTTTGTTCTCCGTAGACACAATATGTCTTCATCTATTTGAGACCTGCAGCTATTCCTGCTTGTTTCGTCCTCGTTCATATGATTGTCCCACAAAGCTCATAAAGGAAAATTCTATTTCACTCAAGGTGAAGTATGTGCGATAAAACTGACCTCCGGCTCTCTGCAATGTCCTCTGTACCAGAATAAACTTTCAATCCTGATTCATTAAACCCTCACCTCAGCATTTAACATTTCACCCATCATCTCTACCAAGCAGAAAAAAAGACTGAGGTATCCAAAGATAGATACTTCAAAGCCAAATCACACTTAAAGCAACACTATGTAGATTTTTTATCTTTAAATAATGTCTCTAAAATTATTTCAGTGATAGAACAACTTTTAACTGGACAAATTGTACCATTGCTGCAACCTGAGCAGCCTCCTAGCTGCTACAAGCACATTCTGAAAGCTTATAATGAGAAAAAACAGGAATGAGGGAACAACTTGTGATTTTGAAGCCTTAAAAAGTGCATTCATCCTTTACAGAAATAATCCACACACTGAATGACTTTCAGTAGAAATATCTAAAAATTCCTAAATCAAGATGTATTTTCTTGATGAGCAAATGACCTGAAAAAATAAGTCTAGTTTTTAGACAAAACAAATCAAATTTATGTAAATTTGTGCTTAAAACAAGCAAAAAATAAATCAATGGAATAAGATTTTTTTCTTGAATTTACTTAATACAAGAAAAATTCAACAAAAAATGTCTTATTTTAAGGGCAGATATTTTTAAATGATTATATTTTTTGTCTAAAAACCAGACATATCCTCCAAGGTAACTTTGCCTATCAAGAAAATACATCTTACAAATTTTTAGATATTTCAACTGAAAACAAGACAAAAATACAGAATAAGAAAGTCATTTTTTGCAGTGCAAGGGGTTAATAAAGGTCTTCTGCTGGTAATCAATGTGATATTGTAAGAAAAATGTCCATGACTTTCTTAGTTAGTATTTTTTGTCTTGTTTTAAGCACAAATATCTAAAAATTCTCAAGTCAAGATGCATTTGCTTGATGAGCAAAACAATCGTAGAGAATAAATCGAGTTTTAATACAAAAAATATCAAATTTAAGTGAATTTGTGGAATCTTGAACTTTTTTCTTAAACACATAATTCAAGAAAAATTTGCCAGATTTTCTGCTTGTTTTATGCACATATTTACTTAAATTTTGTCTAAAAACTAGACTTATTTTCTTAGGTCATTTTGCATATCAAGAAAAAACATCTTGACTTAAGAATTTTTAAATATTTGCACTGAAAACAAGACAAAAATACTACAGTAAATAAGAAAGTCATTTTTTGCAGTGTACACCAAAACTCTCGCGTAAATTGTCAAAGACAGTTACCTAGTTATTATAGCTCATAAAGTTTGAAATTCACAATTGTATCGATTACCCGCAGAAGACCTTTATTAACCCATTGGAGATGTGTGGATTACTTCTGTGAAGGATAAATGCAATTTTTTGGGGGGGGGTTAACCCTTGTGCATTGTTCAAATTTATTACCTTTTTGTGGTGTTTGTGGATGAAAACATCCACTTAATTAAACGGCTGTAAAATATTTTTAACATTGATTTTTGCACCTCAGTACTGATCAAAACTACCACATCTTTATAAAAACTTCATGATTTTAAAGGCGGGGTGCATGATCTCTGAAAGCCAATGTTGACATTTTGAAATCACCCAAACAAACACCCGCCCCACACATTCGCAGCCCAGGCAACGATGTCGGTAAGTAGACACGCCCCTTCCTGATGATTGGCTACAAGTGTGTTTTGGTACTCAGTCTGACTCCATTTTCCAAAGCGTTTTTCAAAAATCATGCACTCCGCCTTTAATTCTTAATGCCAAGTTTATAGATGATGTCACTGATTTCGGGGGAAAAACAACGTGTCTAATTTTCAATATAAAAAGTGATTGTGGACTGATTTTTTTTACCTTTTCAGTCTTGGGCATGTCAAAGATTACTAAAACATTGGCTTTGATACATTTTTTGTTTTTGTGCAGTTTATTTTTTTTCTCCCTCATTTATCGTTCATTTTTTGTTCCATTGACTTCCATTATAACAACATATTTTGATTGCAGAGCCATGACACCTTATTATCATGCATTCTTGATTGTTGGTAGATTTTCCTTTTGCAAAGATGTAAAATTTTTCATTTTTACTGTTGATCAACATGTGGCACCATTAACCCTTTAGTAGGCCAAGGCTAAAATGAACACAGAAAATGTTCATATCTGACCCAAAAATGGTTTAAACCAACCCAGCATAGGGTAAATTACAACCTGACTGGTTTACCCAATGCTGGGTAAACCAGATCAGATTAGAGCTTGGGTTTATAAAGCTTTTCTTTAAGTGAGTATACATCTGATGGACCGTGATCGTGCCATCTGATGCCAAGACTATGGACGAATGCAAATGCATATCTAGCACTTTGCATGATTATGTGAAGGTATTTTACAAAAGTTGAGCCTGGCAAGACGATTAAAAACCCACTGTTCTTGTGTTGCTATAATTGCTTCTTTTGTTTACCTCATTTGTAAGTCGCTTTGGACAAAAGCATCTGCTAAATGAGTAAATGTAAATTTTCATACAGATACCACTGTTCGCGTGTAGTCAAACTTCTCATGCTATTGGTGTTCTTGGCTTTAAACCTCATCTCTTTTCTCTTATATCCTCCATGCAATCTATATGCTGTGGTCCCAGATGGCTGAACTGCAGCAAACTCAATTTAACACTTAATCGAGCATGTATATCAACCTGTTCAGCACTAATGCAACGTCTACCTGCACCCAGACAAAGGAATATGAAAGTTAAACGCCTTTATTACAGCACTTCTGAAACTGTGCTGAAAAGTATGCATGTGAGCATTTATTGTTCAATTTCAAATGCATATTAAGAAAGTTTTTGTTAGTTGTGGATGTGTGTTAGACCTTCCAAAATCCCTAGGTAAAAATAAAAAAGCACCATAAAGGTATGCATTTTAAAAGGCCATTCATACAGGTAATATTCTTCCACTAAACCAGTCACACTGCAAAAATAATTTTCTAGAAAAAAAATTATTAAAAGGTATTTTTGTCTTGTTTTCAGCAAACATATCTAAAAAATTCTTTAATTAAGATGTTTTTTCTTGATGAGCAAAATGACCCAAGAAAGTTTTTCGAGCAAAAATATAAAATTTAAGTGATTTTGTGCATAAAACAAGCAAAAAAAATCTGCCAATGGGGTAAGCACATTTTTCTTGAATTTAGTGTTTAAGAAAAATGTTCAAGATTTTTTTGCTTGTTTTATATGCACAAAATCACTTAAATTTGACATTTTTGGTCTAAAATTAAACTTATTTTATTGGGTTGTTTTGCTCATCAAGAAAAAGCATCTTGATTTAAGAATTGGTAGATATTTTTACTGAAAACAAGACAAAAATACTAAGAATTTTTTTCTTGAAAATAATTTTTTTGCAGTGCATAAAGGTAATTTAAAAAAAAATTGAGATTTATACATCACCCGAAAGCTGAATAAATAAGATTTCCATTTGTTAGGATAAGACAATATTTGGCTGAGATGTAACTATTTGATAATCTGAAATTTTGAGAAATTTTGTCCAAATTAAGTCCTTAGCAACATATATTACTAATAATAAATACATTTTTGTATATTTACAGTAGGAAATTTACAAAATATCTTTATGTAACATGATATTTAAATAATATCCTAATGATTTTTGGATTTAAAAAAATCAGATAATTTTGACAAATATCATGTATTGTTGGCAATTATTACAAATATACCCGTGCGAATTATGACTGGTTTTCTAGTCCAGGGTAACATTTTAATTATTATTAGTGCATGTAAATCTACTCTAGGCTGAAGTCTGTATCAGTTGCAATGCTTTTTTTCAGTGCAACTTTTTATGATGTGAATGCAACATTTCAAATCATTTACATTTATATTTAATGTATTTTCTGGACTATAAGGGGCATTTTGTTCATAGTTTGGCGGGTCCTGGAACTTATAGTCAGGTGCGACTATGAACCAAGAGAAACCATTACCGTCTACAACCGTGAGAGTCCACTCTATGCTGCTCCTGTATTTATGTAATTTATGTAACTCTTCATGTTACTTTAACATGTACGGACACCTATTCAGGCTGCTGTGCTATTGTTTATTTGAATAACTTGCCTTTCCAGATTAAATGTCTGTTCTTTGGCTTGGATTTTGTGAAATAGTTTTCTAAATAAATGCGACGTATAGCCCAGTGTGACTTATATATGTTTTTTCCTCTTCAAAACGCATTTCTAAATGATGCGACTTATACTCTGGAGTGACTTATAGTCCGGAAAATACGTATGCATTTGGCAGATTCTTTAATCCACAGTGCATTTTTTTGTAAGTGTGTATCCTAGGAATCAAACCCATGACCTTTTGCAATGCTAATGCAATGCTCTACCAATTGAGATACAGTACAGAAACACAAACCCTATTTAATTGTATGAATGCAGTCTGTGTGATCAAACCCTACATTCTCAAAAAAGTGGCTTTTTGTGAATATGACAGAAGAACCAGCTTGGACATTGAAAGGTGGCTGTGGACCTGTGGCACAAAACAACCTCAACCAAACAAAGACTGTGTGTACTGTGTATTAAAGCTATATTATGTTTTTTTTTAAGTCTTACTGCAACTCTTTAACATTCAGAGCAGCATGCATGCAGGAACACGTGACGCATTATAGACGTGATGACACTTCCAGGTCAAAAGCAGCCACAGTAGTGACAGAGCATTAGGTGAACACAGCAACACATGCATACAACCATAACAACATGCCAGTTAAAGCAGATTCATAGGCAGAGGTTTATTTAAGAAAAAAATAAAATGAATATTGTATGTATATAATACATTAATACATAAAATCAGAAACGGTGTAATTTAATGCATTTAAACAGATTTTTTTATTACAATATTCAAAACTAAAATTTTCACAGTGCAAACGTTAAAAAAAGTGCGGTGTAGTGCAACACACACATGAGATATTGAAGGACACTCAAAGACAGTTACATAACAAATGAGTCATATAACTTCCATCACAAACAAAAACACAAGACACAGACACCAATTCCCAGCATGCACTGTGACACATGCTCCCATTTGCATTCCAATGCCATTTCCAAAGCTCATGTATGGGACTTCAGAAAGTAACATTATGCATACATGTACATCAGTGTTAACCTTAGGTATCCCTTTCGTTTGCCTGATAGAAAAACTACAAATTCTTATGTTCGGAATGGAATACTAATTTTCTCCATACTACACTAGTATGTGAAAAGAAGTCAGTATGCAGTCCTAAATGGTCAAGTGAGCTGAGCGCAATCAGCGTATTGCATCGTGGGATACAGTACCCGGTGCAATGTGCTGTTATACATCGCAGTTACTGGCAAACATAGAGTTAATCCGAGTATTTCATGCATATAGAGCATTCACATACTGCACACAATATACACACACACCCCATAACAATAGTACGATAGTATGCCATTCCGAACAATGACAGCCAAAGAGAAAGAGAGAATTGATGTCAGTTCTTAGCAGTACCAATCCAAACAGGAATGATAACCCAGTCCAAGACCAGGCCGACGCACTCATTATTCAACTTAATTACTTGTTTTAGAAAAGACCGGAAACCATTATTCACGATTTCACGCGTTCTGTTAAGCAGAGTGGAGCCTGGTGAATGCAAATAATCATTTGGACTAAAGGGGGCAAGTCCCCTTTACTTTTGCAATCGTGCTCGGCACATTAAAGGGATACCCACAGCCACCTCTAGTCTGAAAAGTGAAGAAAGGGCGTGGTGTTTGTCCTGTGGTGCGGAGAGCGAGGCGTCTGCTACGATGACGTGCGCCTCACCTCGTCAATTTCTTGGGTTCGGTGAGAGGGAGAGGTGGGGGCAGGGGTTTGCTCGCATTAGGCTCCAGCTGGTGAATAGGGGAGTTGGGTATGGGTTCGAGACGGGTGGGCTGGGGCTGGATGCTCTCGGTTCCTGAGGCCTCCACATTGGCCCTAAGATTGGCCGAGCTGCTGAATCGGTTGGCTGATTTGTCGTTCTTTCGCTTTTGCTACATGGGACGACAAGAAAAGCAAACTTTGGAGCTCTCAGACACCATCTGAAACGATCTGCTAATCAAGGCTCAACTATAAGGTACGATCTGGTGGCCCAGGGGAAAGTGTGAGACGGTTTCGGACCGGTTGATAGAATTGGCACTGTGTTTGTGTTTTGCAACATAGTAAAAGTGATACACAATGGCATAGAAGAACCGTTTTTTGGCTGAATAGTCCCATAAAGAAGCTTTAACATCTACCTGTCAGTTTCACTATAGGATCTTTGTAGTGGTAAACGGTTCTTTGAGCCCAGTCTCCTGAAGATGCGTATAAATAGCACGAAGTGTAAAACTCGTGCAATACATACGCCAAATTCCACTTTGGCTTGCATATGATACGCAAGTCCTTCCCATTCACTTAAACTGTGCATCTTTTTTTGTCGTTTTATTTATTGGTTTCTCAATTTTTTGCTATTTTTTACCATTTTCGCTTGGGTTTAGGGTTAGAACAACTTTTTGTTATATAAAAATGACATCCTAACCCAAACCCCAACTCTAACGCCAACTCCAAGCGACCATGGCTTAAATATGGACAAAAACATAGAGAAACCTGTATATTAAATAACCTCATTAAGCAAATCTAAAATCTAACCCAAAACCCAAGCGAAAATGGTTTAAAAAACAGAAAAAAATTGAGAAACCAATAAATAAAATGACAAAAAAAGATGCCCCATTTGGGTGAATGGGAAGGACTTGCGTGTCGTGTGCACGCCAGGGTGGAATTTGGCGTATGTGTTGCGCGAGTTTTGCACTTCGTGCTGTTTATACGCATCCTCAGGAGACTGGGTGGGTTCTTTTTACTATTTAAGAAAGAAATAAGAAGAAAGAAATGGTTCATTATAGAACCTTTGACTGAAGGGTTCCTTGGGGAACCAAAAATGGTTCTTCTATTCACTTCAGAAAATATTGGGTTGGTTTACACCATAGTTGGGTAAATATGAAAAAGAACCAGCCATTGGGTTATAAATAAACCTATCCTGGGATGTTATTACCTAACCATGAGTTATAACCCAACGGTATACACCAATGCTTGGTTCTGTCAAATATCCACCCAACCATAGGTCAAACCAACCCAATTAAAATTATTTAGAGTGTGGCATTGCTTTGAAGAACCTTTCGTAGCATCTATAACATTTCGTTTTCTATGATGTAATAAAGATTCTTGTAAAAATGCTGATTTAATATCATTAATCATTAATCTCATGTTAACCAAACTTGCATCTTGCTGGCAAACATTGTGTCAAAATTTAACATTGACTTCTAATAGTATTGGAGGCATCAAAATGGGTTGAAAATTATAAGAAATTTGCAAAACTGGGTTATGAGTTTCACAAAATTACATTGGTATAAATGTATTATGTACCTGTTTTTTTTCTTTTGCTTTTAAATGTTTCTTTAAAGCAACACTATGTAGTTTCCATGTAAAAATGACTTACAGCTCCCCCATGTGGTTGAAAAGCGCAACAGTGCCTGGTATCAGACACTCTTCTGCAGGCAGGGGGAGGGGCGGGGCTGTGTTTCCTACCCGCCACCGCCACTTTCAGAGTGTGCTTGTAGCAGCTAGGAGGCTAATCAGGTTGCAGCAACAGTACAATTTGTCCAGTTAAAAGTTGTTCTATCACTGAAAAAAATTTAGTGACATTATTTAAAGGTAAAAAAAACTACATAGTGTTGCTTTAACAATTTACAATTAATTTTATGCCCCGTTGAGACTTAAAAATTTATGAAGGTGCATGTGAAGAGTTTGGTACCAAAAGACAATAAATGACATAAAAAAAAGAGCTACCGCCAAAATCAGTATTGTATTTGGTCAGTATTAAAAAGTAAATTTTTAATTTTACGCAAAATCCGATATCCGTCAGTTTATTCTGTCATCTTTTCTCCCTTTTTTCCAAAACCCGATAAACGCCACTCCTCCTTCTCTGCAGAATGCAATAAATCCGCTAAAACAAATCACATCGCACCATTCCACGCATCCTAAACAATAATGGCCGCGTTTATATATACACGGATTCATAGTTTTTTTTATCTACTATGTACTTCGTGATCAACAAACAAACAAAAACAAATAATACTTTTGATGGCATTGATAGACCTGTGGTGGTTACTGTGGTGGGGAAGAAACATAAGCCATCAGAATTGAATAATTTACGTGAGAGGCACTCGGGAGAAGGAAAATGCCGGCTGTTGCTTGTTCTCAGACGACAGCATCAAGCTTCTGTCATGCTAACACATTGACCCCATGGGGATCTTATGAAAAACTATCCATTATTTTACTCAAAGTCAATGAAAATCAAGCAGGACACAAACATTTTACAGCTGATTGCTGTCAAAAAAGTTCAGCGGCGACGTCCCAAGGATGACAGCAGCAAAGACAGTGTTCGTAATATGACAAAGTTAGTGTTTTGATTAATGCAATTAATGTTTTTTTTAATCAGTGTATACCACTAGTCAACTAAATGAATATAACATGGCAAAGATGAATGCACATTTATATATATTGATTCAATAGATTTATAGCATTTTGAAAAAAAATGGTCATGGATTTATTGCATTTTGTCGAAAAAATAATCAAATTAGTCAAAATGGATTTATTGCGTTTTGGAACCAAACTTTTCATATACTGCATTGCAGGGATTATCAAAGTGGGGTCCTGTTGGTCCTCAATGCCTAACCAGGGGGTCCGTGAAATAACTTGTTATAAATTATATAACTGTGTTGTATTTTTAAGGAGGAGACGTAGGCCATCTAAGAACCATGTTAATCTTGCTACTGCTAATTTTATGAAAGCTTTTAAGATATTTTAAAAAGTATAACTGTTGAGTCCAAATCTAATTTTATCTTAAAACAGTTATGTTTAAAGTTGAATTAACATAATTCAGGAGAAAATGTGTTTTTGTTTATCACTGTAATACAAGTGTAAAATATGCTTTAAGGTAAGAATATGCTTAGTAAATGGGGGTCCCTGGTCGCAAATATTTCTATATGGGGAGGCTGCAGACCTGGAGCCGGTAGATCTACGACCCTGGCAGTTTTACGCCCCTGGCAGTTTTGCGCCCCTGTTGCTCCTCATGCGTCCAGTAGTGGGAGAGGGAAATACAACAGGATACTAGCCTATTTAAACATTTACAACCGTTTATGAGCACTATTTATTAATATTACACATTTAAACGAAAATTGTATAAACTTACAGTGTACACTGCAGTCTGCACACTACGGAACCACAGACAGTAAAAAAATCCATATAGTCCAGGTCTGGTCATCTTGGTTTTTATTATTGGAGATAAAAATAAGGATCATGGGTTTAAATAGTTTTGCATTATGATATGAGTGTATATTAGCGTGTTTTCCTGTGGCATTTGAAATCTATTGGACCCGGAAGCGGCGCATGATGACGTCACATATAACTATTTATATTTATTTATAAACTGTTTTTATATACAAGAGACTGACTGATATATGATGTTGTGAATTTATATTAAGTTACATTTAGATATTAACCATATTTAGGCCATTAGCATAAAAAAGTACTGTGTAATCATGGATCATAAATGAAATATCTGCTGTACAATTCACAATAGGTCGTCATACAGCTACAAAACATGTCCTACATAGCATTTTATGAAGATAAACACAATGTAACTTTTCTAAAATTCCAGGGGTCAATTCGTATCGCTTCAAGAAGTTCTGCTGCTATCATACGGTTGAACCGTAACGTAACGGATAATATGACTAGGTTCATATACTAATATACAGCCTTCCCCTACTGGACGCATGAGGAACAACAGGGGCGTAAAACTGTCAGGGGCGTAGATCTACCGGCTCCAGGTCTGCAGCCTCCCCCTACTCAAATATTTTGAGAACCCCTGCGGTATTACACGTATGTAAAATGTGTCATGTGTCTGTTTATGTACATCATCCCTGCCTTACAAATGATACTTATGTTTTTTTTTATAAATAATGCAGGCATATATAAACACATTTAAAGTGAGGTTAGTGAATATTTGCAGGTCAACTACAACTGTGGCCTGCACTGGACCAGCAGAAAAATCCTTATTGTTGAGCCCTGTTTGCTTCCTAATAAGCGCCCCATGAAAGTCAATCTGGCAACACTCATCAGAGAAATCGACAATCGCTCACAGCCAATCAAATCAAAATGAGTTGAAAAAGATGTGCCAGAAGAAGCTGCTGAAAATTTAGACTGAAAAAGAATGGCTTGGAAAGCAAAGGACTAGATGTCTAAATAGGAAGAAAACGCGGAGGACAGGAAACAAGTAAACACACATGTGAAGACGCATACATATATGTACATGTAATCACAGACACTTGGAAGTTATAGAACACAAATAAAGACGACACTAAAATATCTGGTCATACAGAATGACATCACTTAGGAATTGAAGAAAACTTCGTCCAGAAATGAAAATTATGCCATTGTCTTCATGTAGTTCCAAACCTTTATGCCTTTCTTTTGTAGAGCACATTTTTGAATAATTTTATGGTCATTCTTTACAATAAAAATAAATAAGAACTGAGGGTATTAAGGGTGTCACAGAGCAGGTGTTGCATTGCGCCACATCTTTAAAGGGCACATATCATGCAAAATCCGCTTTTACAAGGTGTTTTGGACATACAGCAGGAAAAATGTATTTAAAAAATGTAAAAGTATTTGACACATCAGCATTTTTATCAGTAAGGGGATTTCGAAGTGGGCTATTGACACCAGATGAAATTTCCACCAGATGTAGCCATCAATCCAAACACTGAACTCATACAAAGAAATCAGAACATCCAAGTATACAAGTTGAGTCACAATAAACAAAGTGAAATGAAACAGGGAATAAGTACTGAACACATGAAGAGAACAAGGTGCAAAATGCCATAGAAAGCCAGGAGATCACCTGAAATCTGTCAGTATTGAGAGAGAAACCCTGACCCCTATCAGTACTCATTGATATCAGCTGCTTTAGTCCTAATTGGTGGTCTATAAAGGCTTTCATTACACAGGAGACACACAGCAAAGACTTCATGATGGGCACAAGCAAAGAACTCTCTCAAGATCTTCGTAATCTTATCGTTGAAATGCATTTTGATGGGAATGGTTATAGGTGCATTTCCAGAATGTTAAATGTTCCTGTGAGCACTGTGGGGGCCATTATGTGGAAAAGGAAAGAGCATCACTTCACCATAAACTGGCCACGAGCAGGTGCTCCACGTAAGATCCCTGTTCGAGAAGTCCAAAGAATAATCAGGAGAGTTCTCCAAGAGTAAAGAACCACTTGGGCAGAACTTCAGGAAGACCTTGCATCAGCACATACTATTGTTTCAAAGAAAACTATAAGCAATGCACTAAACCGCCATGGCTTCCATGCACGCTCACCATTCAAGACTCCAATGCTGAACAAAAAGCTGTTGAGGCTCAGTTAAAGTTTGCGAAAGAGCATTTGGAGAAGCCTGTGGATTATTGGGAGACTATAGTATGGTTAGATGAAAGCAAAAGTGAACTTTTGGCAGTCATTCTACACACCATGTTTGGAAAAGAAATGGGACTGCCCACCACCCCAAGAACACCATACCAACAGTTAAGTTTGGGAGTGGAAGCATCATGGTTTGGGGCTGCTTTTCAGCAAGGGGTATTGTCAGACTTAATATTATTGAAGGCAGGATGAATGGAGAAATGTACCGGGACATTCCTGATAAAAATCTGCTGCCTTCTCCCAGAAAGCTGAAAATGAAAAGAGGGTGGACATTTCAGCAAGACAATGATCCCAAACACAAGGCCAAGGAAACAATGAAGTTGTTGAAGATAATCTATGGGGAGAACTGAAGATCAAAGTTCATAAAAGAGGCCCAAGGAACCTTCAAGATTTAAAGACCATTTGTGTGGAAGAAAGGGCAATGCAGACGACTGGTCTCTCCATACAAGAGGCGTCTAGAAGCTGTAATCACCAACAAAGGCTTTTCTACAAAGTATTAAATAAAGTGTGTTCAATACTTATTCCCTGTGTCATTTCACTTTATTTATTATGACTCAACTTGTATACTTAAGCTATGTCCACACGAAGCCGGTGCATTCCCTATCCGATAATTTTTTTTCCTTGCTCTAAAAAAATAATCCGTAAACACGAAACCACTGAAACCGACTGAAAGCGCTGTAATATATATGCCGGACCAGTATGGGGCGCTGTAATTCTGCCACAGATATACACTATACACGGAGAAGAAGACTTTGAGCATGCGCATAACCAACGTATGGTGTTGTCCATTATCGCTTGTTGGTTACCACAATTGCATAGAAGCAATAGATTTTGCTGTAATAAAGCTAGTAGGCTTTAGTAGCTTCTGTAGCACGAACACAATCACGTAGTCCGCCGTTATTGTTGTTGCTGCTATGTGTGACGCTACCGACATGTGATGTGAGGACGTTTTCGCTTCACAAAATATACGGATTGGCTGTACAGACGAAACCGCAAGGGTGTAGGTTTCAGATTTATCCACTTTAGGACCTGGTTTCAAAAAATAGCGGATTCAGTCTCCCAAAACGCCGGATCCGTGTGGATGAAACGCCAATACGATAACAAATTTATACATATACAGTGATATGCGTCTCCGTGTGGACAGCCCCTTAAATGTTCTGATTTCTTTGTATAAATTCAATATTTGGCTTGATGGCTATATCTGGTGGAGGTTTTGTGTCAATAGCCCACTTAGAAATCCCCTTACTGATAAAAATGCTGATGTGTCAAATACTTACCTTCCCCGCTGTAAATGTGTGTTGGCAGTGTATGAACACAACAACCCTACAATGAAAAAAATCCACACTTACTTTCATTTTAATCTCGAATAAAACAAAAGCAGTTTCATTAGACAAGCTGGTTTGATTTTCTTGTTAATGTTAAGGTAATGTCACACTGATAAAGCCCAACCCACGGCCACTGACTGACTGGTTAATTTTACCCAAAAGCTGTGGGTGGGGCTTTATCAGTGTGATGTCACATTAATAAGAGAATCAAAACAGCAAGTCTAGTCTAATTAGACTCCTTTGGTTTAAAGGAAATTAATAAAGAAGCAGTGGGTGGATTTTTTTTTAATTGTAGAGTGGTTGTGTTCACACACCGCCAACGCACATTTATGTGCAAACAAACACTTTGTAAAAGTGTATTTCGCACAATAGGTGGGTGATTCTCACGAAACCATTGAAACACCACGAAACTAATGATTTTAGCTTTAAAATGTGTAATATAGTAACATTAAAAAGCATCAGAATTAACACAATACTGTGTTCTTCCTTGCACAATGTGTGATTTCAACATAAGAATTTATAATTGTAAATTTTATCTCATTTTCTGCTGAAATTCTCATTACCGCAATGTGTCCGGCTGTGTTTGAACATGCGTTATGTTGTAATTTAATCAAATTAACACAAAAATATTAAGAAAAAAAATTGATTTTTTGCTAGACTACTTTAGATGACAGAAAAAATATTTACTGAATATTCATGTATAATAATAAAGAAGAAAAATTTGGAAAATGATGTGTCCATGCCTGATGTTCTCATCCTCCGCAACACTTTATGAGAACAGTTTAAGCACACATACAGAATTTTAATAAAGTTTGATTTTGAGTGACCAAGCACATGGACCAGTTACTTCAAGATGGCTACCAGGTAAGATCTTTTTTTACAGTTAATTTGAAATATTGTCTTGTCAGAATGCTTACACGACATTTTGATTATCATTACCGCAACAGATGTTTATTAAATGTTAATTTAATTAATATAAGCATAATACTTTGATTTTAAATGCATGTGCAGAATCTCCAAATGATGTTTTTTCAGGTTTGTCATGTCATTTTGAAAATATGTCAGTGTTGATGTTTTCTGACTGTTGCGGTAATGAGATTTTTTAGCACTAATTTTTTAAATTATGTTGCAAAAAGTGTTAAATGATAAGTAAAAGTTTTTAAATTAATGTTCCCATTTACTCCAGACTTTGTTTTTCAATGTCTGGTGGGAAAAAAAGTAAATTTAAGCAATTTTTACATTTTCATTCTTGACATTTTTAAAACCAAGTTTTCGTGAGAATCACCCAGGTGCTATTTAAGATCTCTGCTTAAAACTATTAAATGCTCACAAGACTTATGTAGCCATATTATTTTGTAGTCCGACTGCCTCAATTCCCATTCACTCACTGTCAATGTTCAACTGAAATAATTCATATTGTACAGGTTTGGGATAACAAGAGTAAATGATGGCATAATTTTCATTTTGGGTGAACTGTTTTGTTAAGCTCCATAAAAATACAACTTCAATGTGTGTCAAGATTCCCAGCATGCTCACAGTTAATCCCAGCATGTGTGCTTGTGTTCAGCCTTCGACTGCACCCCAGCAACACTGTGTCTTAAACCAGGCAAGATGCATCTCCTTAAGCTCAATATATTTGATGTTTAATATACAACTATGTAGAATTTTAAGCCAATGAGATTTCACTACGGGTGGATCTATAGGAACCACATAAATGACAGCTAGTTGGGACAAAACTCAGATTAGTTATCAAGGGATGTAATTTATTACTTGTTGCTTTATGCGTCAAGCCTGGTTCAGACACGGTGTGTGAAACAACACCATCAACACATTCAAGATGAAATGTCAATCCCCATCCAGAAATCCAATTTAACCCTGCTGTAATTTCCCAAACATGGAGATATAATAACTCTGCTCTAAAACCAATCGTGGTGCTTCAAAACAGCCATTAACCAAAATCTACGACCTCATTTTCTTATTACAGAGAGAGGTGGTAATATAAGATGGGAACTTCTTTATTATTGTACTTATTGGATTGGATGCACAAAAAATTTGGATGCCCATAAGTGCAGGATGTGTCGACAATATTATGGTCTAGAAGAAAAAGAAACATTTTATTTTTCTTTCCATGAATGGTACATGGATACTGTCTTTAAAATCGAAGTATCCTATAAGCGTACGATACCTAAAACAGCTGTCTCGCTACTGTAGGTTTTGGAGCAGAGCCGATCACCCAAACCCACCACCAGCTTTCAAGATCAAAAGTTGGGAGGAACAAATCTTACCTTGACAAGCGGGTTAATGACACCAACATTGGGGTTCGTGTTAAATATTTTGTTAAAGTTGGTCTCTCGGTTTACAAGCTCCAGCTGATAAAACTTTTTATCATCCTGTAAGAAAAAGCAGATGGTATATTGATATTAGTGCTCTTTACAACAATATTACACATCACTGACACAACTGATCAAACAATATGAGATTCACTTTCATGTCAGTTCAGATTCAGTTCAAGCACTAAAGATTCATAAACCAGTGGGTCTCAAACTGGGGGCTGCGAGACTGTGGCGGGTGGACCCCAGTTTTGTGACCAGTGTTGGGAGTAACGCATTACAAAATATAATATATTATAGTAATATATTAGTTTTTGCTGTAACGCAGTAATATAATGCATTACTAATAAAATGTTGGTAATATTTTACTCGTTACAGTCTTAGTAACGAGCGCGTTACAACAATGCATTTCAAAATTAGACCGTGTTATTTTTGTTTTTTTATTTTTGACCAATGCGCGCGACCAGCATCTACACATGAAAAAGCTGCGTGGGTATATGGCTGCGTCCCAAACCGCATACTTCTATACTATATAGTGGGCGAAAAGCACTACTTCTCGTACTCTTTGCCTACTATATAGTATGGAAGTAGGCGGTTTGGGACGCAGCGTATGTCTGTTTCCACGTGCTGTATGCAACATGTTCATTTTTACTTTAACTTTGTATTTGAAATGTGATTTGGACGTGGTGCGCGTCAAATATAGACATGTTTCTTAAAGAGCCGAATCTGGGAAGTCCGCGGCTTTATAAGCATTGACTAAAGTGGTCGCAATCAGGTCCGGTAGCCCGCTCACGCATAATTTTGCGAATAAGAGCATTAAGTAAAAGCAACAGAAAGTTTCTATCGGTCTTCCATGCTGCTTGAACCTCAGAAGTAAAGAGACTTTTACAAATGTTGCCAGTAAAATCCATATCACACCAGCAATGACAAGGTAAGCTTTGCTATGATAACAGTCCATATACATAATAATAGATTGGTAGGATATTCCTATGCTATCTACAGTTTTATTACCTAAACTACAACATAACATTAGTGAAGACTTAAACATGGTAATCTAAATAGTACATTTAAACATCACTGTTTAAAGTTTTTACCAGCCTTTGTATGGGAGCCTATATTCATTGTTTGGCAAAAAGCAGTGTTCCTCTGTTTGTCTGTGTTTTATATGTTAGTCTACATGTAATCCTTATATTGTACTGAAATGAGCTGTATTCCATGTTATTAGGCTATAGGTTGCATTATAGTGGGCTCTAGCTCTATTGTGTTTGGTATGTGTACCATAATTTAACAGACTTTTACCAGATCATGTGTCTGTTTATGATTCTGACAGTGATTGTTACTGTATTTTGCCATAAGTCTTCACTGTGCCTATTCAAAGCTCGAGGGCCAACACATAACTTCTAGATTTATAAGCATCAATAAACTACATTTTAACATTTTATAATGCCTAGTCATACTTCTGTTCTTTTGATGAAAGTAACTCAAAAGTAACGCAAAAGTAGTGTAACTCATTACAGTTCAGAGACAGTAATATTGTAATGTAACTAATTACTTTCAAATGACAGTAATTTGTAATATATAATGTATTACACTTTGGAAGTAACTTTCCCAACACTGTTTGTGACATTTTATAAAATACATTAATTAATCTTACTTTTTGTTTAATTAAACCTCAAAGAAATAAAGCTATTAACAAAAAATCCTGTCAAAATCCACATTGTATCATTTAATATGTTTTGTTTCATTTAAAAGAACAGTACTGTATGTAGGATTGTGGCCAAAACTGGTATTGCAATCACAAAACTTGTGGCTAAAACTGGTACTGCAATCACACAACTGGTGGCCAATACACAAAATGACAACATAAACATCAGTGGAGGGCTGCAACTGCACTCTTTAAATTATATATATATATATATATATATATATATATATATACAGGGTGCGATTTGCCAGGGGGGATGGGTGGGATTTCCCCCTTTCTGGTCAATGTATCCCTGCCTCTGCTTAATTATTTTTATCCCCGGTGGGGATAAATTTATCCCCCCCTCAAAGTGATCAGTGCTACTACACTAGTGGCGAGACGGATCACAAAACTTATCACGGATCTGTGGTTTGATTAAAGTCAATTTTGTTTTAAAATGCGCTACTTTGGGTGGCTCTGATGATACAGCTGCCGCGCAGCATCTCTGTATTCACCACTCTGCAGACTTGCTCATTGTCCCGCCCACGGCGCTATCTGATTGGTTACACCTCACGAGTAATAGCCTATCAACACCTGGAGATGGTTATGGAGCTGTGTGTCGAAACGATGAAATGCAGCATATTCAGCCGCATATTAATAAAGCGGGAATAAACATAACAATCTGATGATCTGTTTATGATGACAAGCAGAGTTGGTGTCCCAGTCACACCACTGAGAATGGCCGAAGTTACACATGATACATGCCGATGAGGCGTTTAGCGAGGCGCGGGCGCGTCCAGTTTGCGCAAATGAGGCTAGTGACTAACACATAATGCATCTGATTTCTCTATCATTTCACTGTAGCTCAGCATCGCGGTGTAAAGTTAATGTTATTACTTTAAAAGCAGCATTAAAACAGTTTCTACTGTAATGGTTTAACTTTGCAATCAATACATTGTTCATATTTATGTTTAAGTTGACACTACGTTGTGCCATATAGTTTTGCCATTCAGGATTTGATTCTTGCGTGTTTTTTCGTTGTGCATGATCACAGTTCATATGTGTGGGGAAAGATAAGCTATAATTTATTTAGTAAATTTATTTTGCGTTAGGCTGCTTCACGAGTTAATAAGAGAAAAGATTTTACAATTCCTGCAAATGCAGTGATGAGTTCATGTTCTCATGATTTATTTTTGTGAATTAAAATGTTTTAAAATGTGCTGTGGACAGAGACGCATTATGTCAAGAATTATAAAAAATCGTCAATAAGCTCATAATTTGTGCTAAAATAGTATAAATGTTTAGTTTTAAAACCATTTTGAAAAGCTGGTTATATTTTTATGTTTCTGCACAAGTTCAGCAGACAGTGAAGTTCGGGTTTGTTCCGATCAGAGGTCGTGAGCGGAGAGCGCATTTCTGAATATTAGAAATATTTTAATTAGAAATATATAAAACATAATAATAATAATATTATAAAGGATTTTTGTTAGGTCGGACAATGATTACTAAATTTCTCTCTCATATTGCTCTTCATAACCACTGAAAACAGTCAAAAAAGTTAAAACTAGTGGTGGGTACAAAATGACTCATGACGAAATATGATGGGTACCCACCATCGCCAAAATCGACGCCTATGAAAACATCCCCCCCTCTGTTTTTTTCACAAATCGCACCCTGTATATATATATATTTAAGCAATATCGCTCGAGTAGGAGTGTGATATAGCTCTATATCATCACGGCTGTGATTAGGCCAGAGGCACGAGGCCGTAGGCCGAGTGCCGGAGGCAATCACAGCCGTGATGATATAGAGCTATATCACACTCCTACTCGAGCGATATTGCTTTTATACAACAGTTCGACGGCACACGTTTGAAAAACGAAAACTAGAAAACAACAACGGAGTTATTTTAAAAGCCTCTTTGTTTGAGAACTACTTCTTCCGCCACGGATTTGAAGGCGGCCAGAATGACAGGAAACACTTTCGGCTGCTTTCAAGCTCATAACAACTCAATGGACGGAAAAGCCGTTACTTTATATTACCGTTTCTTGGTCACAAAGTGTAGTTTTAAGATTAGTTCAGTCGAGAATGTATATGTATTATATTTAAATCTGCAGTCGATTAGTAAAGATAGCGTCCTGCTTGAACGTTTGCTTAGTGAGATTCGGTACGAATGAGAACCAAAGCATGAGCGGACATCAGTGTTCACTCGCCCCGCTGACCACCGCCCTCTCTGGGCTACATCTCTGACAGAGATTCCCTGGCTCTCATGTTGGCCTTGTTTGTTTATGATCGTCAAAATGAGATCAAATCAGCAGTATTTGGTGTCATGATCAAACTATTACTTGTTTTTTATTCATATTTAGTGTCTTTTGTGTTGTTATTGTTTTGGTGCGAGGTAAAAGTGAATAAAACTTTACTTGTATAACGTTACTATTGCTTTCTCATTTATTCTTAACGCGATACGAGCACTCGATTATTATTATTATTATTATTAAACTTTGTTCTTGTCAGTACTATATAAAACTTTTTTTTATTAGTGTCAGAGAGATGTTTTTGCATGCTGCTTATAAATATACCAGTGGCGATATCTCATAACATGTTTTAATAGTCACGTCACGATAAAGTAAATGATCAATGTCCACATTTAAAAGCTGCGGTGCTTACCTGCAGTTCCACGGTGTTTTCGCATTCTGATAAGAGATAATAGGTCCTGAAAAGAACGAGTGTTTATATTCCTCTTTCCAAGTGTTAATCGTCCACACGATGTGACAAGACATTTCTCCCATTAACTTTAACGTAACATCCCAGAGCGCTGATCTTTGACGGAATAATAACTTCCGATTGGGGATTCACAGACTGATTTATGAGCTAGTAAAATAATGAGACACACGGAGAGTGATTCAAAACAGGGCGTCTGCTTCTTCTTCTTTTCGTTTAATGGCTGCTCACTCCTTGGGAGTATTACTGCCCCCTACTGTATACCTTGCGCATATGTGTAATGGATCAGGGCGTCTGTGTTTTTCCATTCAGAGATGAGCCTGCTTAGGACCTCCAATCACTAGCTGGCGGAATGATACCAAAGGTGAAGCGGTTACAGTGCCGTTATCAGCACAATATCGCACAGCTCTTAGCCAATCAGATTCGAGAACCAGAAAGAACTGTTGTATAAATATATATAAATATATATATATATATATATATATATATATATATATATATATATCTCCTGGCCAGACCACTGTTTTCAGTGATATAAGTATTTGAAATGAAAATGATTTCTTAATGTCTAGTGACATATCATTATACATTTCTTACATACTGTTCCTTTAAATTTTTATGTTTCATGCAGAGGTGTAAAGAATTACTGTAATACTGTAAAAATTGCACTAGTCCTCAACACAGAAAGTTTATTTATGAGATTTGACTTTCTTATATAGAAAAATTTTGACACGGCAGAACAACCAAATATTAAACATAGTCATAGTCTTTTGACTAAAATTTAATTTAGTTTTAGTCATATTTTAGTCATCTGAATTTATTTAGTTTTAGTCTAGTTTTAGTAAACTAAATGCCATGAGATTTTAGTCACAAAATCTACATATAAGCCATTTAAGTACAAATATGTATAAATTTTGAGGTACTAATATGGTATTATTGAAAGAGTAATCGCCCCAGTGACAGCTTTATGGACCATTATATGACAATTTTTTCTAATAAGCCCTTTTCACACAGACATTCCGTAAAATACACGGGAAAGGCATCCGGGATTTTCCCGGGATCCTTAGATTTTTTTGTTCATTCGCACTGCCATGATTACCCGGCATCTGATGGTCCCAGAAAGACACGCGACCTGTTGAAAGTCCCGCCCTCTCTTCTACGCAGCGTCTGAAGTTTGCATATTATATATTATTTCTCTCTCCAAGAACCACTCGCGTGCATTTTTGTTTATGATAAGACTATAAAGGAGCGTGTGACGTGCGGTTCTAATGCTGGTGAATGATTTCAGCGTCAGAGTGGATATTTGACGAGCTCCCTGATCTCTGCTTTAATACAGTTTTCAGACATTTCTCATCATGATTGTTTATATGCATTTAAAACCCGCATTTTGAGGAGCTGAACGATATATCTTGGGATGACGCGCGGGTATTTTCGTTTATTATAGCTCAAATGAGCATGTGACGCGATATTCTTTTATGCTGCTGAATGATCTCCGTTTCAACGCAGTAAGTAACGAGCTAACTTACCTGATATCTGCTTCAGTCCAGTTTGCTGACATTTCTCGTCGTGAATGTTGTAAATCCCTCATTTTAAAGAGTTGAACCAACTTCATGTTGCCATGACACGCGCGTCCTCACTACGGCACGTGCGTCATTGTTTATGCATCTCATTTATCATTTCCTGATAACTTCGTCAATATAGTTTGCAACATTTCTCATGGTGAATGTTTATATGCATGTTATCTCTCGTTTTAAGGAGCTGAACCATAACTTTTGTTGTGATAATGCGCGCGTCCTCGCTACGACACGCCCATTATGGCATTCTTTCGGCTTCTTGTTCACACAGAGGGTTATCCGTGTATCTGACTAGGTCCTCTTTCCGGCAACGATCCCAGAAGATTAACGGGACGAGTTTGTGTTCACACAGACACTTGTCTGGCAATTTTACAGGTATTTTCTGGGACCAAAGGTCTGTGTGAATGGGGTTGTAGTGTAGTGATGCACCGATGTATCGGCCGCCGATATTTATCGGCCGATTTTTGATGAATTTGAAACCATCGGCATATCTGCAATAGCACGAGAAAGGCCGATACCGATTGTTTATTAATTAACTGCATAAAGAAATCCATTATATGTAAAAAATGAGTTAATGTTGTTTATAAAATAAATGCTGAATAGCAAAAACCACCTTTGAAGGTTGCCATGCTGTCGTCTTATACCTGTTTTAGCTTAATTTGTGCCTCTCTTATTATGCTGGTCAGTTGAATGTTAATAAGATCAAATCCATGTTCAGTAAAAATAACTTGATGCACAAATAAACATGCTAATAGACCAACTTTTGTATACAATTGTATACAAATGTTTAATATCGGTATCGGCCAGAAGTTGTCTGTTTAAATCGGTATCGGACCAAAAATAAATCCTATCGGTGCATTCCTATAATAGTGTATTGTGTGCTCTCTCACCACCAGCTTCTTGACCAGCGTTTCTCTCTCGGCCACCATATCCTTCAGTTCGGCTATCGTCTGCAGGTCTTCAGGTCGACTCTCCCGGTTCCGAAATTTATCCTCGGTTCCCTCCAACCTAATAAGAAGCACAGACATTTCCTTAAGATAAAAACCTATTTTAAATATTCTGTTAAGTATTCTGTTAAAGGAAAAGTTATCAAAAAAATCCTCTGTCTGGTCTCGTGGAATTTGACTATACTGACAGTTAAGATCAGCAACAAAAATAAAGTTGAAGGCTTTGTGCTTTAACCACAGAAATAATTTAAATGCATTGATCAGACCAGATCAATGTAATGATCCCACATCTACATTTCACTTCCTATAGTTCTCTTGGGTGTAGTATGGTAATTAAAATCATCAACCCTTCTGTAAACAATCGGAAAGGTTTCAATTGTTCTGACGGAAATTCTTTGCTCACCGATGTCACTAAGGGTTGATATCTCCATTGTTTCTATGGCTTTAAAGATTTTTTTACAAATGCCGGATAAATCTTTAATGATTAAGTGATGTGATGTTTCCCCAAAGGAACATATTCATCAGATGGCTATACGTAAGAATCCTGTCCGGCCTATCTGACCAGTGAATTTTATTTTACCTCATTTTACACTATAAAGGTGCCTAAACTAAATACAAATATTGCATATTAAAGGATTAGTCCATGTTCTTAAAAAAATCCAGATAATTTACTACCCACCATGTCATCCAAAATGTTGATGTCTTTCTTTGTTCAGTCGAGAAGAAATTATGTTTTTTGAGGAAAACATTCCTGGATTTTTCTCATTTTAATGGACTTTAATGGACCCCAAAACTTAACAAGTTTAATGCAGTATAAAATTGCAGTTTCAAAGTACTCCAAACGATCTCAAATGAGGCATAATGGTCCCATCTAGCGAAACGATTGTCATTTTTGGCAAGAAAAATTAAAAATATGCAATTTTAAACCACAACTTCTCTTCTTCCTCCGGCTGTGTAACGAGACAGCGTGAACTTGCGTAACTGCATAATGACATAGAAAGGTTGCGTGTTATATATATGAAATGCACATTTGCGGACCATTTTAATCAATAAACTGACACAAAGACATTAATTAGTATCATTCGACATACACCAACGTCGGATCGGTCCTCTTCCTTCACACTTGTAAACACTGGGGCGGAGTTTGGATACATCATTCGTGACCTTTTCACATGATGACGTATTACGTGAGGTCGCGCTGGCGCGTCAAACGACCGGAGGAAGCTGAGAAGTTGTGGTAAAAGTGCATATTTTTTATTTTTCTTGCCAAAAATGACAATCGTTTCGCTAGATAAGACCCTTATGCCTCGTTTGGGATTGTTTGGGAACTGCATTAAAACTGTTACGTATTGGGGTCCATTAAAGTCCATTAAAATGAGAAAAAATCCTGGAATGTTTTCCTCAAAAAACATAATTTCTTCTCGACTGAACAAAGAAAGACATCAACATTTTGGATGAGGTGGTTAGTAAATTATCTGGATTTTTTTTTTAAAGAAAATTGACTAATTTAAGAGTTACCTTTACATTTTGCAGTTCCCTTTTTTGTCCTACTGACAAACATCTAAAACCAGTCTAAGACCAAAACCCCTCTAAAACCTAGACACCAGCTAAAACCACTCTTGAAGACCAGACACAGCTTATGCTGGTTTAAGCGGTTTCGAACTATTGCTAATATTTGTGTCTAAATTTGGGAGGACCTTTGTAAAAATCCTCACCTAACCTTCATCCATCCAAAATTAAAACAGCATAAAAACGAGCATGATGTCTCTAAACAAGTTTACAAGAGCTGTTCACTGAATTGCTTTCAAATCAATGCTGTTCTCATCTACTTCAATACAGATATTTAAAGTGACAACATGCCGCCTGCAGAGGGCCCTCGAGCGGTTACAGTAGAACAACCATTCGATGAAAGAGAGGAAAATCGCACACACATCAAATATTCATGAGCTTTAAATAGGGTGAAATTCAAAACTGGTTCAAGGACTTGATTTGGGAAAACTCAGCTGCCATAATAATTAATAGCAGAGCATGAATGAACGTCATGTCAACGAATTTGTGTTGCGTTAAAATAGCTGGCAGTGCATTTAGGCTCCTCGGGGACACCTGGAGATGGCACGGTTAGAAAACACTGACATCTTCTCATGAGAGTTGATTCTGTTCAAACTGGCTGCTTCTCCGCTTAAAACACTTGCTCATAAAATAATACATGTTTTAAAAGAGAATATTTCCCAAAAGTCATTTACTCGCCTCATTTCAGTCTAAACCCACGTGATTGACTTTTTCGTAAGATGTAAGCTGCTCTATCTATTCAATTGAAGTGAATGGACGCTGCAGAAATAAGTAGTCCATACAAATTGTCTTGTATTGCAACTTTATCTGGTACAAAAGACTTACTTTCACTGCGTTGACACAGTATTGCTGCATGAATATTTCTTTTTGTGATCAACTCCACAGGTTTTAACAACATGAGGGTGTCATTCTTAAAATTAAGAATGTTTTTTTTTTTTTTTTGGTGTATTGATTACTATTGGCAAAACCATGGTTTTAATACAGTGACCATGGTTTAAAGGTGCACTGTGTAACTTTTAGGCGGAACTCGTGACAGAAATGCAATATAATATACAAAACTATATTATCAGTGGTATATAAAGAGCTTACAATATGAACTGTTATGTTTTTATTACCTTAGAATGAGCCGTTTTTATCTACATACACCAAGGGTCCCATTACATGGAAGTCGCCATTTGCACCACCATGTTCCTACAGTAACCTTAAACAGACAAACCACTCTACAGAGTGCGTTTTGTCACTATGTTGTCTCAGACAACAATATATTTGTCCTTTGGTGGCTACCGTAGCTTCTCTATGCGTTTCGAAATGGAGGCGTGAGCTGTGGTCTGAGCATCTCACCGCTAGATGCCGATAAAATCTACACACAGCACCTTTAACCCCCAGAATCCCTGACTTTCCTGTTTATATTAAAGGATAATTCCGGTATTTAACACTTTGAGTCTCATTTCTGGTTTGTTTTGGATGAACTACAGTGATGGACACAGAAATTTTGACAATGGGTCGTGTCTTGAGTTTTTGACTCGTTTAGAAGCGTCTCTTGACTGCTTTAGAATGGAAGTCAATGGCCATGCACAAAATGTCATTAAAACAACACTTAACGTTCATTTTCAAAACTGTGCTGCTCACCGAGTGGTTCGTGGTGTTCGTTGATGATTAAAAACAAGTTGTGTAGCGAAATACAGTTTCTGTCGTGTTTTATTTGGCATTTTGTAAAATTCCATTGACTTCTCTTGGAAGACTGTTTGCTCGCTGATATATCACTCCACCGCTGGAAACAGAAAAGGGTCTGTTTGTTTACATGTGGTTGTAGTTTTTTCGCTCGGTTTCTCTCAGAAGAAATTTTTCCCATATTTGTAGGGCTGGACCAGAATATTCGAATATTTGTTCCTTCGGTTGACATTCGATTTTCAGTTTTGAGATTCGAATATATATATAAATATTTTACAGCGTTAATGCAGAGCTTTTGCCAAGCAGGAAGTGCGCTTCACGCTCCTGCTCTATAGGTGGCGCAGACAGACCAACATCCATAGCCAACAGCCACCAAACGGCACCAGTGTGGAAGAGATCGCCTTGAACGTAAAGCGCGCTTCCTGCTTTGGCATTTACGCTAATAGTGTTGTAAATAACGTTCAGTTTCTTGCAAAAACTGATTGATTTGCTTCACAAGATGTCAATATGTCACACGGAGTTATGGGGGATTACTGTTGTATTGGATATATATGCTTTAGCTCTTTAAGTGTGCGGATCTGTTGACTTGCATGACGGAGCACCGGGGTTTCTGCAAAATATCTTCTTTATTGTTCTGCCGATGAAAAAAACATATTGGATGGTGTAAGTGTTATAAATAAACTTGATTTTGAAAGTATGCTACCGTTTTATTACAGTTTGTTGGACTACGTTCATTCATGCTGCAGACTCAAATATAGAGCGGAAGTATATACGCGGTTGTGAGGTATCTGAAAAAATAGTTCCACTATAGCAAATAACACGGAATGAAATCATACATTGCGCCAATATATTTGTTTTTGATCATCAACGAGCGCCACGTGCCACTCGGTGAGTGGTGCAGTTTTGAAAATGAACGTTAAGTGTTGTTTTAATGACATGTTTGTGCATGGCCATTGACTTCCATTCTGGGGCAGTCAAGAGACGCTTCTGAATCGGTCGAAGGGTCGGGACTCGACCCATTGTCGGAATTTCTGTGTCCATCGCTGTGGTTCATCCAAAACAAACCAGAAATGAGACTCAAAGTGTTAAATACCGGAATTATCCTTTAAGGGTCCGCAGGGGGTCAAAATGACCTCGGAAATTAAAAGAGTTATTATAAATATATATATATATATATATATATATATATATATATATATATATTTCAATGATATACATTTTTAATGACACAAATAATATATCATTTTTTTGTTTACTTTCCATCTATACATTAATGCTGTGTTTTGGGAGCTAGTTTTGTACCTGTTTACCACTAAATTCCTCAACTACACTATTAGCTTGCATGTAAAATATGAAATTTTTATGCAACATTCACATAAATTATGATGTAAATTTGATTTAAATTGTTTTTAGATATTGATCTAGATGTTATGTGTTGAATTCGGCCATCTGGTGTTTAGAAAAAAATACATAAAAGATTTACAGTTTAGGAAATAAATCATTTCGACCAGCAGAGGCCCATAGAGACCCATTCATTTCACTGGATGTGGCCAACTGCTCACATCACTACTTTAGTGATACATTTTGTGAATATTTGTACATATAAACACTAGAAATGACATAAAAATAAATATCATTTCAAATAGTAGAATTTTTGTTGTTTTTGATGCATTTTGAAATGTCTGTTTTCACAAAATGACAGAAATTTGACTGAATCTAAGTGTGTGTGTCTGTCTGTGTGTGTCTCTCTCTCTGTGTGTGTGTGTGTGTGTGTGTGTGTGTATGTATGTGTGTGTGTGTGTGTGTGTGTGTGTGTGTGTGTGTGTGTGTACCTGGTAATTATCACGTTGTGGGGACCAATTGTCCCCACAAAGATAGGAATACCAGTGTTTTTGTGACCTTGTGGGGAAACAAGCTTATAAATCAAACAGAATGATGTTTCTTGAAATTGTGAAGTAGCAGAAATGTTTCTGTGATGGTTGGGGTTAGGGAATGGGGTAGGTAAGGGGAATAGAATATACAGTTTGTGTGGTATAAAATGCATTACGTCTATGGAATGTCCCCACAAAACATGGAAACCAGAATGTGTGTATGTGTGTGTGTGTGTGTGTGTGTGTGTGTGTGTGTGTGCGCGCCACTTTTGTAAATTTTTTTATACATCTTTAGAACGACCGAATCAAGCCCAGTTTTTATATGAATATTGATAGATAATCTAGAGAAGCCACAAAATTTTATTCCACTGAGATGAAGGGAACCTTTTTTTTTTTAAGAAAAGTGGCTTGGGGATAAGATAAGATTGACCCCAAGGGCCTTATAAGGGTTAACTATGTATTTTGTAGCAAAGCAATAGTTAATAGTTTTAAAAGTAACCATGTTTTAACTGTAAACCATGAATAATTTTCATAAGGGTTAAACATTACATTTACTCACTGCCATGTTGTTACAAACCTGCATACATTCCTTTGTTCTGATGAACAGGAAACAAGATATTTTGAGGAATGTATGTAACCACACCGTTCATGAGCCCCATTTAGTATTTTTTTCCTATTATGGAAGTTAATGGGGCTCATGATTGGTAAATGACTGTTAAATGATGACAGAATTTACATATATGGGTAAACTATCCCTTTAACCCTTTTATCTTGGGGTAAACTATAGTGAAAATAATCATTCATACCCCCTTAATCGGCTGAACTCAGAAGTAAATCCTTTTCATAGGTAAATTATTGCTAAATTATCAACTAAAAACGCTGGGACCTAAATGAATCTCGGATATTTTGCATGACGAATATCAATGAAATTTGAACAAGACTTTATCATCCTCTTGGTATTTTGTGGGATGGGAGCCAACCCATGTGATTAACTTTCAGATTTTAATTAGCATTGTGTAAAAAATTATTTTAAGCTTGCACTTGTGAATACAGAGTGGATTGTGGGAGTTGAACTATTTTTATTGCAGCCTGTCCAATAGCTGGATCTGTTGGTGCACTCATTGAAAAAAATTAGGTCAATCCTGACAGCGGCATACACAGTCAAAGAGTTCTTGTACCACACAAAACTACTCTTCCAATTCCCCCAAAAAGCATGAACTCACAGAATCTGCAGGGCGGAGATCTTGTCCTTCAGAAGTTCCTGGGCTTTGTTAAAGTCTGACAGCATGTTCTGTGTGTCTCTGTGGTGGAGAGCGTTCAGTTCGGCCATCTCTCTCTCATGTTTCTTACACAGGTCCTGCTCGTGAGCTCTGTAAACACATGCCACATAACATACTTTACATTACTCTCTATCATCTCACACAGCTCCTCCTGATGAAGCATTATGAATGACGTAGTCTATACTTCTACTTTAAATACTCTCTCATTTCTGTGTTGCTTAGGACAAAAGCATTTGCTAAGGAAGGAATAATTGACAACGGGCCACTGAATTATTGGAAAATAATGCACACCCAAAGTGGTTATTTGATTTTCAAATAATTTAAAAGACCAGAGTCCATTATTCCGCTTATATCATGGTTACAACAGACATTGCTCTGGTGTTTATTTAAAGACATTTGACATCTCAGGTGTGTATTTATTGAGAAATAAAGCATACCTGTGGAACATTTCTCAACAATTCAGAATATAGCATTCAACAACTATGGGTATAAATTATATTATACTACGGGTCCGTTGAATGCTTGAATCTGAATGGCTGATGAACGTTCTGACGTGTGCAATTATCTTCTGGGAAACGCATGGTGAACGTAGTTTCAGGCAGCTCTCTTGACCGCATAACAGTTCCATATCACTTTGCATAGTTAACTGTAATAATGGACTAACAAAAACAACATGACAGACAGTTCTCCGAGGCAATAATGGCGCTGTTAGGAGATGCACAAAGGTAGCCTCATTCACACAATCCCCCTCTCTCTGTCTCTCTCTCTCTCTCTCGCTCGCTCGCCCTCTCTCTCTCTTTCTTTCTTTCTCTCTCTATGGGCTCTATCTTACACCCGGCGCAATGCAGCGCAATGCGCGACGCAAGTGTCTTTCGCTAGTTTCCACCCTAATTTTCACGTTTAGCGCTGCGTTGTTTAAATAGCAAATGCATTTGCGCCCCCTTTTGCGCCCATGGGCGTTCTGGTCTGAAAACGAGGCATGTTCAGGCGCATTGTTGGCGCGTTGCTATTTTGAGGCAACTAAAATAGACTACGCCATTGATCAACTAAAACCTGATCTAAAGTCTAAAGTCAATGGCGCAATATGTTTTATGTTATTTAAAGAGCGCATTAGTATGCGCCTATAAACGGGAGGACAACGCGGGCTTGCTTATCACAAAGTACATGAATGCGCAGCAGCACAAAAATGCTTTTAAATATGAAAGATTAAAGGATTGAATGTAAAAGATTATTATTGAGTCTCTTGGACATAATTGAGGACTTATTATGAGACGTTAGAAGGCGCAAAGAGCAGCTTCACCTGCAGCCTGGTAAGTAAATAAAAGCTTTGCTTTAAACAAATGCATCTGTTTTTAAATGTTTTTTTTTAATGCTACCTCACGGATTTATTGTATATGATGACTCTGTACCTGTGGATATGGTGAGATGAAAAACATTTTAAGTAATGCTTAAAAAAAACTTGTTGCTAAAAAAAAACGCTGTCCAACGTGCTGAAACGTGCGGAGAGCCGTTTGTAAATTCTTTATCTCCTGTTTGTTACAAATAAAGTATTTTTAGAGTACAAACCTTATCTTAGATACTTGTAAATTATGTTTTGATGATATTGGATAGCCATACATTTAAAGCAATTAAAAGCTTTTTACTTCCATGACTAAAAGAAAACGGGTTTTAAAGGTTTTAATAAAAAAATAACAATTTCAATACAAGTGGAAAAACAACACAATTATTTAACATTAATCTTCAACTGGGGATCTTCTACCTCCGCTTAGTTTTTCAGTTTACAAATTCTGTCGTCTAAATAGGGATTAGACATAGCGCCAGCGCAACTTGCTTTTAAAGGGGATGAGAGCTGAGTCTCTCATTGGTTTACTGCACGTTACGCCCAAAATACTCCCATTACAATAGGACCTACCCTTTTCGACCATGCGTTCAGCGCAAAAACCATTTTTCCCGTCGTTAAATTAGCAAAAGTGGATTCGGACACGCCCATTTAGACGTTGCGTTGTGTGCTTTAGACAATGCGCTTAGATCGTTAAAATAGGGCCCTGTGTCTCTGTCGCTCTCACTCTTTTTCTAATAACTTCATTAATAACTGCATTAGAATGCTATCAACGACTCAAGCCTCCATGCCAGCTTTAAAATTACATTTTGAAACAAGCAAAAGAGCCGTTGGATGAGACGAGGAAGAAATAGTCCTACTCACAGTAGCGATTTAAGTACAAAAACTTTAAATCCCTTTAGATCCCTTTAAATATCCCTTTAAATATATTATGTGATTGATGTCTTGAGGTGTGGTAACTGGAGTATAAGTTAAATAAATAACTCTGGGCCGCTAAATTATTAAAAAAAAATGATGCACACCCGAGGTGTAACGGACACTCTGCTTTGCGTCGTAGCCGCATCACCACCTCGGATGTGCGTTATTCTTCTAATAAGTCAATTATTCCTTACATAATACTATATAAAACAACATAATACACCCTTCATATGCATAAACTATGCATTTATTGAAAATGTTGCAATAAAATGCAAACTCATTGTTTTTATACAAGTAATTACAGTCCAACTTATAACAAATCATTAAGATAATTCATATAGTGTACACAATGTTTATTTGTTTAACTTTCAAATATTTGTTTTGAAACATTATTGAATTAAAGCTCACACACTTTCACAAGAACTGGTAAAAAATTAGTCCCAAGCTGTCACTGGGGCAATAATCTTTAAAAGGTCCTAATATGTACCATTTAAGTACAGATATGTATACATTGGTACCAATATGTACCAATTGAGGTACAACTGTTTAAATGCAAAGATGTCCTTTTTGAAAGGATACCAGCCTAGTAAGTGCAAGTGACCATTTTTTCCTGACAGTGTTCAATGTAAATCATAAGTGACTCATCTTGGATCTGGTTGGTTTGGTTTATAAAGATCAAAAGGAAAGACAGTGTCAAAACCAAGCCTGTCAAAAAAGTGCAGCATGACACACTTCCTCTGATTCTTTCATTACATGGAAATTTGATCCAGTTCTCGGTTTTATCTTTACTTTGATGCTGATGCTTCTGTCTGAGCAAATAACATTCATAAAGCACTGAGCTATGTGAGCGATGCTTTTTTAAAATGTAACACTTCCTTCTGTGACTTGAAGGAATAGTCTACTCATTTTCAATGTTGAAGTGTGTTGTTGCCTTGACTGGGAATTGTTGGTGCATCCCTCTGTCGTCTGTGTGCGTGCACGTGGGCGCTGGGGCGCGCTGCGACGCTTCGATGGCGTTTGGCTTGGCCCCATTCATTCAATGGTACCATTTGGAGATAAAGTTAGAAGTGACCAAACACATCAACGTTTTTCCTATTTAAGACGAGTTGTTATACGAGCGAGTTTGGTGGTACAAAATAAAACGTAGCGCTTTTCTAAGCGGATTTAAAAGAGGAACTATATTTTATGGCGTAATAGCACTTTTGGGAGTACTTCGACTCGCCTGAAAAGTCCGCTCCCCTTCTCACTCTCATAATGGGAGAGGGAGGGTGTTACTGCGCCGAGTCGAAGTACTCCCATAAGTGCTATTACGCCATACAATATAGTTCCTCTTTTAAATCCGCTTAGAAAAGCGCTACGTTTTATTTTGTACCACCAAACTTGCTCGTATAACTACTCGTCTTAAATAGGAAAAATGTTGATGTGTTTGGTCACTTCTTCACAATGCGAACGTCTACATGTACGACATTTTGCAACTTAAATCACACTGCAAAAATTGATTTTCAAGAAAATTTTTTTTTCCAGTATATTAAAAAAAATCCTAAATTAAGATGTTTTTTCTTAATTAGCAAAATGACCAAAGAAAATAAGTCTAGTTTTTAGACCAAAAATGTTAGAATTAAGCAATTTTATGCATAAAACAAGCAAAAAAATCTTTTTCTTTTAATTTAGTGTTTAAGAAAAATGTTCAAGATTTTTTTGCTTACCCCATTGGCAGATTTTTTGCTTGTTTTATGCACAAAATCACTTAAATTTAATATTTTTGGTCTAAAAACTAGACTTATTTTCTTGGGTCATTTTGCCCGTCAAGAAAAAGCATCTCAATCCAAGAATCTCTAGATACTTTTACTGAAAACAAGAAAAAAAACTAAGAATTTTTTTTCTTGAAAATCATTTTTTTGCAGTATAGCATGCCAATGACGCTCTCACTTGTACACTGCAAAAAAAGTATTTTTAAGAAAAAAAATTCTTAGTATTTTTGTCTTGTTTTCAGTAAAAATATCTAAAAAAAATTCTTAAATTAAGATGCTTTTTCTTGATGAGCAAAATGACCAAAAAAAAACAAGTCTAGTTTTTAGACCAAAAATGTCAAATTTAAGTGATTTTATGCATAAAACAAGTGAAAATAAGACAAAAATACTAAGAACATTTTTTCTTGAAAATCATTTTTTGCAGTGTATGATGTCACAGCAGTATGCAGTGCAAATATAACGACACGCCTATAATCTCTCCCACTCTGCATTGATACTAAACTCGATGAAAAGCTAACCAAGCCAAAGTGAAGTGAACTGACACGACCTGAACCTTGGGGTAGAGGTCTTCTCGGGTCCAAAAGAAATGTACCCGACCCGAAATGACCCGAATCACTTCATACCCGAACCCGACGTGCATAAATAAAAAAAATTTAAAGAAAGACCCGACCCGAGACAAACCCGAGAAAATTAGACCCGAGTCCGACCCGAACTAGTGAAATTTTTTTTTTAACCCGACTGGAACCGAATGTAAACGGCACTGACGTGTGTGCATTCTGCAGACCCACGCGCAGCAGTCAGACAGAAAGAAACTCCGGTGGCCTTGCAACCAATTTGGCGAGCTGCTCCATTCGTTTTACTTGGTTATCTGACGACGACACCAACGTAACCACTAAAATGTACATTTATAATTGACTGACATGTTTGTCTTACGAAAATGAAACTTCCGACAACCACACAATGTCGCAAGCGCTCTTGGCAAACATATTAGAGGTTTGAAAAGGACATTGACGCACACAGGCGAGAGAGTTCGGGTCTTCTTGGGTCCGTTTAGAAAAAACACATTCATTTTTAAATTACCCGAGACCCGATGCTGCTATTATTGTACCCGACCCGTGTCCGAGGCACATTTGAAACTTTTAGAACCGAACCCGATTGGGTCTTGGGTCAGACCTCGGGTTTTCGGATCTAAGTGGACCCGTGAAGACCTCTACCGTGGGGTAAGAAAAGCGCCATTATAGATAATTATGACACATTTTTTAAAATTTCGATTTAGAAAAAACTCCTATAGCTCACTGCATAGCAACGTTAAATGTCATGGGTTCGATCCCAGGGAACACAAGACAAAAAGTATACCTTTGAAACACAATACAAGTCGCTTTGAATAAAACCACTGCCAAATGCATGAATGTAAATGTTTGATTTCTATTTTTGATAACCATTCAAAAAAAAAACATTCACATGTTCAAAAAGATGCACATAAAAGGCAATTATTCAGGATCTCTTTTCCAGAAGGGCCCTTGGGGGACGATGCTGCAATTTATTCATCATTTTTATTTCCCGATCAGGAATTGTCCCAAGTTACATAATTGAAAGTAAAATGGGCTCTGTGCTCAACACAGCGATCTTCCTCCAAGCAATGTGATCCCAAAACAGCCTCTAAGATACCAGCACTGGCTTTTTAATCTAATAATACAATGTAATATTAACATCAGAAATGACCATACGTTTAAATCTGGTTGAAATCTTTTTGATTTGCACCTTTCACAGTGTTCTCTTGGATTTTAACTGCAACAAAACACAAACTATATTTGGCAAAAAGGTGCAGACATCAATAAATAGGAAAGCAAGACGTTATGACAGCAAAGACCTGCTGTGCTTTTTTCCCCTTTAATTCTTTATTGTTTATATCACCAACCTTCCTCACCAATCTACATCAAAGCTATTGAATTTCAATCCCTTTTATCATTCCCAATAACTTTTGTCACATAGAACCAAAAGGGAATATAACATTAGAGAGTTTTAAGGACTGTGAACAGAAAATCTCTGAAACTTTTCGACATGAGGTAGAAACTTTTAAATGAGATTATCCGCTGTATAAATTGTATAAGGAGTTTAACAAAGAGACACAAAAGCAACATAGCTGTCTCTCAAGGGCCATCACTTAAAAAAAGATATTTAGTTGATGAAAAAATAATTTGTAGTCGAAAACTCACCTGATCTGCTGATTTGCTTCACTACGGATCTTCAAAACCTCTTTACCCTTTAGTTCAAGCTCCTTGGTCAAAGTGCTGATGTTTTCGTTCAGGGTGTGAATCTCGTGGTCCAGATCGGCGATATGTTTCTTCCTGCGACTGACCTCGTCCTGCAGGTCTGAGATGCGATTCAACAGCTCCTGTTCCTGAAACATGCAAACATACACTTAGCTGCAGGTTAACCAAGAGAGAGAGTTAAATACGTAGTGAAGGCTCTTCCTAAAACATCTCAATTCAGATGGAGCTTTCACAAATGCTACCTTTTCCTTTTGCACTTTGAGATGCTGGTGGGATCTAATATTCATAGTTCAGCTCCCATCTATTTTTTTACTTTGCCAAGGAAATATATAGTATATACAGTATTGTGAAAAAGTCTTGGGGGCATTCCCTTTCAACCCTCCCATTTTTCCCGGGATTTTCCTGTATTTTACCATTCATTCCTGCCATCATCCTGTTTAAACAATTTCCCATATTTCTCCCGTATTTTTATAATCCCATATTGGCGTATTTGATGTTTGCAACATTCACCTCCGGTCACATATCACTCATACGACACCTGCCAATGTACAGTAACAAGAAAAAAAAGTATTATGAGCCGCGCGCAAAGCTACAACCGCCGCACGCAAGTCCGCCCACCAGCGTACACAAACGTGACACAAATTCACACATTTGGATGTGCGTGCTGTGCATTTTTATATAACTTTGCATGCAGGGAAACACTGCTGTTTGTGCTTTATGGTACGTTCACACGGGGCGTAAGCGTTAATGCTTGACCGAAGACTTGTCTGAAGCGTGGCCAATAGCCAATCACAGTGGCCGTAACACATGCTCCGGTCTTCCATAAATGTAATTGGCTGGCTCTGCCTAGGTTATTTGCAATGGCAATCTGATTGGGTGACACACGCGTTGCCGCTTGAAAAGTTGAGAAATGTTCGTGAGCAACGGCAGTGATGCGGCACCGACGGATCCACAATTCAGTGCGGCAATGCTTGACTTATTTACACTGTTAAATAGCTGGATTCCTCATGCTTAACATTTCAAAATTTCAAAAAAGCAGTAGGACGTATGATGGAGTATTTCTGTGGTGAGTGCACTTAGCCAGGGTTCGTATGAGTTTCAAAAAGATTCATATGTAACAATCTTGCTTTATTTCTTTTATGGCCAATTTCAGTGCAGGAAGTACAGTGGAAGTCCTTATATGGGCACTTTAACCAAAATAGCGCGCACACACACACCCAAACAAAAGCTGACACAAAATAAACTTCACCATAAAAGTGTGCTGTTGTTTGTGAGGGAAATTTAAGCTTGTGCAGTTTCCCAAAGAACTCAGCATTATGGAAACCATGGATATAGTTTGTTTATCCGGTGTTGTGGTGTTTGTTTAACGCTGGATTTTGTTGAAATTGGGACGTCCCAACCAGGCCATGAGTCGTAGGCAGTAAGTAAAACTGCATCAATTGTCTAAGTTTTGTTGGGAATCGTCACGTAAATGCATATAATGTAAACGACACGAACATGTATCATAAGTTATCCAGAGATAGCGGGATAATATTTTGTGTTGCTTGCTCATGACTCACTCCGCCCGCGGTACACCTCCAGGGGATCAGGTTTATTTGTAAAGAATCAGTAAAGCTGATCTGTCTTTTTTAAATCTAATTAAACTAAAGACTCTTCTGTGATATGAAGGATGCAAAACTACTCTATAGGAAGATTAACATGAGGTAAGCAGAAACAGCTTGTGTTATGTGAGCTTTAATGACCATTAAAAAAAGAGAGACCATTCTCCCTCTTTTTATTAAGATACAAACAAACAGACAATACAGGAAACACATACACAAAATGTAAACCCCCACACAATTTTGCTGAACAAAATGTGTAGTTGTTTAGTGTGATCTCTCTTGGCACTAAACCATCTTGAACTGAGACTTAGTCCTGAAGTCTTTAGATGAGAATTAGAAATTAGTATTTCATTTAATTTAGGTTCAAGAGAGGCAATTTCCTGTATTTTCTGGTTTATTCTAATAAAAAGCTTGAGAAATAATTAGACATGGCCTTAATACCTTTGCAAAAACAACGTTTGCATAGTACTGTATGTGAATAAATAAACAGAGAGAATGCAGAAGTACTGTATTCAACAGTCTATAGTGTTATGTAAGCATTCTGGTTATTGTATTGAGAAACTTTAATGTTCAGATACTTATTTTAAATATGGATGAATGGTACAATGTCCTCTGGCGACGTGGTTGCAGAGAACTTTAGACTGCAGAATCTGTATAGAAATAAAGCGCGTAAAGTTATTTTGCAGAAATGTATCTGGCACAGAGAAGATTTATGACTTGATGGCAATTCAATTAAAAAAGTATTTTTTTAAGGTATATTTTTTTGGCCATTTTTGACTTTATTTAAACAGTGATACAGGAGAGGACAGGAAAGTACAGGGAGGAGACAAGGTATGGGATCGGCAAATGACCACCGAGAAATCGGGAATCGAACTCGGGTCGCCGAAAGTGCGAAAGCACCACATGTCGGAGCGCTGCCCGCAACACCATCGGCTCAGACAAAAAAAAGACCTTGGAATAAATGGATTTATTAGGTTCTGATATTGCACCACTATAAAAAACATTTATTTTATAAAGCACCTTTATTTTTAAAGGGGACATATGATGAAAATCTAACTTTTTCCATGTTTAAGTGCTATAATTGGGTTCCCAGTGCTTCTATCAACCTAGAAAATGTTAAAAAGATCAACCTAGTAACTTAGTTTTTGTAAACCATTTTTCTGCAAGCACTTAAAAAAATATGTCATTGAAATTTGGCTCCCCTTGTGATGTCAGAAGGGGATAATTCCGCCCCTTAATCTGCACTATCCAACAACACACTGCCATTTAGTGCAGAGATCAGCTCATTTGCATTTAAAAGGACACACCCAAAATGGTACATTTTTGCTCAAACCTACAAAGTGTCAATTTTAACATGCTATAATAAATTATCTATATGGTATTTTGAGCTTAAAGGTGCAGTGTGTAATTTTTAGAAGGATCTCTTGACAGAAATGCTAAATGATATTTAAGCAATATCGCTCGAGTAGGAGTGTGATATAGCTCTATATCATCACGGCTGTGATTAGGCCAGAGGCACGAGGCCGCAGGCCGAGTGCCGGAGGCAATCACAGCCGTGATGATATAGAGCTATATCACACGACTCCGAGAGCGATATTGCTTTTATACAACAGTTCCACGGCACACGTTTGAAAAACGAAAACTAGAAAATCCTCTTTGTTTGAGAACTACTTCTTCCGCCACGGATTTGAGGGCGGCCAGAATGACAGGTAAAACTTTCGGCTGCTTTGAAGCTCATACAACTCAATGGACGGAAAAGCCGTTACTTTATATTACCGTTTATTGGTCACAAAGTGTAGTTTTAAGATTAGTTCAGTCGAGAATGTATCTGTATTATATTTAAATCTGCAGTCGATTAGTAAAGATAGCGCCTGTTTGAACGTTTGCTTAGTAAGATTCGGTACGAATGAGAACCAAAGCATGAGCGGACGTCAGTGTTCACTCGCCCTGCTGACCACCGCCCTCTCTGGGCTACATCTCTGAAAGGGATTCCCTGGCTCTCATGTTGGCCTTGTTTGTTTATGATCGTCAAAATTAGATCAAATCAGCAGTATTTGGTGTCATGATCAAACTACTTGTTTTTTATTCATATTTAGTGTCTTTTGTGTTGTTATTGTTGTGGCGCGAGGTAAAAGTTAATAAAACTATGGTTGTGTAACGTTACTATTGCTTTCTCATTTATTCTTAACGCGATACGAGCACTCGATTATTATTATTAAACTTTGCTCTTGTCAGTACTATACAAAACGGTTTTTTATAAGTGTCAGAGAGATGTTTTTGCATGCTGCTTATAAATATATCAGTGGCGATATCTCATAACATGTTTTAATAGTCACGTCACGATAAAGTAAATGATCAATGTCCACATTTAAAAGTTGGAGTGCTTACCTGCAGTTTCACTGTGTTTTCGCGTTCTGATAAGAAATATAGCTCCAGAAAAAAAGGAGTGTCTATATTCCTCTTTCCAAGTGTTAATCGTCCACACGATGTGACAAGACATTTCTCCCATTAACTTTATTAATAACTTCTGATTGGGGATTCACAGACTGATTTATGAGCTAGTAAACTAATGAGACACACGGAGAGTGATTTAAACAGCGCGTCTGTGTTTTTCCATTCAGAGATGAGCCTGCTTAGGACCTCCATTCACTAGGTGGCGGAATAATACGAAAGGTGAAGCGGTTACAGTGCCGTTATCAGCACAATATCGTATAGCTCTTAGCCAATCAGATTCGAGAACCAGAAAGAACTGTTGTATAAACAAAACTAAATTATCAGGGGTGTATAAAGACCTTTCATAATGAACCGTTATTTGTTTATTGCCTTAGAATGAGACGTTTTATCTACATACACCGAGGGTCCCCTTACATGGAAGCCGCCATTTTGTGCAGCCATGTTTCTACAGAAGCCCTTAAAGGCGGAGTCCACGACATTTGAAAGCCAATGTTGATATTTGAAATCACCTAAACAAACACGCCCCTACCCCAATAGAATCTGGACCTTCTGTTGATAGACAGAACACATACATACATACGCAACCCGGCAAGGATGTTGGTTAGTAGACACGCCCCTTACTGCTGATTGGCTATAAGTGTGTTTTGTTAGTTGGCCCGTCTCCTTTTCCAAAGCCTTTTTTCAAACATCATGGACTTTTTCACTAAGTTGTCTCCAATGATGACATGTTTGACCGGTGGCAGCTACCGTAGCTTTTCTGATGTGTTTCAAAAGCAAGAGGTGAACAATAAACTGAGCTGTTGGTTGCAATTTGCAACCTCACCACTAGATGCCACTAAAATTTACATACTGAACCTTCAAACTTCGCATATGTACTCTGGGCACACCAAAGATTTATTTACATCTTAAACAAGTCTTGTGAAATATCCCCTTTTAGAGTGTAGGTGTTGATGTTTTTCAATGGTAAGTTACCTTTTAAGAAATATTTATATATTGTATATTATTATATTTAACTTGTATGTACAGTCTGTTTTTTCACTGTAAAGTTAATACACAGCCATACAGTATGTGTCATATGTCAGACTCCAGTACAGTTGGAGTTATATTAATTAACTTCACTTGTCTCAGGGGTAATTTTCTACTCCAGTGACACCGTGACTTTTAAATATCTCGCTCTCCAAATGTTGGGCTCCTCCTGAAAAACACAACTGAGCCAATTTCTAGTTTTGTGCGGTTAATGGTGCCTTCTTAATCAAATTACAATCTGCTCATCCAAGTCTGAATGTCTGCAAATATCATTTCATATAACAATTAGCTCAATAACGGTACAAGTGTGTGTGGCATATCAAACCTCTGGCCCTAAGGAGCTTCCTACAGAGGAGTGAGAACATAAAAAAGGACGACTTTCAAAGACCAATTCAGCAGAAGGCGTAAAATATGACCAACATTACTATTTAAAGGGGCGGTTCAATGGTATTTCATGAATTCTGATTTTATTAACACAGTTATAGAGTTGTTTCCTCATGCTAAACGTAGGAAAGTGTCAAACAAGCAATTGGGCGTGCCACGTGTTACAGAGTATTTCTGTGCCAAAAGCACTTCGCCAGGGTTCGTACAAGTTTCGGAAAGTTTTTTTTCGATTACAGCTCCAGCTGACGTTTCAGGGGTTTCTATATGTATCACTTCTTTATATGGGCACTTCCCCAGAAAACCCCGCTCACCCGTCAATCAGCGGGAGACGCTAGAACTTACAAACATCACATCACGCGACACAGCTTTGTTTAATTTCAAAACTCAACAATGGTATGAAAGAAGAAGTGTTTTTGGATGAAAGGAGAAGAAAGCCAGCCTTATGGAAACAATGAATATAGTTTATTATCCGGGGTATCAGCGGAGATTTGCGTGTGTTTGATGCGCTGGACTTCATTGAAAAGTCCCAACCGGTAGTTGCATGCGGTAAGTAAGACTTCTGTGTTATTTTGGAAATAGGTGCGTGTATATTATATAAATGACACGAACATGTAGTGAATCATAAGTTAAACAGTGTTGTATAGTGTTGCATGACTCGTACTCGCTCCTCCCGAGGTAGTAACTCCTCCTTCTTCATTTTTTTGTACAATATCGTAAAGATTCGGTAAAGCTAATCTTTCTTTTATAAATCTGATTAAACTAAAGACTCTTCGGAGATATAAAGGATGTAATACTACTCTATAGGTACTCCAGATTAACATCAGAGATGCAGTAACAGCGTGAGCTTTAAAACAAAAGTAGTTCTTCCTTGTTATACTTAGGAAATGACAAAATAACTTGGCCTCAGTATTATTGACTATTTTATGAAATACCATGAAGAAATATTTGTTCATATTTTCAAATGATGTTCAAATTGGAAAATGGCTTGTACAGTATAAAAATATCTGATCCACAATCTCTTTTATAGCTTTGAAATTGTTTATAAGAGCACTGCAGTCTTCCATTTTGATCAGTGTATATTGATTTAACATTTTTGTGTCTGACATTGACATATATACTCCACATGGTAGACCAGGGAAGGACAAGATGCTTTTAACCAATTTGAAATTTTCTGGGTTCACATCACTTTGATTTAAAATAAAGCAATCTAACCAATTTATTAGCCTTTGATTTTCTAGTAAAACCTGCCATATGTCTATATATTTTTCAGTATATTTGGCCTTCACATTATAGCCAGACTTGTAAAACACATGCACCACCGTTCAAAGGTTTATTATTATTTGTGATCCTGGACCACAAAACAAGGGTACATTTTTGAGATTAAAATTTATACACCATCTGAGTAAATAAGCTTTCCATTGATGTATGGTTTGCTAGTATAAGACTATTTTAAGTGCAAAAAAATAATATTGAGAAAATCGCCTTTAAAGTTGTCCAAATGAAGTCCTTAGGAACCCATATTACTAATGATAAATACATTTTTTGATATACAGTATTTACAGAAGGAAATTTTCAAAATATCTTGGAACATGATCTTTACTTAATATTCGAATGATTTTTGGCATAAAAGAAAGATCAAGAATTGTGACCCATACAATGTAGTGTTGGCTATTGTTGCAACAAATATACCCGTGCTACTTATGATAGTTTTGTGGTCCAGGGTCACATTTCTAAAATATAATTTCTAAGATATTAAATATAAGAAGTTAAAACAAAAAAACACAAACTTAAAGATGAGTGATTATGTCCTGGTTTACTTTACCCTAAACCGGTCAACCCTTCTTATTTTGTGGCTGTATTATATAGTAAGCTCATGATTGACAGGTCTCTCTGAACTGTAACACTGAGATCTTGAAGGCTCAGGTGTGAAAAAACATCACATTGAAAGTTTTTATTCCCTGACTGCTCTCTCTGTGTGTGTAATGCGCTGGACCGGTGCTGTCAGTCGGCCCAGTGGTGACATTTTTTAATATCTCATGGCTGTGCCTCCAATACATCACTGGACCTGCACCTGGAGTACAGAAATTCAGTTCTTCTCCTCCACACCATCACAGACAGACCACTGACTTAACCTGACCTGACAGCCCATCACATACTGTACATACTCTACTATAATAGCTCTTCTGGCTTCCTAAAACACATCCCTGTAGATTTACAGTATGCACGGCAGCAATATAGATCCTAACCTGACAGATGAGGACAAATAGAGCACACATCAAATACAAAAAGCTATTAAAATCATTTTTATTATGTTAATAATGTTTTTAGTGTTTTTACTATTTATGAAAACGATAAAAGCGTGTTTGTGCATAGCCTTATTAATATTCATAAGCAAAGCCATGTATGTGCACCCATTTGAGCACTTAAAACACCTTAGCAACTGCATAGCAACAATAGTCTTCCATTACATGAGCATCATAATAAAAATGAAAATCAAATACTGTACTTGCTTCATCACTATGGTAACAAACCGCTTCTCTTTAATGGTGCTGAACTTTATCTGATCTACAAAAAGGGTTGCTTTGACCATGCCTGGCTAACACCAGACCAGTCTCATAGAGAACGAGACGTGGTCTGGGAACCATATGCTCATTTTCTCATATTTGAGGCGTGGTTTACGAATGCCCAGAGTCGTTCATTGTGCGCTCAAATGTCTATCAAATGTGTCTGTACGTAACTCAAAGCCAATAGTTTCAATTATACCAGATGACATATGTACAGCGACATAAATTCAAGCGTCAACAACAACTTTTATCAGGTGGTGAAAGCTATGCAACTAAACCGGTAGCTGTATATTGATATTAAAAAGCAACACAACTTAGTGGCACTGTGACAACCACAGTACAGGCATAATGACAATATGATATTAATAAATACCACTTACCATTTATAAGTTAAATGGACTTCATCGACGACGATGCCTAGCAGGTTGGTCCTATAAAATCCTTCTTGGATATGAAATTGTTTAACGCCAAAAGTTGCTCTTTTTTTTTATAAACTTGCGTTCAAACTACTAAGAACACTAAGGCTGCATCGAAAAGTAACTTCGCGTCTGCTGACTTTTTGGATAAACAAAACTGCTTCGGTGTGCGCATAGACGTCGTCATCGTCTTGCTGCCTCCTCCCCATTCTGTGATTGGTTGCCTATTTCAGAGGCAAAATTGATCCATAGTTTCCATGCTAGACTTGCAGCGTGAATAAATTTGCACGCAAGGCAGCATGGGGAAACCCAGGCTAGCTTTGACCTGCGATGAGGTTGAAAACACCTGGTTAATGGGTATTATCACACTCTAAAAATGCTTGGGTAACATATGGATAACCCTTCTGTTCCATGTTTATTTTTAGTTCAACTGCTGGTTAATTTAAAAGTATAGTTACCCCAAAATGAAAATAAGCCCACATTTTACTTACACTCAAGGCATCCAAGGTGTATATGACTTTCTTCTTTAAGTCAAACACGGGTGAAGTTATTTGTTTAATTATATTCTAGTTCTTTTCAGCTATTAAATGTCTTGAGGTGAGCTATTCTTTCTAGGGCTGCAACTAACGATTATTTTCATAATCGATTAATTGTTATTTTTCGATTAATCGACTAATCGGATAAAAGCATAAATATTTAATCAATTAGATCTTTCACTTATCAGCTAAATAAGGCACTACATTAGGGTAGCATGTAACGTCACAGACCAACTAATCGATGATGAAATTCTTTGACAACGAATATCATTATTGATTTTTATCGATTAGCTGTTGCAGCCCTAATTCTTTCAAACCCAACAGTTTGGTTTGTCCATATTTTACCCAAACTAGGTTTAGGCTAAATATGCGTCGAAAAACCCTGGCATTTTTGTAGTGTACATAATCTGCCTGCACATCAGAGTCCTGCACAAGTCCATTTTTGGAGACCTGCTCCCGCCCGTACCCACAAAGTTCAGCACCAGGTCCGACCCGTCACCAGTGATAATATCACAATTAAATCCGCACACGCTAAAATCATTCCAATTAAAGTGCTTTATTTTTTATCTCGTACCTCTCTCAACATCACAACAGCGTCATGAATGGGCTAATGAAACAGGCTAGTGTGCTTTGTTTTGCGCCATTCAAGTAGCCTACCATCGGGACCTAAATAGGTTATATGGAACCTGATAACTATACACAAATAAGTTAGACCTATTAATGAAAAAAAGAACAAGAAAAAATACAACCTACCTACACAACCCCTGCTTCGAAATGCTTTCTAAGAGAAGACGTTCCCAGCTTCCGGCTATCAACGGCAAAACGTTATACAACTCGTGCAACGCTAGGCTACAAGTAGGATCAACAAAGGTCACGCACTGTCACAGCGGTGGTGAGGTAATGGGTCAAATGTCATATGTTGCGCATGTAATGGTATTTAAGACATACAAATATTGCACATATTTTCATTCCCACTACTACCCGCCCACACGAGTTAATTATCCGCCCGCATCTCCGCCCGTAAAATTTAGGAATTTGTACAAAACTGTCCCTGATTGGCCAGCTAACCTGTACGTTGTGATTGGTCTGAATACCTCTGACGTCAGCCAGAAATGTGACGCTCCTTACCATGTTTGAAAGAATTATGATAATGTCGGTCTGCTCTACATCACCAATCCCAGGAAGTAAACTGTTGCCTACAATCCGTGTGTTTGTTGTAGTCCAAGAAAAGAGATTTACATTGGAGACCATAACTCGTGTTATCGTTTACTTTGGTGTTTGTACCTTTTGCATATCGTTAACATTTACTAATACGCACTTACACACCAAAGGAAATGTAAAAACGTAAATCGGACAATAGGTGTTCTTTAATAACTGACTCTCACATTTGCACACCAGCAGTCAGCAAAGCAGGCCAAAATAAACCTTAAAGCTAAACCTTCATGATGCAGACAGGATTGATAGTCACATTAACTGCCACCTGTCATCACCGAGACCCTGAGCCTGGAGAATACAGAGAACTCATCTGACATCTGTACAGTTTGTGACCCTTCAGCCAAAGTCTTTAAAAGTCCAGCGCTCTCTCTCCACCATGCAGCCATGTAGAGATCTTTCAACTCTTATTCTTGCTGAAAGGGTATAAATTGGCAAGGGCTGAAGTTAACATGTTTGACCTTTTCATTCAAAGACTGAGGCATCAATAAATGTCTCCCACCAGGAGAACTCCGACTCGCATGGTAACAAAAGCATCATTAACTCAAGCCTGAACCATGAGGCATTATTAGCAGTCTGGAAAATACGTGGATCTGTGGTCTTATGAGCATGGTACCCAAGAGCCCCAAAAGAGAGGCTGAATTTCAATTTTGTGCTGATCAGAAGCATCACAGCCAAGCAGGACTGAAACAAAAGTGCCCTTTAGGTTTAGCCTTTTGGCTTATTTTTAAGGCATCACATTGTCCCTAGCTGTCACTGTGTGGTACCCTTTAAAAAGTACACAAAATGTTCCTTATAGTGCACCTATTTCATTGCTAAAAAACAATGTTATTTTGTGTATTTGTTCTAAAACAATGTGTTTTATAGTTCAAAAAACAGATTACCGTACTTTTTTGTAGCTCCAGATTTCACTTTCTTCTTAAAACGCACAGATTTGAAAAGCTCTGGGATAGTTCACCCAAAAATGAAAATTCTGTCATAATTTCTCATCCTTATGTCGTTCTAAACCTGTATGAGTTTTTTATTTTGATGAACACTAAAGAAGATATTTTGATAAATGATGTTAAGCACACAGCTGATTGTAATCACTGATGTCCATAGTAGGAAAACAAATAAAATGGAAATATTGTGATAAATGATGAAGAAGATATATTGATAAATGAGGGTAAGCACGCAGTTGATGGTACCCATTGAATTATTTGTTTTTCCTACTAAAGAAGTTTTTGGGTGAACTATCCTTTGAAAGGGGGAAAAAAGGTACTTTAGATTATAAAAATATATAAAGCAAATGGTTCTTTAAAGACTGAATGGTTCTTTGAGGAACCAAAAACGTTCTTCTATGGCATCGCTGTGAAAAATGTTTATTTTTAAGAGTGTATCTATGGTACATATTAACTCATTCGCCGGCAGCTATTTTTTGAAAAGTTGCCCGCCAGCTTTTTTGTGATTTTCACAAAAGTTTCACAAAAATGCCTTCCAGGAAAATTTTCTTCTAAAAATATTTAAACACAAATATTTCAAATGAAAGAAAAAAACATCTGCTTTCAAACAAACAATAAACACATAAACAAAAAAAACAAACCAAACGGGGAAAAGTTTCATCCTATCTATATTTTTCAAAAAGCTGAAACAATTGCATTTTTCTGAAGGAATTTTGTTAGAGATTAGATTCAGAGCGATTATCAAAACATTAACAAAAAATATTATTGCTTCAGTTTTTTTTAAATTGGGTAATCTAGTGGATAATCGCAGGTATTAAAGATTAACATAAAACCTCATCAGGAACACCTTTTTTATGCAAATGTTTTCTCGAGATAACTTGTCAATGACGGGGAAAGAGTTTAGACCATTTTCTTAAAAAAATCCAGATAATTTACTCACCACCATGTCATCCAAAATGTTGATGTCCTTCCTTGTTCAGCCGAGAAGAAATTATGCTCCCCGAGGAAAACATTCCAGGATTTTTCTCATTTTAATGGACTTTATGGACACCAACACTTAACACTTAACTCATCACTTAACATTTTTTTCAACGGAGTTTCAAAGGACTATAAACCAGGGGTCCCCAACCTTTTTTTCACCACGGACCGGTTTCAGCTTTAAAAAAAATTCACGGACCGGGGGGGTTGGGGTCGCTGAGTTGCTGTTCAAACATGCTGAAAATCCTCCTTTTCAAAATGTACGTTTTAAAGGGAAGTAAAGATAACAACCATGCATTAGGAAAATTAATAATTGCTTTATTTAGGCTATAGTATATTTTCTATTGTTTTTTACTTTCATTGTTTTTACTAGTTTGCCTGCCCATTTAGTCTTATTAATTAATGGAACCTAAACGAACTTGGCTTGCTGTTCTCGAAGGCAGCTTGAATCTTGGTCGGGCTCGAGACCCAATTCCAAGTAACAGAAGAGAAGAAAAATGCAGTGAAGGAGGAGAGGTGCCAGAAAAATTGTGGCTGGGTGCAGAGGCACGGAGACTCACGTTTACCATGATTAATGATGATTGACAAGTTTAGGTTCCTTTCAAACCTACGTTAAAAGTGTAGCCGTTAAAATATTATTAGCCTAATAGTTTATTTTGATCATGGTGCTACGATCGATGGATAATTCTGAAGTTGTTTTAAAGAAGAATAATAATAATTACTTTTCAGTCATTTGCGCTGTCACACAGTTGAACGTCTCCGCATATGTACATCATTGCGACATACATTTACAAATGTTTCATAAAGTCATACCTCCGCAATTCTTTGATCGATTGTGTTTTAGAAGTACTGTATGCTCAAACTCTAATGACAGCATGTGATCGCTGATGCACTGGTAGAGAGAGAGAGGCGGAGAAAAAGAGAGAGAGCGCGGCTCTGTACAAAAGTGGAAATGATTGATGTTATTTGAAGTCGGCTCTTAAAGTACAAAATACCCGATTAAGCTATTACGTGGCTATTATAAAAAAAATTTCGGGACGTTCTTGCGACCCGGTGGCAACTTGTCCACGACCCAGTACTGGGTCGCGACCCGGTGGTTGGGGACCTCTGCTCTAAACGATCCCAAACGAGGAATAGGGGTCTTGTCTAGCAAAACGATTGTCATTTTTGATAAAAGAGGCACTTTTAAACCACAACTTTTCGTCTATCTCCGGTCCTGTGAAGCGTCAGCGCGACCTCACGTAATTGCGTAGTGGCGTAGAAAGGTCACGTGTTACATAAAACGCACTTTTGCGGACCATTGTAAACAATAAACTGACACAAAGACATTAATTAGTATCATTCCACATACAACAACTTCGGAAAGGTCCTCTTTCTCCACACTTGTAAACACTGGGGCGAAGTTTCGCATACATCATCCGTGACCTCTTGACGTGATGACGTATTGCGTGAGATCGCGCTGGCGCATCAGTTTTAAAGGGAACTGCCCCAGTGACAGCTTGGGACCATATTTTAACCATTTATTTGGACACTGCAGACCACACACGGTTTTGTTAGGAACAACAAAATAAAGTTATTTGTCTGTCTGTTCAACAATTTATTAAATGGGCACTTGCCCAAACTGAGCATCTACTGTGAGAAGCTGAGGTGTGAAGTAGACCTGCTGGTTGCTATTAAGGTAAATTCAAAAACTCAATTCTTTGCATTGTGGATTTGGCCTGCTTATCTTACACAGCTCATTAAACTCACCAAAGACACTGAGCTCTCACAGCGAAAACAATTAAAGATAAGATGAGAATGGAGAGAGAGAGTATGTGTGTTTGGAAAAGAGGGAGAGAGAGAGCTTTCTGTATGTGTGAGAGGAATGTGATTCTTGGAAACCCTTCAGAGGTTTTTTACAGTGCTCCGAAGGGTTTTTGTTATGAACTTCAAACGTGTTTTTAACACTTTCTGCATGCTGAACATTTGAAAAATCTAATTAAACTTAACAACATTGAAGAAATATGTGAAGTAAAAGATTCAGGGCTTGAGGAACCAGATAAAATGAATGTTCAGTTTTCTGCATGTTCAGTGACCATTCACTTTTATGGTATGGAAAAAGCATTAACATTTACAAAGTATTCTTATGCTGCCTATCCACCACAAATGATGGTCGATACCAGAAGTCATTAATTTTCTTATGGAGAGTCGCACAGGGGCATTGGGGTTGCGAGAACCACCACGGTGAGACAAATGTTTTACATGCCTACAGCTTTGGCTGTGTTTGATGTATTTTCATGAGAGATTCCTGTTCCTGTATTAGATTCCTGAATTGTTTGCGAGTCCAACGATACCAAACATGCCAGGTTTTGATTGACGGTTAGTCCAGTGTTGCGATTTAGCGCTTAAAATACATTCGCGAGTAGCTGTTTTTTATCTCATTAATTTGCATTCATTTATTTATTCCACTGTGGTGAATATTCGTAGAACGAATTCTCTTGCACTGGAATGCCCTTCTCTACCATGTTGGCATGGATTTGCGATCAAACTGAAATTGAATTACAACTGCCACTAGGAGGCGAACTCTGACAGTTTCCGAACATCGTGCAGAATGGAAAAGTGGCATTAACCCTCCTGTTATGTTCAAAAATTGACCCTAAATAGTTTAATATATGCTAAATAACTTAAATTTTAAAGCAACACCAGAGTTTTTTTTACCTTAAAATAATGTTTCCAAAAAAGTTTCAGTCGTTCATCCACTCGAAACAGGGTGAACGGCACTTTCACATTCGCTTTGCAGCCCTCTATATCGGCCAAAACCGCACTAAAGAAGTTTCCAACCGTCGAGTCGCGGTCCTGTAGTTTGGATGAAAACTACAAAAACTTGCTTTACGTCAGACCAGCTTTGCTGCAGTAGGCTAAATTATTTACGACAGTGGTAATGGACAATTACGCTTCTAACCTGTAGGGGGAGCAAAGACCAAAAACTCTTTAGTGTTGCTTTAAAATAAAATTGTAGGAAAAACTTTTTTATTTTTTATATATATACATAAATTGTTTATTTAATAGATACATTTCTATGAAAGTTTATATTTTGTAGCACATGAATTTAGTAAAAAAAAAAAGTATTAATGAAAATAATATATACCTTTTTTTTTAGAAGAGTTTGAGTACTGTATTTACATTTATATACTTGGCAGACACTTTTATCCAAAGTAACTAAAAGTAACTTCAAGTCAAAAAGTATCAAGGAAAAATCAAAAAGTAGGTTTAAAGGTTTAAAAATACAATTAGCATATTTTTCAGACATGTGAAATCACCCCAAACATAATAGGATGATTAATGAACGACAATTTTAAATTCGGGAGAATAATAATTGAAATATGTTTCAATTATTTTTAAAAGTTACTTTCAGTGTAGTCAGGTTAGTGAATTAATATCAAATAAAATATCAATATCATTTTCATGTCTCTTTGATGACAAATCTGCCTGTCATAACCAACGAGATCGGCAGGAGTCTTGGGGGAAGGTGAAGCATTTTCTTACAGCCGTATGATGTCAGAGATGTTTATGTGAGGGCACCACAGACAACCAAATACAACAAAGCCAAGCGTTTCCTCAAGAAAAATGCACAGCGGATAGTGCATACACGTGGAAACTATTTTAATACTAGCCTCAACTATTCACAGCCTGACCCACAAATCATGCTTGTGTTTTTATATGCTTATTTGTTAATGTGTATTCCTGGATGATGCAGGACACCCTGTGGCTTAGCATACGTTTAGCAAAAATAGATGTTACAACACCAGCACTACAGGGTTTGCTCAAATCCGGAGAGAGCTAAACATGACTGATATTGTTGTCTTGAACCACTTAGCAAAAGACCACACTTTAAATGCCCTCTGAACTCTGCTATTGTCTTAGGGACAGCAAAAAGTTCTCATGAGACAGATTAATTTTGTGCTAAAGAGAGAACATTGTGATTTGTCCACACAGGACGATGAGTTAATTGGGAAGACTAACTTTGCATTCACACCGCCATCGGTGAGAGCATCAAAAGGGGCCGGAAGTCATTTTTAATAAAAGCCGACGGCAAGCTCCGGTGCGTCTAGGACGATGTGAGCATCGATGAGAGTTGAAATCAGGTCAACTTTATGGTAATGAGCTATGACGCCGTTCGGCGGTAACCAATCGGAAGGCGGAAACGTTCACACCAGCCATGGAAGAGGCGGCAAGCATGAGTGATTTACATGTTAAAGGACAAGTTTGGTATTTTACACTTAAAGCCCTGTTTTCAGATTGTTTATGATGAAATAGAACGGTTTTGACTGAAATTTCGACATATGATGCTGGCCCGAGAATTTTCGGTTTTTGTTGTATCAGCCCCACCTTTACAATGGGTGTATAGGTGCACAGGAACAATCCTTCCTAAAATGCATTAAACTTTCGTTTACAAAGATGTGAAACTCACCGAGTGGTCAGGGGTGTTCACTGATATGCTCACACAAAAATCGCTGCAAAAGATGCTTTCCAACAGGTTTTATCGTAGTTTTTGTCCAACTCCATTGACTTGTATTAGATGTGCTGTGAGGTACTGTATTACTCCGCCGCCGGGAACTTTGTTTGTATTCTTGCAATTGGCAAAGGCGGGTTATCGCCACCAACTGGCCTGGAGTGTCTATTATTCAAGCTCTCTACGGAAGAATATACGGGTGTGAGGTGTTTGGAAAAATAGGTCCACAAGTTTACAACGAATGCTAAAACACCTGTTGGAAAGCATCTTTTGCAGCGAATTTTGTGTGAGCATATCAGTGAACACCCCTGACCACTCGGTGAGTTTCACATCTTTGTAAATGAAAGGGTTAATGCATTTTAGGAAGGATTGTTCCAGTGCACCTATACAGCCATTGTAGAGGTGGGGGCTGATACAACAGAAACTGAAAATTCTCGGGCCAGCATCATATGTCCAAATTTCATTCAAAACCGTTCTATTTCATCATAAATAATCAGAAAACAGAGCTTTAAGTGTAAAATACCCAACTTGTCCTTTAAGTCAATGCAAAAACGCGAATAGGCATCCTGCGGCGCCGTACTTGCAAATGGCGTGGCACGGATGGCGCACAATGTGTGGAAGGCGCGGAACGCGTGGTTGATGTTGAGTGTTCTTTTAATGAAATGAGTGTTGCCACGGGAAACGCGCAAAAATTTGGCGAAAAAATCTAGCCGCATTAACCAATCAAGAGCTTTGCTTTAGTAGTGACGTGTTTACAGGAAGTAGCAGAACCCCCTCCCATGACGCGAATTTCTGCGTGAATGTCTCAAATGACTAGAATTACACGCGTGGCTTTCACGCACGAATGAAGTGAGTAAACTCAAAATGTTCAAGCGTCCAACCATGCGCGAATAGCGCGTTTTTGCCGCCTCTTCTGCCTCTGGTCTGAACACATAGTAAGGGTATTTTTACAAACAACAATATACTATAAAGTTTTGCATACAGAGTACATTGTCAAAAAGGCGGAAGCTTGACGATTTCCGGCGACATGAACGACAGTGATCAGGAAGTGTCCAGCTACGAGACAAAGGTGAGAACAGTTTAACTTTATGCAAATGACGAGCGACATTTATCACAAAGCAACAAAAACACACACATTTTCCTCCTGTTTAATCCCAATGGTTCAAGCCCTCGGTCGCTTTGCCAACAATCCTGACCAAAAAGCTTTTCTTTTGTTTAACTATACACCAGCCACACAGCAAGAGGATTTATGTGGATCTTTTCCTTTCACACAAGCCAACAGATAGCAGAAGGTTATTGATTTTTTAGAAACAGCATTCACTTGCTAAACTTCCTGTTAGTTATTGTCTCAATAGGACTGTTGGAGATAATTGGAGAATAATGAGAATGCACTGTACGGTTAAGTCAGTGACTAAAGCAGCGGAGCAATATTACTGCATTACCGTTAAAGCGAATTACAAAGAGGAACCCTGCTTTATAAGCGTACTGTACCTGTACTCTGCTATGTTCCAGCGCGTTCTCCAGTTCCTGTTTGGCAGCTGCTGTTTCCTGTTGATGGGTCTGACGCATGTGTTCAATAGCTGATGCGTGAAGATGGTTCAGTTCTGAACGTAAGGATGCTTAAATGAAAGGAAAAGAGAGCGACGTAATGAGAAAAGAACAATGAACAACCGAACTAAAATATCATTCATCTCCAATGCCTAAATGGGTGGAAATGGAGATGTCGCTCTCTCCTCCACCTGCAATTTCCTCTCAGTGCTCCATTATTACCATTATTTCCAATCATACTGCATTTTAGTGAGATTTCGAGCTATAATTGGATCATGCCTTCAAATGGTTTCATCTGAGGGCCCAGATTGTACATGAAACATCATGTACAGTCCCAACACAGTATCAAATCATTATATACAAGTACAAAAGATGTCTTAAAGGTGCAGGGTGTAAATTTTAGAGAAGGATTATTGACAGAAATGCAGTATAATATAGATAACAACATTTTGGGTTGTATAAAGACCTTACATAATGAACCGCTATGTATTTATTAACTTAGAATGAGCCTTACATGAAAGTCGCCATTTTGCGCTGCCATGTTTATACTGTACAGTACCGCCAAATGGATAAACGACTACAGAGCGTGCTTCGTCATTATGTTGTCTCAGACGACGACATGTTTGTCCTGTGGCGGCTACCGTAGCTTCTCTATGTGCTTCATAAGGGAGGGGTGAGTGGTGGACTGTAATTCACAACCTTACCACTAGATGCTGCTAAAATCTACACACTTCACCTTTAAAACATTGCATAGGCCCAATAATATGCAAATTACTAATAAAGAGGAAAAATTACAATTATGATTTTGGTTTGTTAGTGTAATGCTCGCAGACAATAATTCACAACAAAGATACTGTGGTGGACCCGAATCCCGTTTACAGTGTTTGTGGTGTTTTACCCAGCATGGCCTTGCCCTCGTCTTCGAGCTCGAAGCGGAGAGTCTGCAGTTCCTGTTCTGACTGCTGCTTCAGTGTCTCAATGTTCTGCCTGTGAGCTTCACGCAGAGACTGAAGCTCCATGTGATGTTGCTGGCGGAGACGCTCTTCTAGCTCCTGAATGTGCACACACAAACACAAAATACATTTTTAGTTTTAAGAAAATATAAATGCACATGGCAGCTTATTTGAGCAATTCAACCAACGATTCATTGAAAGAAAGAAGACGGCATTCAAATAAAAAATAAATACAGAAATAATAAAAATACATATCATTTTATCTAAACCAACCCATAAACTTTAATAATTAAGAAAAACTATAAATAACTAGCATAAACCATCCATGCCCGGCAGCAACCACCAATAAGAAGCATAAACTTACAATAACCAGCATAAATCATGAACAATCAGCAATAACCATCAATAACCAGCATTAACCTTAAACCTTCAATAACCAGGGTAAACCACCAATAACAATCATAAATCATCAATAACCAGCATAAACTATCAAAAAAAAAAGAGTAATAGCCACCAATGACCAGCATAAATCATAATTAACCAGCATAAACCATTAATAAAGACCATTAATGCTCCATAACCAGCATTACCTAAAATAAACCACCAAAAAAAACATATATTAACCAGCATAAACCATTAACAACCAGCTCAAAACATTAACAATCAGTACACTGTAAAAAAATACTTTGCTGCCTTAAAATTTTTGTTAAATGAACTAAGATTAACAAGTCATGTCAACAGAGATGAATTGTCACAACTTAAAAAATATAGCTGAGAAAAGTCAACTTAATTTTACAAGTTTTTTTTACAACTCACCTGTAGTTATAACAACTCATCTCTACTCAAGATAAAAATAGTAAGTTGACATAAATTGTAAATCCAAGTTGATTCAAGAAAAAAATGTAAAGGTGCAGTGTGTAAATTTTAGCGGCATCTAGTGGCGAGGTTGCGAAATTGCAGCCAATGGCTCAGTCCACTGCTCTTCCCTAGTATTTGAAACGCATAGAAAAGCTACAGTAGCCACCACCAAAAAAAAAATGTAATGAACGGAGACAACTTAGGAAAAAAAAAGTTTGTCCATTAAGGGTTTCTGTAGAAAAATGGCAGCACAAAATGGCAACTTCCATGTAAGGGGACCCTTGGTGTACGTAGATAAAAACGTCTCATTCTTAGGTTATAAAAACATAACGGATCATTATAAAAATGTCTTTATACACCCCTGATAATATAATTTAGTATATTATTTTGCATTTCTGTCAAGATATCATTTTAAAAATTACACACTGCACCTTTAAAACAGCAAAGTATATTTTACAGTGTATAAACAACATTCAATAATCAGCATTAACCACAAATAACCACCCAAAACCAGCATAGACAAATCAACAATCAGCACAAACCACCATTAATAACCAACATGATATATAATCATCAATAAATAAATCTATAAATATCCAACATTAAATGCCATCAATAACCAACTATCAACAACTGTCATAAACCATCAACAACCAGCATTAACCATTAAAGGGACACTCCACTTTTTTGAAAATATGCTCATTTTCCAGCTCACCTAGAGTTAAACATCTGATTTTTACAGTTTTGGAATCCATTCCGCCGATCTCTGGGTCTGGCGGTACCACTTTTAGCATAGCTTAGCATAATCCATTGAATCTGATTAGACCATTAGCATCACCCTAAAAAATAACCAAATAGTTTCGATATTTTTCTTATTTAAAACTTGACTCTTCTGTTGTTACATTGTGTACTAAGACCGACGGAAAATTAAAAGTTGCGATTTTCTATTCAGATGTGGCTAGGAACAATAATCTAAAAATAACTTGTAATAATCAATATGGTTGCCGCGGTGACAGCATTTTCCCACCGGTTAATCGGCGCGTCACAAACCCGGTGATCCCGGTATCACCGGGTGGGAGGGGCTTATAAAAGCGCATGCAGTCGTGCACATTTTACTTTCACTTTTGAATTACGCAACTGTTTAAATCAGTAATTCTCAAAGTGTGGTCCGCGGACCACTGGTGGTCCGCCAAACCCCCCCAGTGGTCCGCCAAAAGATGACCTAAACTAGGCAAGTGTTTATACCAGGGGTTCTCAAAGTCCGAACTTCGGTCCGGATCCGGACCCGCGTCCACTTCATATTACAAGTGCATTAATTTCTATGTGATTGCTAAATGTGTGCATTTGCTACTTTAAGAGTATTCCTGGTCCGAAAATAAAACGAGTTATTAAAAAATTTCCTGTGTGACGCTGTAGCCATCAAACCCAGATATTATGCACAGCTACTTCATGCACTACGGCTTTTGATATCAATCTGAAATCACTGTTGGTTTGAGTCGTTTAAAACATGCATTTGAAAAAGCAACACTCGTCAAACATAATCACTATACATATTCTTTATTATCATGAAAATACCTGAAAACGTTTGAAGAACAGCAATATAAATATATCCTTAAGACATTTCCTGGAGCTGCGTGTGTCTGGTTCTTCGTTTGCAGCGCATATTGAGTTTCTGCACGAGAGCGCCCCCTGGCTTATGGATGTAGCGTCATTTCACCGTAATTCATTGAGACTAAGCATTATTTCTTGTGTTTATGTTTAAAAAAATATTTTTAGTTTAAATGCAAAATACACTTATGTTTTTCCCAAACTATTTGTGCTGATTTGTTATATAAACAAATGATTTACATAAAGTTTTTCCGGACCTATGTAAATGATGAGAATTCAGATTTGGACCTTTGAATGTAAACTTTGAGAACCCCTGGTTTATACAATTGTCACTTATTTAAGTAGATTTTTAATGCACTTGTGATATCAGTTCTTGCCTTTCTGTTTTAATAACATAAAAATGGATCGGTTGGCTAAACCAAAGAGGAGTCAAAATAAAAGATCAAGCATCAACTGAAAGCAGCTAAAATCCACAGATCCACAGATCTATTAGTTTTGTAATGTAATAGTTTTTGTTCATGTGTTAAATCCCTGTAATTTCAGTGATTTTGGACATTAAGGGGAAAATTTTTTCCAGTATTTTATTGTTACCATAGTTACAATCATAGACTTCATATACCCACCACCTCAGTTTTAGTATGTTTAATTGCATTTTTTTCTACACATGTGCAGTTTGTTGTTCATATTAAGCTGCAACTCATTTCACATTTACTTTTTCAAATGAAATAAAATTCATATAATAATTTCTGAACATAGCATTGCATTTGTTTTTAAAAAATTAGTTTTTGACTTGAAACATTTGCATATTAAACTTAAACTTAGCGTATCCTTCCTATTTTGTTGTTTTTTGGGGGAGTGTTAGAGTGAGATTCTGTTAGGTGGTCCTCAGAAAAAAATTGGAAGATAAAGTGGTCCTTGGGCTGAAAAAGTTTGAGAAACACTGGGTTAAATGCATCGCTTGCGTAAGCTGCGTTAAATCGTGTATAGATTTGCGGCTACTTCTCCATAAAATGCTGCTTGACTGATGGGTTTATTATTTTTCTTGATGAAAAACACAACAACAAAATGATCTCACTTATATTAAACATCATATATGTATATTATAACAAAAATGAGTAAGCACGCTGCTTCTGACATCATCTGGTCAGTCAGCTCTCCTTGCAAACTCTGACAGGAAAGAAATCTGACACCTGCTGCTCTGTGATGTGACGCGCTGAATTCAGGCAACAGACACACATTTAGTGTGTTTGCTCTCTCTAACGAAACTAAATGATTTAATTACACGAAAATATCAAAACGACGGTGAAAGACGGTGTCGCGGTGGGCAAGTGATCTAACCGGTGAGAGGCTAAAGCACCGGTTATCACCATTTCACCGACTATCGCGGCAAGCCTAATAATCAATGACTTGGCTGCTGTACCATGGCTGCAGGAGGTGCCTGGCATTTCCCTAGCATTTACCACCAATAACCAGCACAGACCATCATAACATAATACAATAAACCATCAACAATCAGCATAAACCACCATCAATATCCAGCACGAAACACCATCAATAACCATCAACAACTGTCATAAACCATCAATAGCCATTATTAACAGCATAAACCAGTATGGAAATGTTATAGGTTTAGTTGGGCTTTTTTATCAGGAAATCTTTAGAGATAAATAGGCCTTCCACAAAGACATCTCAACACAGACTTAATTACAACTACATTACTGGCACACAAACTCAACAAGCAGCCAGGAACATATTTGTAAATGTAATGTTGTACTTCTGATGCGCCATGAGTGCCAATCACAGGAACTATTACTCTATTAGGGTGCACTTAAACATCTTTGCGAGCTTGTTGGGGATTTTGGATGTCTGCCGTTTCATACCCAGCCAGAGGAACGTGATTCCGGCACCTCGAATTAGATCAAGCGAATGAACTTGCTTGAATGTGTAGAGATGCATTGACCTGATGAGGGGTAATGCAGGCCATTCGCCTCCACTAAAAGCCACTTTACAACTGGTGATATCCAACAGAGACAAATTAGATCAAATGCTTCAAAAAACACGGACTGCATTAAGCCATTTTGCAAGACCACGCTAAAATATGTAAATGTTGTTTAATGCCATAACAATCAAAATAAACAAAAACAGGCTGATTGATCAACTGAGACATATAAAAGGATGCAACACTTAGTTCATGTTAATGTCAGCATTTATTAATACATTTTTAAAATTAAAAGTTGTAACATTGGTCAATGCATTAGTTAATGAACTAACATGAACTGGCATTAACTAACATTAACAAAGATAAATAAATGATGCAAAAACTATATTGCACATAGTTAGTTAATGCATTTACTAAAATGAGAATAATTTTACTAAACATATTTTTGTATGTGATCATGCACAACTGTGTACCTCATGCTGTTGTGCTCGCTAAGTACTGCAGTGTTGTCTGTAGTGTAAACCTCACCAAAGCGGCTACATAAAACTGAAAAGGTCAGATCATGTCCATCATTCAGACAGTGATCACAGAGCACACTGCAGCCCGAGGCATTTTAATGAAGCACACAAACACAGATGCATTTAGTTTGAATGACTAGAACAGAATACACACACACACACACACACACACACACACACACACACACACACACACACACACAGACAGACAGACACATCTGTTCCCACTCATAACAACACTGGGTCATTTTCACCTCTTCAAGTGCTACTACAGCGTTGCCGCATCCCAATGTGAAAAGCTGAAGTGGTGAAAATGACACTTTATTTACGGAAATTACAAGGATCCTTCCACATAGTTTGGAGAGAATTTACGTGAGTTATTTGGGGATTCGACACTTCGTCATTCGTGAAAACGTTCAACACTTACTCATTCATAACCCATACAGTTTCCATGCATTATAAATGAGAAAATCCCCAACAAGCATCTACATACACTACAAAACTTTTTTCCAATTTAAAGGGATACGCCAGCCAAATATCAAAATAACCCCATGATTTAGTCACCCTCAAGCAATCCGAGATACACTCACCTAAAGGATTATTAGGAACACCATACTAATACCGTGTTTGACCCCCTTTCGCCTTCAGAACTGCCTTAATTCTACGTGGCATTGATTCAACAAGGTGCTAAAAGCATTTTTTTAGAAATGTTGGCCCATATTGATAAGATAGCATCTTGCAGTTGATGGATATTTGTGGGATGGCACGAAGCTCCCATTCCACCACATCCCACGGATGCTCTATTGGGTTGAGATCTGGTGACTGTGGGTGCCATTTTAGTACTGTGAACTCATTGTCATGTTCAAGAAACCAATTTGAAATGATTCAATCTTTGTGACATGGTGCATTATCCTGCTGGAAGTAGCCATCAGAGGATGGGTACATGGTGGTCTTAAAGGGATGGACATGGTCAGAAACAATGCTCAGGTAGGCCATTTAAACGATGCCCAATTGGCACTAAGGGGCCTAAAGTGTGCCAAGAAAACATCCCCCACACCATTACACCACCTGCACAGTAGTAACAAGGCATGATGGATCCATGTTCTCATTCTGTTTACGCCAAATTTTGACTCTACCATCAGAATGTCTCAACAGAAATCGAGACTCATCAGACCAGGCAACATTTTTCCAGTCTTCAACTGTCCAATTTTGGTGAGCTCGTGCAAATTGTAGCCTCTTTTTCCTATTTGTAGTGGAGATGAGTGGTACCCGGTGGGGTCTTCTGCTGTTGTAGCCCATCCGCCTCAAGGTTGTGCGTGTTGTGGCTTCACAAATGCTTTGCTGCATACCTCGGTTGTAATGAGTGGTTATTTCAGTCAAAGTTGCTCTTCAATCAGCTTGAATCAGTCGGCCCATTCTGCTCTGACCTCTAGCATCAACAAGGCATTTTCGCCCACAGGACTGCCGCATACTGGATGTTTTTTCCCTTTTCACATCATTCTTTGTAAACCCTAGAAATGGTTGTGCATGAAAATCCCAGTAACTGAGCAGATTGTGAAATACTCAGACCGGCCCATCTGGCACCAACAACCATGCCACGCTCAAAATTTGTTTAATTCACCTTTCTTTCCCATTCTGACATTCAGTTTGGAGTTCAGGAGATTGTCTTGACCCGGACCACACCCCTAAATGCATTGAAGCAACTGCCATGTGATTGGTTGATTAGATAATTGCATTAATGAGAAATTGAACAGGTGTTCCTAATAATCCTTTAGGTGAGTGTATAATGTGGCGGCACATTCGCCATGCGCACGTCCGCATATATGCTTAAATGCAACTTAAATGAGGCTTAACAGAGCGGGTCGACTGACGCCACGGGTGTTTGTACAGAAACTGTCACGTGAGACAGAGGTAAGGATAAATGCAATGTGCAAACATCCATTTGTGGTGGTCTATTTTAATTTTGTGGTGGACTGAGAAATAAATGAATGTATGGAGATTTATAGCATTCCAACGACGCTCCCACATGTATGATGTCACAGCAGTAGGCAGCGCAAATATTACGACACACCTATAATCCCTCCCACTCCGAAGTGTTAAAAACTCAATGCAAAAGCTAACCAACCCAAAGTGAGGTGAGCTGACCCAACCTGACCCAAACCAAAACGTGAGGTACTATGCAATAGAAAAGCGCCAATAGACATATGTTTAGCCCTCTATAAATCAAAGTGAATATATAAGACAAAACTTTGTAATCAATACTGAAGCTTAAGGTAAATTTAATGCAGTTTAAGAGCTCTAAAATTCCTCACATCAGGCCCTGTGGCAAGGTGTTGCAATATATAAATCTCTTGTGCTTTCTCAAACTAGATTTATATAGCGTTGATGAGCACATAATGTCTTTTGCTCTCTCATAAAAGATCCGGGACCCGACTATCTGTTTTCATTCTACCGAAGGTGAAAGCCTTCAAGTGACATTTCTTACAGTGCTTTAAGTCAACCTGCTACAAAAGAGCGAAATCAGGCTGGGAAGTAAATGAGAGTGCACTATATAAAAGGGCACCATTAAAGTTGCCAGGTACCCTCCTCCCAAATCCCCCTTCAGGCGCAATGACTCATCAGGCCCATATGTTCACAGCCAGCGGGCTAAGGGCGGACAGAGATGAGCGTTGTACCTACTGTGGCATCTGCGGGAATTACGTCTGGCCTTTCCGGCCTAGCTTAAAGTGCTGGTGTTTTTTTACTGGATATCAGTATAGGACTGCAGGAGGGAGGAGGGCATGTACTTTCTGCCTGTTGGAGCAAAATATCAAATGGAGGAATCACATACTCGCCGCAGTCTCCAAGGACAAATGAGCGAGGGGTAAAACTGACGTCTCTGCAGTGCTGCCGATCCCATCAGAAGCAGAGGAACGTTCCCATACTCTGACTTCAAAAGAGCAATGCTCAATATTAAAATGTAAGAAAGGGATCCCACCTCAAACAGTTAGTGGTGACTTGGCCTTTCATTTTTCCCAGGCTCACACAGAGAATAAGTGAGATACCATCACACAGCGGCGACATCGAAGTGAATCACCAATGCTAAATGAGCCAAACGTCAATAAATCAGCTTTAGAAAAGGCCGTCCACACGTCTACGCTGGACATGGTGCTTTGGAGCAGAAAGCTAATAGATTGGATTTCATAACCCTTCTGTTGGATCTCTCGCTACATGAATGACACTAACATCGAAGTCCTTATCTTTACTGCAGGGCCGCAGGGTAAAACTCACATCGAGACTTCAGTGCAATTATAATTAGCCATGAATCTATTACCACTGCCCGTGGTGAGGTAATAGATTCAACTCATCACCATGTTAAAGACTGCTGTGTATGATGTTCAATGTTTTATATGCACCATGGCTTATTAATATATGACCCTGGACCACAAAACCAGTCACAAGTCGTACAGGTATATTTGTAGCAATAGCAAAAAATACATTGTATAGGATAAAATTATAAAAAAAATTGGTACATTTTTTAATATATTCAAATTGTATTTATCATAAGTTATATGTGTTGCTTTAAAAGCAATTTTCTCAATATTAAAATTTTTATTTGCACCCTCAGATTGCAGATTTTCAAATAGTTGCGTCTCGGCCAAATATGGTCCTATCCTAATTTTAAGATGAGTCTCAATTTTAAAAAACAATTGACCCTTGTGGCTTCGTGGTCCAGGGTCACATATGTCTGTAATCCTTAGAAATGTTTTATGGAATACTGTTTAAAACAATTCAAGCCAATAACAAGAGTGGAAATGTTAGCTAATGGCGCTTTTCCATTGCATAGTACCCCACGTTTTGGTTTGGGTCAGGCCAGGTCACTTGGTGAGGTTAGCTTTTCCATCGAATTTAGTAACACTTCGGAGTGGGAGGGATTATAGGCGTGTCGTTATATATTTGTGATGCCTACTGCTGTGACATCATACAAATGAGATCATCGTTGTACATTCCCATACATATAGTCTGCCCATATTTCTCAGTCTGCCACAAAATTAAAGTTGACCACCACAAATAGATGTTTGCAAATCGCGTTTATCATTACCTCTGTCTCACACGACAGTTTCTGTACAAACACCCGTGGCGTCAGTCGACGCGCTCCGCTGAGCCTCATTTAAGTTGCATTTAAGCATATATGCAGACGTGCGTGTCGCGAATGTACCGCCACAAACTGCAAGTCTAGAAAAAAACTGCTATAATGTTCCTGATTCTCAACCTGTGGATGTTTTTCATTGCTAAAGGGGAGTTTTGGAACTTACAGCAAAGCACAGATGACAACAGGTTTACTCAAGACAGCGCAAGCTAGCATGAAGGTTAAGCTAATCTTTTACATTATAGCAGTGCTTCTCAATTACTTTCTGTAACGCCCCCCGTCGGAAGAAGGAAACAGTTCGCGCCCCCCCAACTCTCCGCCGCGACTGTAAATAGTATAATTTGTGTTTAAAATTACACATCTGCAAAACATTGTATACTTATTAACATTAAAGAAAACACAAACAAAGAAACATCAATAAACTTACAAAAAATATTAAATTTATTAACATTGTTTTTTAGTCTGTAACAGAAAAGAATTAAAATGCATCAATTTGCCTGAAATAAAAAAAAATCAATCCTTATTTAAAGTATAATATTTTTTGACCATTTGATACTGAAAAATTAAATTAAATATAATCAATAAATAATAATAAATAACTCAAGCGGCTTATCAGCGTGATTGGGGTGTAATGTCTTTAAGTGACGGTGCAAAAAAATCACTTCCTGAAAAAGTATTTTCACCGGGGTCTCACGCGCCCCCCCTGGGGGTCCCGCCCCACTATTTGAGAAGCACTGCATTATAGCAATGATGCTGGTAGTGACGATTCTCTCCAATCAGTGATCTACAGTGTTTTCGCGTCACGTTTTGGTATCAGCTCGGGTCGCTTGGAATCCCAACCGAGGTGGTACTAAAATAAAAAAAACATGTACTACGTATTGCACCCAGTGGAAAAGCCCCCAAAAGTAAGCTGACCCGACCCAAACCAAACCAAGGGGTACTATGCAATGGAAAAGCACCATAAGATGTTGCTAGTAGTTAGGGCTTAGATCAGAGTAAAAACAATGATATTGATTGAACAGTATGTCTCTATGGCATACTGTGTCAATTTAAACAATTGACCTTTAACATCTATATGGCTTAATGATATCACCAATAAACAAACTAATTCCATCTATTCTGCACCTATTGTCAGTTGGTGGGCAAGGTAGATAAAGTCAGATATGGCTCTGCCTGGAACAGTGGGTCATGAAAGTAATAGAGGTCAGTTGCTTTTATTACACTTGATATGTTCAGAGACCAGCTGTGACATGGTTTAATGAAGCCCATTACAAATCAGTCTGAGATAAACAGGAACGCGAGCGTGTATAGCCATAGGCATCATTTATAGTGGATGAAATGGGCACATGCCCATAAAAATCACAGATGAGATCTCTTTAACATCTGAGTTCTTTCCCCTAGACACAGTAAGATTAAATGGCGAGCAAACTAAAACTCTTCCTTAAAAGGCACATATTATACAAAATCCACTTTTATAAAGTGTGTGGACATAAATGTGTGTTGGCAGTGTGTGAACACAACCACCCTACAATGAAAAAAAATCTATTCACCCCTTCTTTTTGTCTTATTAGTTGCTAACTGACTGTCTTGTATTACAATAGTTTCTGCCTTCAGTGAGTTGGACGCTAGGGCTGTAACGATTAATCGTGCAAATGCGCGTTTTCTCAATGAATGAATTTGAATGAATTACGGTGAAATCCCGGCACATCCCAAAGCCAGGGGGCGCTCTCGTGCAAAAACTCCCTTTGTGCCACAAAAGTTTTTACAAATGTTAAATTACAAACGCTATAGAGGGTATGCACATAACGTCACCGACGCCCACTGAGTGGCAAAAGACAGAGCGGCAGCATTTGAGTACAGCGTGACATCGGCAAAAACACGGTAAAAACGCGTTGAAATGGGAAAAAGCTGTTGTGCGATAGACTGTAATAACAGATTAACAACAATTCGGAGCTATCGTTTTACAGACTGGCAAAAAACACTGAAAGGAGAAATAAATTGATCGTTCCTGCCAATGCCCACAGACCACAGGTGGGTTGATAAGTTGCTAGGGTCACTATCAAGCAGAGGTTTTACTTTCTACTTAAAAGTATTTTTCAAGTATTTGTATTTTATCCGTGTTTTTTTTTTTGGAAAACACATTCCAAAGCATATTATCATAATTTTTACTCTATTACATTTCATAAATACACGTGTTTGTTTACATTTAATATTTAAGTCCATTAATGTACTTTTACTCAAGATAAAGTACACAATTTTAATGTAATTAGGTACTAAATAAATATTAATATGCAATATTAAAGAATACACAGTATGATTATATGATTTAGAATGTAGTGAAGTAAAGTTTTTCCCAATACAAACATCCTAATAAAGCACAGATGCTTGGAAAATGTAACTAGTGTAACTAAGTATTGTCCACCTCTGCTATCAAGTCCAACTTAATTCAATTGATAATAGTCCGTTTTACTGGCATTTTCGCAGCAGCCCCTATGAAAACCAGCCATTTTGTTGCACATTTTGCCACTCAACCTGAGGAGCTCTCGCATGGTCACGTGGAAAAGTGACGTCAATGCATACCATCTATTCCAGGAAATGTCTACAGGAATATTTATATCGCTGTTCTTCAAATTGTTTCAGATATTTTCATGATAATAAAAATATTTTGAATGATTTTGTTTAACGAGTGTTGCTTTTTTAAATGCACGTTATCAACGACTCCGACTCATAGTGATTTTAGATTCTACTGACCAAATGTCGTAGTACAAGCTGTCCACGAAACACAGAATCGGAGCCTTGTGATTCAGAATCGATTTTAGACAGGTATTTTTAATGGGACACACGATTAATCGCTACAGCCCTATTGGAAGCTGTCTGCTATTTTTTCTATGCTTGTTTGCGAAATCATATGTGTTTTATCCCAAGCATCTCTTTTGGTAAGGGAGCGAAGAGCAATACATCATTGGCATTTAAAGGTACACACACAAAACAGTGCGTTTTTGCTCCCACCCAAATAGGGGCATTTTGGACATGCTATAATAATAAATGATCTGTGAGGTATTGTGAGCTAAAACTTCACGTAAACATTCTGGACACACCTGAGACTTATATTACACAAAAATGGGCATAATATGTGCTCTTTAAATCACCAGCATCTCAGATGCTTTCATGAGAAAAATACCCAGAAATCTCACAAATGTCAGCTCAAGAATGTCACAAACTGACCTCAGGTTTGCCAAGTCTGGGTTCAAAAGTCAATATCATGTACGATTTCTGTATGAACTAAAACATTTCTCATCAACGATATAATTTGACAGCTCCATCCTTAATCTATTTTAGCAATTGTCTCATTTGTTAAATTTTTTATTCTACCAAGCAACTTTTGGAGAAACTTCTGAGACAACCCAGCAAGCAATTTTGCATTTTAAAGATGTCTAATAGCCTTCCAAACACAGCCCAGACGTCTATAGGCTAAAACAAAGCAAAATTTAGGCTGTCAGTGGAAATTAAAGGAACACGCCCTGATTTTGGGAATTTAGCTTATTCACCGTATCCCCCAGAGTTAGATAAGTCCATACATACCTTTCTCATCTCCGTGCGTGCTGTAACTCTGTCTGACGCAGCCCCCGCTAGCTTAGCTTAGCACAAAGTCTGGAAGTGAATAGCTCCAGCTAGCAAACTGCTCCCAATAAGTGACAAAATAACGCGAACATTTTCCTATTTATGTGTTGTGATTTTTATAGTCACACCGTGTACAAATAACAAAGTCATATGAGACACAGCCATCTTTTAACAGTATACATTCTGGGAACTATATTCTCACAAGACGAAGCACTGCTACATGGGCGGAGTGATTTGCACAACTCTGACCGAACTCTCTGCTTCTCACCAGGGGCTTCTCGGGTGCTGCGAGCAAATCACTCCGCCCAGTAGCAGTGCTTCGTCTTCTGAGAATATAGTTCCCAGTATATGTGCTGTTAAAAGATGGCTGTGTCTCATATGACCTTGTTATTTGTACACGGTGTGACTATACAAATCACAACACATAAATAGGAAAATGTTCGTGTTATTTTGTCACTTATTGGGAGTAGTTTGCTAGCTGGAGCCATTCACTTCCAGACTTTGTGCTAAGCTAAGCTAGCGGGGGCTGCGTCAGACAGAGTTACGGGACGCACGGAGGCGAGAAAGGTGTGTATGGACTTATCTAACTCTGGGGGATACAGTGAATAAGCTAAATTCCCAAAATCTGGGTGTGTTCCTTTAAATAGACGTCTAACCACAGCCCAAAAATAAATTAAATTAAGCGAAAAAACTGTTGACTTTGCTTACATGAGGGAATATAATTCATCTCGCAAGTTATTTTGGTAAACAAATTTAAGTTTATTTTAAGCTAGAAGTGGGTTAGTCATAGATTGACTATAGCCAGTCTATAGTTGATCTAGACGGTGAAATGACAGCTATTGCTTGCTAGGTATACTGTATTGATACTTAAATGAAACACAACTGAGATCTTCATCAAATCTCTTAAACTACGAAAGAGCAACCTCTGAGCAACACAATTTTCCTCACAATTGGGTGTCCACAAAGCCAAAATATCCTATCTAGACAGCGACAGGTCTAGATTTTTTCATAAGGAATGAGAGTCTAAGTTGGCTGCAGGCGTTGAGAAACTATTTATAATAAAATCATTGTATATTCATAAGCTACAACGTTACGACCTGTGTACCCCCCATCCCCACCACAGTAATAAAACAGTACCCATACAATTCTGCATCACGACCTGTCACCAATTATTCAGGAGGTTTACTCCTGATGTCCTAGCACACATCCTCCATCTTTGGATCAGACACACTTCAGCTCAACTTAAGCGAACCATTTCCATATAAAGTTTCTCTTCCTCTGGTGTGGTCATGGACAAGGTACAGGATAAAACAGACATTACAGCCTCTGACAGCCAGCGCACGGCCATTACTAAAACACAAGTTTGAGGTTATTTCAGGCTGTGCTGTGGTCAGAAGCATATCTGTGACGGATCTGCCGCACTACATCAAATCTACCGGTGGCAAAAAGCAGCCAAATAAGCAACAGAGCATTATACTAGGGATATAACTGCTTTGTCAATGCATACAATAAATATATATATGGGTGATTCTCACGAAAACGTGGTTTTAAAAATGTCAAGCATGAAAATGTAAAAATTGCTTACATTTAATTTTTTTTCCCACCAGACATTGAAAAACAAAGTCTGGAGTAAATGGGAACATTAATTTAAAAACTTTTACTTATCATTTAACACTTTTTGTAACATAATTTAAAAAATTTGTCCTAAAAAAATCTCATTACCGCAACATTCAGAAAACATCAACACTGACATATTTTCAAAATGACATGACAAACCTGAAAGAACATAATTTGGAGATTCTGCACATGCATTTAAAATCAAAGTATTATGCTTCTATTAATAAAATTAACATTTAATAAGCATCTGTTGCGGTAATGATAATCAAAATGTCGTGTAAGCATTCTGACAAGACAATATTTCAAATTAACTGTAAAAAATGATCTTACCTGGTAGCCATCTTGAAGTAACTGGTCCATGTGCTTGGTCACTCAAAATCAAACTTTATTAAAATTCTGTATGTGTGCTTAAACTGTTCTCAAAAAGTGTTGCGGAGGATGAGAACATCAGGCATGGACACATAATTTTCCTAATTTTCCTTCATTATTATTATACATGAATATTTAGTAAATATTTTTTCTGTCATCTAAAGTAGTCTAGAAAAACATCCATTTATTTTTTTCCGTAATATTTTTGTGTTAATTTGATTAAATTACAAAATAACGCATGTTCAAACACAGCCGGACACATTGCGGTAATGAGAATTTCAGCAGAAAATGAGATAAAATTTACAATTATAAATTCTTATGTTGAAATCACGCATTGTGCAAGGTAGAACACAGTATTGTGTTCATTCTGATGCTTCTTAATGTTACAATATTACATATTTTAAAGCAAAAATCATTAGTGCCGTGGTGTTTCAATGGTTTCGCGAGAATCACCCATATACAGATCTAGAGACAAATAAAACACAACACTGTGCCAAAAACTGGAAAAGCAAAAACCCAGAGAGCCAAAGGGGTGTAAAACAAGATAACAGAAAATTCAAGTCAGGTCAGAGATTACAGTATGTTTGTTACCTTGAGGTCGTGTTGGCGAGCCTCCTGCATGTCTTGTATAGAGCAGCAGTGAGCTTCCTGCAATCGCTGCTCTCTGCGTTGGTGCTCGATCTCCATCTCCTGCAGCTGCTGGCCCAGGTGTTCCCGCTCCTGACTGAACTGAGCCTGCAGCTGCTGCAGGGAATGCTGGGATTGGGACAGTTGCATCTCCAGGCTCTGTTTCAGCAAGGAAATCTGCACACGGGAGAAAAAACACATCAGGTACTGTAGGAGAAACCAATGACATGTTGGAGATCTTGGTGTCGGTGAATCGCATTCAAAGCATCTGTTTGCCTTTAAAAGCCTGTAATAATTAGTGAACAGATTGCATTTTTTATTTTTGATAATGTAATTACGCATCTCCTTTACAGTACTCAGCCCACTCATAAGCTTTCTCCTGTGCCCATCAATGTAAGTAATAAATGATTCTTCTAATACTGTATGTTACAACGAGTGAAGAAAAGCCTAAGCAGGAGATTATTACAATGACAAATCGCATTTATTATGTAATTAAAGCAAAACTTTGTGCAACTCCCAATTCAATTTACAGCAACGGAAAACTTCCACACTTGGACTGCGAATTAGAAAGCAATAAACAACTCCAGCACTAGTCACACGTGGAGAGACCTTTATCGATCGTCTTAGTCATTTCTATTTCCATGTGTCTAAAAACATACTCCCTGGTGTTTCGTGAGTAAAGTGCGCACGTGGGTGAGATTTGTGACTGAATGAGGAATCGCTCTGAAATGAGGTAAAGATCAGCAGTGGATTCGTTGTATTTCGAGCGAGAAGGCGCTCGAGGCGTCAGTTTTGTAGAAACTTCAGCCCACTCGTTGGCCCGATAGTCTCATTAGTAGAGTCATTTACGAAACGCCAACAATCTGAGACTCGAGTAGGCAATGAAATGATGCTGTGCTTGTTGTAACTTCATAACTTAATTTCCAAGCAGGCTGGAAGGTGTCTCCAAATGGCTGTGATATGCTGACAAAAAGATGAATGGGCGAACTAATGTAAAGACAATAAACTCGATTTTTTACATTTCTGAGTGAAAATGTAAGCGGTACTTTCCTGTGCAAATCTCTTAACCTTTGCTAAAATCTCATATATTTGAGATATTTCTCCCGAGAAACAGAACGAATTAATTTCATACATAACCATGCCTGTGAAAACCCAGCTGAAGCTGTTTTCAACATAAAATCATCTTACATAATGTAAAGATCATTCTGTGAAAATATAGCCTTGATACCTTTAATATAACCTTGAGTAAGGTTGTGTCAAAAATTGTAATCATTGATTGAAATCAAACTTTGATGCTCCTGATCTCATCATTAGATTATGACACTTTAGCAGTGGGGGCGTGAATTCAAAATATGTGTTTGGTGCGTCATGTGGACAATGTTCATCATGCGTCATGTCAAAATATGTGCCTGCTGCACACGTGTCGAAAGGTTTCATGATAAAAGAGACGCTCACCTTCACAAAATAAAACTAAACTCAGATTACACATGAGATTAAGCAAGTATCTGGCAAATGTGAGTGTCTCTTTTATCATAAACCCATTCGAAGCGTCTACAGCAAGCACAACTTTTGACATGACGTGTGATGCACATAGGTTCACATGACGCGGCAAACACACATTTTGATGAGCTTTGCATCGTGCGCCCTCAAAAAAGAAGTCACCGGCTGCCACTGGACTTTAGCTTGGATTTCACAGGTAAGGTCAGGTCACACATTTGTCTTCTGTGTATTTGTGAGGAGATCTCAACCGTGCTGCGCACCAAAGTCAATCAAAAGTTAGACATTTCTCATGACATAAATGATATAATGTATATCTCTTTCAATCTACTTAAAGGTGATATAGAATGAATGAATGGGGTATTTATCCTTGTTCTGTGATGTGACATGTAGACAATAGGGGTGTGACGAGACACTTAATTTACGAGACAAGACGAGACACAAGATTGGGTTCACGAGAACGAGACGAGATTTTACATTTTTTTTAAGAAATCCTCAATGATAAAATAAATGATTGGGAAACTGAAATTACATTATTTTGAAATGTTTTAACTAATCTAGGCCTGTCCCTACCAATTATTTTGCTAATTAATAATGAAGTATTTTGATATTTTTGATAATAAAAATAGACCCAGGTTAAGCAATAACCTTTAAAATTACATAATAATGACGATGCAATAATATTTTGTTCAAATAAAGTATCAAAATGTAGCCTTTGTAATAAAAAGCAGCATGTATATGTACTATAACAAATGCCTGCAGGGGGGGCGCTAACGGACACGCTTCTGTTACTTTCACTTTAGAATCTAAACTCTAGACGCTTAATTTTAACCAAACAACGTTTAAATCCATTTAAATGTATAATATTTGTCCAATTCTTTATAACAGAAATGATATAGCAACTGTTATTATTAGTGGAACATTATTGGAAGCCCAAACAAAAAAGCACATGCAGTAAAAGACTGAATATAATGCATGTGCACACTGCACTGGAAAAGGTTTAGCCAGAAACTTAACTTTGTGCTGACAGTGGCCGTTTCGCAAACAGAAAGCTGCATCCTCCAGAGGTCGCATATGCAAGCTGCATACGTCATCAAGCCTGGTTTATTTCAGTTAACATAGCATTACATTCGCAAGTCATAAGCATATTACAACAATTTATGATTAACGTAATATAATAGTAAACTTTATAATTGCTAATATTCTATAATAAAATAGTCTTTATGAAATATCCAGTCTACAAATGCGACTTCCAAAGGATGCAGCTGTCTAGTTTGCTGCTTGAACATTTTGAGTTCACTCGCTTCATTCGCGCCTGAAAGCCGCGGTTGAAATTCTAGTCATCGAGACATTCATGCGGACATTCGCGTCATGGAAGGGGCTTCTGTGACTCCGCACGCTTTCTGTAATCATGTCACTACTAGAGCAAGCTCCTGATTGGTTAACTCAGCGCGTTTTTCCGCCAAAGTTCAAATTTTTTATCTCGCTCGTTTCTTGTGGCAGCGCTAAATTTTGCGCCATTCGCACAACCTACAGGCGCGAATGAGGCGGGATCGTGTCTACCGCGCCGCGCTAAACCTCCAGACGCGCGTCAAATCATCTTCACATTGAATAAACATTGAAATAATTCGCGCTTGATGCCTCTACCGCGGCTGGTCTGAACGCAGCATTAGAAGCTTCCTAAAAACCTCTCTCAGAAAGATATATTAGGGTGGGGGTTTTAAATGCGTGGTTTTGACCTATTTGGCATCCCTTCGGGCTTAACTGGCAACCTCATTATGAAATGCAAGCACATGATGCTGATTGGCTGCCTTTGCTGCCACTCAAAAGAATGTAAACTTCGCTGTCTTCAGAACACGGACAGACCAACATTTTACAGATAGAAGAGCGCACCTCAGAACGCGACGCGCCATTTCGTCTTGAACTTCGCGAACACTGCTGCAATTTACTTCCCGTTGGAGGCGAGAGCCTTAGTGTATGCAAATTATTTTGAAGGGGAGGAAATTGAATGAGAGTGGGGGAGAAGTGAGATGCATTTTACGTAAGATGTATCCGATGCTCTGGCAGACATTTCTAAAGGAGTAATTTCTATGAAACGGAGATGTTCAGTCTAGCACTTTTCGTAAGACAAGGTAAAAAAGTTTTTTTCATTCTCTGACACCTTTAATATTACCAATTGTGTCATTTGTGTCTATTTTTATACCACTAAAAGCGTTATGGATATATAAAAATTAATTTAAAAATGAGACAAAGTTGATAATTAACTCAATACTTTTGAGTTTCCTGAGTTATAAAAGAGCAACCTCGGAGCAATACAATTTTCCTCTAGGTCAGCAAGCACCATTACAGAAAAACTAAGAAATAAATGTCACCCAGAGGAATAGTACTTTACTCTGATGAAAATCAATAAAGCGCTGATGGGTTCGGTCGGGAGATTTCTACAGTGGCAATATTGGCTGGACGGGTCTGATGTAAGACTTGCATTGACACGTAGTGTGACTCTGCCACCTTCAGATCACTCTGAAACGATTCACAAATGCACATAGAAGGAATAATAAACATCACCAAGATTAAATGAAACAAATCACAAAGTGGCATCAAAGTGGTTTTGTTATTAGCAATAAAAGATTTAGAGGTTCTCCAAGCGTCTCCAGCACAATGACTTAGAGGATTTCACTTACTGTAGATAACTGAAATAATATAACGCTTTACAGAATGGTGCAGTAGATGAAAAAACATATTTAGCACTAATGCAACAGTGGTGCTCCTGTATAGCTTAGTGGTTGGCATTGAATTAGCAAAGCAAAAAGTTATGGATTCGAATCCAGGAAACACACATACTGATAAAATGTATACCATGAATGCACTTTAAGTTACTTTGAATAAAAGCACCAGCCATATGCATAAATGTAAACATTAAAGTTAAAGTGATACTCCAGTCAAATATAAAAACAAAACAAAAACATTATGTCATCATTCTCAAGCAATAAAAGATACAAATCCATCATCTTTTAGAAAAACACAGTTGGAGTTATTTAAGTAAATGTCCTTGCTCTTGATTTTCAAGAAAAAAATCTTAGTTTTTTGTCTTGTTATCAGTAAAAATATCTAAAAATTCTTAAATTAAGATGCTTTTTCTTGATGAGCAAAACGACCCAAGAAAATAAGTCTAGTTTTTAGACCAAAAATTTTAAATGTAAGTGATTTTCTGCATAAAACAAGCAAAAAAAAATCTGCCAATGGGGTAAGCAAAGAAATCTTGAACATTTTTCTTAAACACTAAATTCAATAAAAATTTGCTTACCCTATTGGCAGATTTTTTGCTTGTTTTATGCACAAAATCACTTAAATTTGATATTTTTGGTCTAAAAACTAGACTTATTTTCTTGGGTCGTTTTGCTCATCAAGAAAGCATCTTAATTAAAGAATTTTTAGATATTTCTTCTGAAAACAAGACAAAATACTAAGATTTTTTTTTCTTGAAAATAATTTTTTGCAGTGTGGCTCCAATGGGTTTATAAAGGTGCATGTTGCATGTAATCGATGCGATACAGTAAGAAATATATCCACATTTTGAACTTTATAAAGCTTCTGGTAATGCCGCCATCTTGGACTCGTCCTTGTGTTCTCGCTCTACGTCATCATTAACCATCGCAGTTCAAATCCAATTCTTTAAAACTTTATAAACTCTAATAACTAGCTTCCGGTAACGACGCCATCTTGGATTCGTGCGATTCACGAAAGTCACTGCGCAATGAACCCATGGCAACAAGCACTTACTACACTACAACTGTTTTGCCGCAATGACTATGGAGCGTAAAGCAATTTCAGCACGCAAGTCTGCACTCGATGCATCCTTGATATCAAGAACAGATCTGGGTATTTTCATGCGTCCTCTGTACTTGCGTTCTTGAGAATTGGAATTGAACTTCGAAGGTTAATGCTGACGTACAGCGAGAACACAAGGATGCAAGATCGCTGAAGAACGCATTTTGAGAAACAGGCTAAAACTATCGCGTAAATCCAAGATGGTGGGATTACCGGAAGCTTTATAAAGTTTAAAATATGGATATTTTTCTTAGAGTATCCCATCAATTACATGCAAAAGACCTTTATTAACCCATTGGAGTCGCGTGGATTACCTCTGTGAAGGATGAATGCACTTTTTGCGGTTTAAAGTCAGAAGATGTTTCCTGATCCCTGTTTTCTACTATTATAAAGTTTGGAAGAGCAAGGACATTTACTAAAATAACTCCACATGTGTTCGTCTCAAAGATGATGGATTTGTATCTTGTATTGCTTGAGGATGAGTATGCCTACATCATGGAATAATTTTGATATTAGCCTGGAGTATCACTTTAACTTTATGTTAAAATTTCCATGTATGCATATGGTTGATGCTTTTATCCAAAGTGACTTAAAGGTATTGCGGAAGATTTTCTTTTTCCGGATGGATCATCAAGACTATAGATGGATTTCAGTCATGTGACCTTTTACGTCATGCCACCATCTTGAGGACCTACCGAGTACCAGTAGGCTATTGACAAGCATTGGCTACCTTGCTACGATTTACGGATTTCTTATCTTTTACTGTCTATGATTCTTACGGATACAGTACAGGGCTACGAAAGACAACATGTCGCATCTCGACTGTCATGAAAAGAAACTCTACTTTAAAAAAATATATCTTGGTTAGGGTGTGATGCCTACTCGACCCCTGATCTGTTCTTCCAGCCGCTGTCCGCTGCTACCGAACTACCACTATTTTACAACATAAGAAGGCGCGACACAACATGAAACTTTGCTCAAAGTATCACCTGGATCTCCACACATGAACGCGAGCACCGAGAACACTGCCTGTGCACACAGAGTCCACCAAAAAGAAAGGCCTTGTACAACTGACCTTGGCCGCTATTGTGTCCGCTCGTCATCTCTGCCAGACGTAAATAATCGATTTCCGAATGCGAATGAATGAATCTCATATGAGGCTCCTTTTTCCACTAGAAGGTCAATATTGTTTTTCACTTGCGACAAAACGACGAATTATCCGTGCATTTATATGGAACTATGCTTTAGGAGATATCAATCTTTACTCTCCTCCCTCCTTACGTTGCAATTGGAGATCGATACATCTTGACTGGGACGCCAAATCATCCAAAGTCAGTTGTTCAAAACATCCTTTTTAGTTAACTCTGTGTTCACAAACAATGTTCTTAATGCTCGAGTTCACGTGTAGACACAGGCGATACTTCGAGCAAAATATCATGTTGTGTTGAGCCTTCTTAGTGTTGTTAAAATAGCGATTTTGATGCTCACAGCATATTGAAGGCATAGCTAGTTCTTTTGCGACCACTTCAGGTACTCAAAATGGCGGAAGACAAGTGAGTGACGTCAGCTGATATTCATGTATTGCTCCTAGTTGTCAATCAGGAGTGTTGCGCAATTGCATTTTTTTAAAAAGTGGAGAAGGCGGTTCTTTTATAAAATTCGAGAAAATCCTCCGCTACACCTTTAAAGTGCATTCATGGTATACATTTCATCAGTATGTTTCCAGTGTTTCTTGGATTCGAATCCATGACTTTTTGCGTTGCTAACACAATGTTAACCACTAAGCTATACAGGTTGATCCTTGCACTGTCCTTTCTATTTTTATAAAATACTATAAACACTATAAAATACTGATTGCTTATCTAACAGCATAATATAGTAAACAAACGGCAAATTTTAAGTTATTGTATCATTTATAAAACGGTCACAAACACTGGCTTTATACTAGGCCATTGTAATATTAATGCTGGCCTAAGCAAACGCCACTGCCAAATTCATAGATCATCTATTGATTGTTCATTTACAATAACTCACGCTGAAGTCAGTCACATCTGAATGCTACGCTTCATAAAATGACTGCTGTTGTAAGGGGATTTCGAGCGAGAACTTGCATAGGATCTCAATCAGCGATCACTGATGCAATTTTCAGCCTGCATTCTTGCAATAATCTGTAACGTTCAGTTTTTCCCACAGCTGCCTACAGACAGTTAGAATAGGATGTCAATAACACTAAAAACGGATACACGGAAAAATCATTGAATGAGTTAATGAATATCTTGAAGCAAAAACTAGATGATAATGATTATTATAGGCATCAAGAGAAAGCCAGACAATAAAATCGGTTGTTGTCTTAGTAGGGGGCGTAAGAGAAATTAAATTACATTTTTAATGTTTGTTAAATAAATAATCAAATCATTAATCATGATAAATACATATTTGTTTGTTTTTTACAGCAAATTAGATTACCGGTACATCATTTACATTTATGCGTTTAGCAGTTTAATCAAAAGCAACTCACACAACAACAAAGCTCTTCAGAGAACTGCTACAATACAATGTTTTAACAATTGTTATAGACATAATTGCTTAATTGTTTTCTTTTTATATATTCTGTATGCCTTGTACATATTTGTTGACATAAGAAATTAAATAAAACAAAAAATAAAAATTGCAATTATGTGCACTTTGCATATGTGACCCAGGACCACAACACCAGTCCCACAGGTATATTTGAAGCAAAAGCAAACAATTCATTGTATGGGTCAAAATTATTGATATTTGGTACATTTCCTACCATAAATATATTAAAAAAATATTTATAATTAATAATATGTGTTACTAAGGACTTCATTTTGGCAATTTGAAAGGAAAACACCACCGTTTTTCAATATTTTAATATGTTCTTACCTCAGAATTGAAAAAAGATAGGTATGTATTAATTTGTTTATGCATACACTTAATCTTTGTACAGCGCGTTGGAATGTGTTAGCATTTAGCCTAGCCCCATTCATTCCTTATTTTGTGACACCATACTTACTCGTGTAACTACTCATGTAGAAGTCGTTAAATATGGAAAACATGGAAGTGTTTGGTGGTTTCTAAATGCATCCCTGTTTGGATCCTAAGAAATGAATGGGGCTAGGCTAAATGCTAACACATTCACAACGCGCTGTACAAAGATTAAGTACACGCATTGAAAAAAAGATAGGACTGTATTAATTTGTCTAAGTTGAGGTAAGAACATAGTAAAATATTGAAAAACGGTGGTGTTTTCCTTTAAATATGATATTCTCAATATTTCGATTTTTTGCAGCCACAGACTTTCAAATAGTTGCATCTCGGCTAAATATGGTCCTATCATAAAACCATACTAATATAACCATTAGTAATATATTAATAATACTAATTATAAATAATAGGTGGCAGTGGGTCATGTAGGTTGTCTACAAACCGGAAGGTTGGTGGTTCGAACCCCGGCCCCACCTGACCAATTGTCGAGGTGTCCTTGAACAAGACACCTAGTCCCAACTGTTACCCCAATATTACATTCAATACTGTATATTTAATTCATCAATGTATTAATTATTTGAATGACGTTTTATGATCAAATTGCCTAGTGATTACTGAGTGCCCCAAAGGGTTTATATCATGCAGTTGTGTGTGTGTGTAATGTTTAACCTGTTCCAGCAAGTCCTCCACCTTCCTCTGCCAGCTCTCTCTGGCCGAGCACATCTCTTGATCTTTGTTCTGTGCCAGCTGGTTAAGAGCTGACCTTTTATTCTCCTCGTGATCCTCGCGCAGTTCCTCTCGCAGCTTCTTACACTCCTGCCTGTGGACACAAAGATACACAAAATGATCAAACTCAGCTGATACAAAAACCAACATGGAGCTGCCTAGAACACTCAATGGTCTCCTATCTAATTCCCCTCTGGCCAAGCCCCCCTCCGTTATTATAGTGTTGCCGTGATTTCACAAAGTAAGATGTGATCATGGACAGTGGCGGTTTGTGACTGCTCATCCGAGGGGCGCAAATTCAAAATAAGTGTTCGGAGTGTCATGTGTGTTGCTCGTGTTTTCAAAATATGTTTGTTGCTTCATGTGAACGATGTGCATCATGTGTTTTGTCAAAATAAGTGCTCGCTGCAGACGTGTCAAAACCATTTATGATAAAAGAGACGCTCGCGTTCACAAAATACACGCAAGACACTCCCTTAACAGTAAACTCTCATTATGCATGAGATTATGCGAGTATCTGGCAAACGCGAGCATCTTTTTTATCATAAACCCTTTAGACACGTCTGCAGCAGGCACTTATTTTGACAAGACATGTGATGCACATAGGATCACTCGACACGCAGAACACATATTTTGAAATTACGAACCACACACATGACGGGCTATACATATTGTGACGAACTTCGCATCGAGCCCCCTCGAAAAAAAAGGCACCGGCCACTAGTTGTTTCAATGCAGTGCTGGGACATTTCAACTCATGGCTAGGTTAACAACAACCCAGCATAGGTTTATTTATAACCCAACATGTATTCTGTGCCAATATTTTGTCCTTTATAGACGATTTCAGCAGTAACAACATAAACAAGCGGCTTTCGTGAAACACCTTCCGGTAAACTCCGCTAAGAATAAATAAAAACAAAATCTGTTTAAAGTAGTTTATTTATATAACAAACTAAATAAACAACATGCAGATTACCTAGGAAACCGAAACATTTGTTATTTTCAACTAGGGATGCACCGAATACCGAATCCACTGTTTAAGATTCAACCGAAACCGAATACCGAATCCAACACATTAATGAATTAAACAACGTCCACAGCAGTGTATTTTTCATTTTATTTAATTTTAACTGTAAAAAAAGGATAGGCAACATTATGCCAGGATGACAAGTTGGAAAAACTATTTTGACAATTACCATAAGCCTATGCATAATGAAAGCGATGCGTTGCGACACGCTCGTTTTTTCTAGGTGCGTCCGCGAAATGTGAACCGCCCCTAAGGCTCACCGAAAAAAAAGCTTATCTCCTAGTCAGCACCCGATGTGTGTAATCAGCGGCCGGGTGACGTCGACCAGCGTAGCGCAAGCCTAGGGTTCGGTTCGGTGGAAAAAAATCTAGGATTCGGCCGAACCCCGTCAAAAAGCCCAGTATTCGAACGAATCCGAATCCTGGATTCGGTGCATCCCTATTTTCAACGAGGTATTTCTTTAAGAGTTCAGTTTCAGCAACTAGTCAGACCATTAAACAAACAGAAACCGGAAGTAAAGTTCAGACCAGACACGTAATCGCGTCACACGTGCGGGGGGTCCCTTAATGCTTATAGGAGGTCCGGGACCCTTCATTGGAACACTGGTCACTACATCGAAGGATAACCAGGTACACAAACATACACACTCATGGGGTTCACTGCAGATGGACTGATTAAATAGAGCTACTACAGACAGTGCACAAGTTGCAGAAAGTTGCTTAGTAAAAATAAACTTTGTAAACCTCTATGCAGTGTCATTTCTGTCGTCCTAAATGATCTCTGTGCAAAGTTTTGCTGTCAGTCAAACAAACAATGCGAGCTTTGATTTGTTACACCCAGCGCTCACACACTTGTAATATCCAGATGGTGCTTCCTCAAGGATAGGATCCATCTGGATTTATATGAACATTGTTTTGTGGTGCAGCTGTGCGAGTAATTTCATAATGCAAATTCAAAGTATTGATATAGTAGTCAGTAATGACTTAAGACTCAGTAAACGTATGTGCCTGCAACTAACAGATTGCTCTAAAGATGAACAAACCATCCGTCTTGCAATGCCTGTGTTACCATGTGTGCTAAACATTTATCCTCTGTTGGTGCTGAATTTCTCTTCTTGCATGTCCTGCTGCTTAAGAGTTTTTTCTTCAATAATTAAAATTTTGCAGTTATTTACTGGCCCTCAAGTAATCTCAAACTGTCACTTTCTTTAATGGAAAGCAAGAAATGTTGATGTTATTGTCCACCCAATGACAATAAATATCAGTAGACGTTTATTGGGAAATTTGCAAAAGCCCCTTGACTTAGATTACCCAAAAATCAAAATTCTGTCATCATTTTGTTGTTCTGTATAAATTTATTTTTTTCTGATGAACACAAAAGAATATATTTTGATACATGAAACACAGCTGCCATAACCATTGACTTCCATAGTAGAAAAACAAATATTATGGAAGTATTGTAATAAATTATAAAGAAGATATTTTGATAAATGGTGGTAAGCACACAGTTGATGGTACCCATTGAATTCCATCATATTTCTTTTTCCTACTATGGAAGTCAATGGTTACAGCAGCTGTGTATTTACAATCATTTATCAAAATATCTTCTTTTGTGCTCATCAGAAAATATAATTTCAAAATGATGACCATGTGCTTGGACAAATTCATTACCATGAATGAAATTTTGTCCCAGCCTATTGAATGTTCCTGCTTATATCTACACTCACCTAAAGGATTATTAGGAACACCATACTAATACTGTGTTTGACCCCCTTCATAACTGCCTTAATTCTATGTGGCATTGATTTAACAAGGTGCTAAAAGCATTCTTTAGAAATGTTGGCCCATATTGATAGGATAGCATCTTGCAGTTGATAGAGATTTGTGGGATGCACATCCAGGGCACGAAGCTCCCATTCCACCACATACCAAAGATGCTCTATTGGGTTGAGATCTGGTGACTGTGGGGGTCATTTTGGTACAGTGGACTCATTGTCATGTTCAAGAAACCAATTTGAAATGATTCGAGATTTGTGACATGGTGCATTATCCTGCTGGAAGTAGCCATTAGAGGCTGGGTACATGGGGTCATAAAGGGATGGAAATGGTTAGAAACAATGCTCAGGTAGGCCGTGGCATTTAAAAGATGCCCAATTTTGCACTAAGGGGCCTAAAGTGTGCCAAGAAAACATACCCCACACCATTACACCATTGCATTAATGAGAAATTGAACAGGTGTTCCTAATAATCCTTTAGGTGAGTGTATTTACCTTACCTATTTTGCTTATTTTTTATTTATTGGAGTGATCCTGTATAATGTCTATGTATAAGGACAGTTTATACCAGACAGACTCATACTAATGACTTGTTTGTCTTTTTTGAAGACCCATGATATTAAATGTTTGCTGTACCCGTGCTGATACTTTTGAAGGAATGCCAAGCCACTTACGGCTGTCTGCAATTTAATAGGATACATAAGTCACTGTGTAGCTTGGCAGGGAGAGAATGGTAAAAAATAAGAAAATGGTCTTGTTTAATAAGGAGCCATTTAAAGGGACAGTTCACCCCAAAAAGCATTGTGTTAACAATGCCAAAGGTCATAGGTTCAAACCCAAGGAACACAAACACTGTTACTGTGGGTTTACACCAGATGCGAGTTCAACGATTTGCGCGAGTAGATTACATACGAAGTCAATGCAAAGACGCGATCAGATGCATCCTCGCGTGGGGCGATGTGAATGTAAATGTGAATGACGCAATATGGGCGGTGCGTTTGCCGCGAAAACATGCGCTATTCACCTCAAATGTGTCTTCGACCAAGTTGAAAATATTCAACTCGAGTGAAAAATTCGCATGACACGAAGTTAAATCACGTGAGTAATCTAGAGCGAGTAACGCGATGCCCCGCGTTCGTTGTGTACGTAGCATAAGTCACTTTGGATGGCTGGCGTATGTTTTCAATTGTTTCCAATGGAAGGGCAGCGTTTTTCTAGTGTTTTTTTTTTCGCGTTGAAAGCATGTGCTTGGCGGTTTTTCCGCTCTCAGCGCCGATAGTTGAAAAATGTTCAATTTTGGGTGAAAAGCTCAGCTCCTCAATGTCAATTCTCACACTGCCGTCCAATCACAGTATATGAGGGGCGGGACAAACATCACAACAACCAACCAGCGCATCGTACAATGACTGATAACCAAAGCAGAAGTATCACAGCAACCAAAGCGCTGCTTCATTACAAATGTATTCCTCTATGTTTAGCAGAATAAATAACTTCATACAGGTTTGTAACAACATGAGGGTGAGTAAATGATGACAGAATTTTCATTTTTGGGTGAACTATCCCTTTAAGGACTTTGATCTCACTATTTATTTATTCCATGAAACACATGAAACAACATTTCGAAAGATCCTGGCACTCTTTTAAATGACAATATAAGGGAAACTAGGCTGTCAAGATCAAAATGAGCAAAAATATTTTAAGTTTTTTCTTTAGAATATTTAAGTCAATAAATATGAACATAAACAAATATAAACAGTACATGCAGAAAAGGTTTGCATTTCACAGTTGCATGCATTTGGCAGATGCTTTAAAGGCGGAGTCCACGATGTTTGAAAAATTAGTTGGAAAAGGAGACGGGCCGACTACCAAAACACTCTTATAGCCAATCAAATCAAATTAAATGCCGGGTTGCGTATGTGTTGGGCGGGTCTATCAACAGAAGGTCCAGATTCTATTGGGGTAGGGGCGTGTTTGTTTGGGTGATTTCAAATATCAACATTGGCTTTCAAACATCGTGGACTCCGCCTTTAATCCCAAATGATTTAAAGGTGCAATGTGTGTTCCCTTGGAATCGAACCCATGACCTTTGCGCTACATTACCAGTTGAGCTACAGGAACACTGATACCCAACGCTGCATTTAAAGCAAAGCTTCATGACCAGGTTACACCAGTCATTTTCATCTCTAACAAAAACCCAAAAATATTTTCTAAAAACAAGTTTCTGATTAAGCTTCTAAATAAAAACACAATAACACGCAGCATTTACCTGAGAGTCTCCGTCCACTTCAGCTCCAGCTCCAGGGCCATCTTATCCATCTTCAGCTTCTCTTCTTCTTTGATAGAGATGAGTTTGGCATCATGCTGTTGCTTTCGAGTCTCCATCTCCCCCTGAGGAACAAGACAGGGCCGAACATTAGCTTTGATGAGCGATTAAGCCCACGACCCGTAATTGTGAGGTGTGACGCGGGGCACTCGGGATGAGTAGCTGAGCTCTTTTTCACAGCTATCAATCAAAGCAGGGCCAAGAGATGAAAATCCCATTTTCATTTCTCAACTCACTGCTATTCACCACACACCCAAGCAGGTCGAATTCATTATGCATGGCCACTGAAAGGACACAGGAACTGTGAAGAGCACTCTTTAATGAAGTGTCTTTTCACATAGAGCTTCTGCGGGGCCGAAAACGCTGGTGGATATGATCTCACAGCAGGTTTTAGTTATTTTGCTATTAAGGGAACAGAATGAAAAAGACAATAATTGTAAGACTTTTGAGTCCAATTTAAGTCACACGGTCTGATGTAACATTCACGTCTGTGGAGAACGAATTATGCAGGGAAGTTGATATTGTAACATCATGAGTATGAATATTAAGTTACTATTGCAGTTTTTTTTCTTAATACTTATAATTTCCTAAAAACAAAAAAAAATTTTGTGCTGCATGAACAATAGTAATATCAATGCCTGTCTGTGTCTAAAGGCGCCTTTCCACCGAACACAACAAATGTCAACTGATAAACCAGAAGTGGTTTATTTCCTATAGACCAGTGGTTCCCAACCTGGGGTCCTTCACAGGGGGGGCACGGGAGCAGATATGCTTTGAGGTGAATAAAGATGCATAAAATACTCCACTAATAGTTTTATATAAAAATGTATATTTTTTAAAGTTTTTCAAAAATCATATTCTTACAATGCCAAGATAGTCAAAAAATATCTCTTATATCAAATAATGATTTAAATTTTGCTTGCACACATCACTTGTTCAATCACGTGCTTGTTGTCTTCGTAACGGCAAAATCAAAAGGAAACATTCAGTATTCTATGTTCATACACAAAATCCGAAAAAAGATAAACAACTGCGTTTTACTAGTTGTGTAAAAATGAAAATATTAGGCTAAAAGGAAACATTTGAAGTTGAAAGGAACATTTCCTGTGTATTCATGTTATAAAATGTCATTAAATACTTTAGTTAATTTTAGTTAATTTAACTAAATTTAGTTACTATATATAGTGTGTGGGTGTTTATGTGCATAGCATTAATATTTATATGAAGAGTTTCGTTGCAAAACGAGATAACTCCGTTTTTTTCAATTTTTCAGAAATCTCGTTTTTGGTTGTGCATTCCAATTAATATCAATTCAACTGCAGTTGGTTTGTTTTAATTTAAACCTTCATAACTTAAAAAATACAGCTAAGTAGCACCATAAAACAAAATAATAACATAAATAATAATAAAATAATAAAATAAATTTAAATAAAATAAAATAATAATAAACATGTTTTGACAAAAATGTTAAAAATGGAGTTATCTCGTTTTGCAACAAAACTCTTCATATATATATGGGGGGTCTCGGATTGTTAAATATGTACATGGGGGGGGGGGGCAAGGAAAAAGGTTGGGAACCACTGCTATAGACAGTGTTGGGGGTAATGCATTACAAGTAACATGCATTACGTAATACTATTACTTTTCTACGTAATACTATTACTTTTTAAATGTACACATTAATATTTGAGTTACTTTTTTAGTTTAATTAATTTGATTAAAAAAAATTATGCACTGGATTAAACTAAAAATAGTCACATTATACACACATTATGCGTACATGCCTATGTGGGAACAGTTTGAGTCAGAAACTCGGCCAGAGCTCAACAGTTTTGTGATGAAATATGCAATTTTTGAATGCAGAACTTTTCAGTCATAAAAAACACCTGCACGGCCTAAAAGTGATCAAGCAAAAGTAACTAAAAAGTAACGTAAGCATTAATTGCCATGAAAAGTAACTAAGTAACGCAATTAGTTACTTTTTTGGGAGTAACTTAATATTTTAATGCATTACTTTTAAAAGTAACTTTCCCCAACACTGCCTATAGAGAGTAGCACAAGGGCTCACCTGGGGATGCAAAATTTTTGATCCGATTTGAGCTTTGCATGTGTTAAAAAATTACTTATGACTCGCTGACCGGAAGCGATGTATGTTTCAATCAAAACAGTAAATTTCTAACAATATAATGCATCGATGCCACACAAAATATAGATATGAGGTACCTTTATTTTGACACTCTCCACAGTAACGTCTGTCTACTATTTCTGCCAAAGCGCAAATTTCCATTCATTAAAAATGTGCAGCAGATTGCAGTGCATCAACATAGCGGTGCTAGCTGAAAACTTTGTTTCTCCTGATGGACACTGTGTAAATATTAATAGTAAATCGGTTGATATACCCCTGAATCGAACTAAATCGAAAGCGTATCACAGATTTTTTTTAGATATCGGCAAAACATCACATTGCTACCTTAGATAATAAAAGACTTAATATTTTTATGTTTAACTTCATCAGCAACACAAGAATTGTTTAAAAAATATTAATAACTTAAAGGAACAGTATGTAAGAAATTTATATCAATTAATCATAAAATGGCCCTAATATGTCAATAGACATTAACAATTAATTTTCATTTCAAATATTTATATCACTGACATTAGTGGCCTGGCAAGGATATTGTCATTTAAAAAGTGGAGTTGCGTGTTTAAATTTTACTATTGGGCAGCGAATGTTAGGGCATTATCTTACTGGCAGAAGGGTATCTCTGGTGAAACCCTTTCCATAGCTGACCCTTTATGGCTTAGAATGGAGACACTATCTCTAAAAACATCTTGCCTCCCAGCTATACTTTTTTCTAAAGTATCTCCTTCGTCCAAATTAATTGGGACGAATTTAATAATCAAAAATTCAATACGTATATTAAACCAAATAAGGAAACATTTTAAATCACCTGACACATCCATTCACACGCCCATTGTAAATAACCACAACTTCAAACCCTCTCAGTTGGACCGAGGTTTTACTGAGTGGAGAAGTAAAGGTTTGCTATCTATTGGGGATCTTTATATAGATAATACGTTTGCATCCTTCAATCAGTTACAAGCCACATTTAATCTCCCAGCCTCTGACTTTTTCCGGTACCTGCAAGTGAGACACTATGTCCAAACAGTCATTCCACAATTTATGAACAAGCCAAAACCTGACACATTTGAACACTGTCTCTTGGTAAATCCAAATTCTAGACATTTAGTCTCTAACTGTCTGAACATTTTCCAGCTGCCAGTGAGCACAAACTACATAAAAGAAGCCTGGTCTAAAGACTTTGATGAAGAAGTGTCTGAGGAAACCTGGAATGAAAGTCTTAGTAATATTCAAAACTGTTCAATAAATGTAAGGCACAGGCTGATTCAGTTCAAGGTTATCCATAGATTATACTTCTCCAAAACTAGATTACATAAAATATTCGGCACTGTCTCTCCACTCTGTGACAGATGTAAAATAAGAGAGGGCACCTTGTCACATATGTTTTGGTTTTGTTCTGAATTGTTTCAGTTCTGGACTGCTATATTTGATCTTTTCTCAAAAGTATTCCAACAGGAGGTTAAGCCAGATCACAATCTGGCAATTCTTGGAGCTTCTGAGACATTAAACACTCTTCCAAATTCGCAGCAAAAATCCATACTGATGGGAATGACTCTTGCAAAAAAGGCAATACTTGTAAACTGGAAATCACCGGATCCCCCATGTTTCAAAGTCTGGATGAGTGAACTGTTCCATGTTATACAATTGGAAAGGATACGTTCCCTGGACCATAAATCCCAACGGCAATTCCAAAAAGTATGGCAACCCTTTGTGGATCTCCTCAAACCAGAACAGTGATCTATTATTACTCACTCTGATTGTACTATTTTTCTTTGAAATGTAATTATATGTCCATCCATCTTCCCCTTTTATCCTTTTTTTTTTTTTTTTTTTTTTGGTTACTTTATGTTACTAATTTATTTCTTGTTATATGTTCTCGTATGTATACTGTAATATGCAAAATCCAAAATAAAATAATAAAAAAAAAAAAAAGTGGAGTTGCAGCCCTCAACTGATGTTTATGTTGTCATTTTGCATATTGGCCACTAGTTGTGTGATTGCAGTACCAGTTTTACCCACAAGGTTTGTGATTGCAATACCAGTTTTGGCCACAATCCTACATACTGTTCCTTTAATAATTATTCATTAATATTTATATTATTTGTAGTGCTGGCAAAGATGAATCTCTTAATCGCATACAAAATAAAAGTGCATTTTTGCCTAATATTTACGTGTGTACTGTGTGTAATTATTATGTATATATAAACACACCCACGCACACACGCACACAAAAATATTGGCGGTCTTTTGTCATATATGCATAGCTTTATTGTTTCATTCATCTGCATTCATTTATTTATTCCACTATGGTAATTATTCATAGATGGAAGGCTCTTGCGCTGCTTGAATGAGCTTCTCTCACATGTTGGCACAGATTTACATTCAAACTGGAAAGTTCATAGGACTGCCATTGGGGGCAATTGCAGTGGAAAAGTGGCATTACAATTATTATAAAAAAAATATTAAAGTTTTCCAAAACCATCAAACATTTAACCCCACCCTAAAGTCACACTATTGGTCAGACCAGAAATACACATGTTGTGCCGAAAACACTATTTAGCCTCAGTATTTACACTTTTTGTGATGACAGCTTATACAAAGTCACTGCGTCACCATATTTGCAACACCTTCAGGAAAAAGACCAACAAGACCTGTCTATTTTGCGCAAAGTCCCTCTCTGAGAGGACTATTCTATTCTTTAACCATTGGTGATTGGCTCTTTTTACCAGGAGGCGGGACTATAGCGGCCATTCTGACCATTGCGATCCCCCCATTCATATCAATACCACTGACACGTCTTGGTAATATTAAATATCTTTGTCTTACAACCGTCTACTTTTTGTTTGCTCTGCACGTTACCCTGAAATAGCAGAAATATTTTACATTTGTAAAAAATTACATCATCTTTAATATAAAAATGTCATACATATTTATAGCAAACTGCCAGCACTTTTATACCCACTGAGTTATGAGACTTTGAAGTATGAAGCCTTATTCTCATTATTTCTAGTGTGATTGCTTTTGGAGTACAGACCTGAAGGGCTGTAAGGAGGTTGCTGGTCTCTCTAAGTCTGGCTCTTGTAGCATCCAGCTCTTCTAGAAGTTTCTTCTGAGCATCCTTCAGACTGGTGATGTGTCCCTCAGCAGAGCCGAGACCCTGTTCCCCGTGCTTCACCAGCTCCTGAAGTCGACTCACCTGAGGAACAGACATTAATGCTTTTCAGCAGGTGCTTGTGGAGAACAAGTTCACTTGCATAACATTAGTTTTTCAAAGGCTTTATAATAATGAGCTCCCTCCTCTTTGTAGCTCTGCAATTTATAAGTCACACCTACACAAAACTTGAACCTACGACCTTTGTATTAAGGACACTCATTAACCTCTAACTAAGGTTAATATTTTCATGCTCGCATATAATAAATCAACGCAGTAGTCTACTTAACTCTCCAAACTGTAAAAGCTGCTTAGCTTTGTAGAGTCCAGGGTTGCCAAGTCTGCAGTTTTCCCACAGAATTGGGTTACTATTAAACAGTTGCAGCGGCTTGTTTTGTTTTTCCGCTGATTGAAGTTGGAAGGCTGTTCATCAGCTGTCCATCTTCTAGCATGATGATTTTATTATTGAAAACAGACTGCTTTAATGATTACTACTATATAAAGTGATTTTCAAGGAATTGTGTGCAATGCATAACGTAAAATATGTATTTTATGTATGGGAGTGGCATATTTTAAGTTTTGCTGTTTGGGCTAGTTTCTTCTATAAACTGGGGACACACCTAACGATTTACGCACTGATTATGAATGTAATTTAGCCATAACAACTGATCATGTCCAGTCTTTTCTAGTTGTCTTTGTTACACTCTGGGGTCGACTGCGGTGCGGGCACCGCAAACTATTTATTTGTCAATCACTCCGCAAACAGACTTAGATTACTCTGCTGATAATGAACATACAGATATGATTTATACAACATTTAAAACATTAAAGTTTCTAGTTTTTTTCTGTCCACTCCCAAAAAAACAGAATGTTGTGCGTTTTGCAAAATTAAAGGACAAGTTCGGTATTTTACACTTAAAGCCCTGTTTTCAGATTGTTTATGGTGAAATGGAACGGCTTTGACTGAAATTTCGACATATGCGGCTGCCCTGAGAATTTTCGGGTGTTTGTGTTTCGCCTCACACCTCTACAATGGCTGTATAGGTGCACAGGAACAATCCTTCCTAAAATGCATTAAACTTTCGTTTACAAAGACGTGTAACTCACCGAGTGGTCAGGGGTGTTCACTGATATGCTCACACAAAAATCGCTGCAAAAGATGCTTTCCAACAGCTGTTTTAGCATTGGTTGTTAACTTGTGGACCTTTTTTTCCAAACGCCTCACACCCTTACATTCTTCCGCTTAGAGCTTGAATAATAGACACTCCAGCCCAGTTGGTGGCGCTAATCCGCCATTGCCAATTGCAAGAATAGAAACAAGGTTCCCGGCGCGGAGTAATACCGTACCTCACAGCACATCTAATACATGTCAATGGAGTTGGCAAAAACTACGATAAAACCTGTTGGAATGCGTATTTTGCAGCAATTTTTGTGTGAGCATACCAGTGAACACCCCTGACCACTCGGTGAGTTTCACGTCTTTGTAAACGAAAGTTTAATGCATTTTAGGAAGGATTGTTCCAGTGCACCATTAAACCCATTGTAAAGGTGGGAGGTGAAACACAAACACCCAAAAATTCTCGGGGCAGCTGCATATGTCCAAATTTCAGTTAAAACCGTTCTATTTCATCATAAACAATCTGAAAACAGGGCTTTAAGTGTAAAAAACTGAACTTGTCCTTTAAGAAAATGAACATGATGCGAGTTAAACCTTATCATGTATTACTACAAAGTTACATTCCTGTTGAACATTCCTACAAGGCTTATTATGTGGCTCATTATGCAACTCTTTTGTTTCCTCAGCTGTCAATCACTGATTATTGAGGAGCTTTCCCGCCTGCACGCATATGGCCTTTCCCAAGCAAAAGTGTATTAGAAATTGTAAATCAATATATATTGTTTTATAGGAATGAGTAGGCAGGATGATTTTCACATCATTTTAAAAAAAAACCCTCTATAGACTACTAGATCCTGTTTTGAAAAGTCTTGAGAAAACATGTTTAGAATGAGTTTTGTGGACTTATATCAGTGACTTAAAATTTTTGCTTTTTCAAAAACCACGCATAAACATTTTTCTCTCAAAAATACAAACATGTACATACATGTTGATCATATAATATTCTAGCCCAGTTTGTGCTGAACACAGTGTTATGTGACTTTTGCCATTAATATGTTTTTAAGCAACTGAAAAAAAACACAAATGTCAGCGCATGTCAAAACTTCCCCAGGGCCCTAAAAACCCCTTAGACCCCAGAGGGTTAACAGTCATAAGATAAAATCATGAAGTAGTGGATAAAGGAATACTTTACCAAAACATGTCATTCTAAACTTATATGACTTTTCTCTATCAAACACAAAAGAATTTTCAATGAATGGGGCCTGGACCTCCACAGCTTTACAAAGAATGCAAAAGTACCAAATATCAGAAAAGTGCTGCATATGAATCATGCAATTTAAGTTGTTATTTTATGTGATTGTTCTTATTAATATTTGTCCATCAAAAATTGGGATTAACGATATAGTTAACCCAAAAATAGAAATTGTCATCATTTATAGGATTGCATCGATAGGAGAAGCCTGATTCGACAACAAATCTTACAGTCGAATCTTTGCAGATGTGTTATGAAGTGAGGATAATTTAATATTGGCTGTATAAGGGTACACATGATCTGATTTCACATCTTTCACAGCTTTCTCCCAATATATGAATATACAACCTATTATAATAATCTTATGCAAATAATATGTGAAAAAGTAGCTTTCAATAAATATTTGTAATGTGCGTGAATAAATCCTACAAGCCAGTGACAGGTCCACAGGTCCATATGGGTTTCCAGGTTAAAAAACCATTGCGAAGCAGTTGTCTTTTCATTTCTGCAGTTAAAAATACAAAGTTGGCAATTCTGGCTATACTTTTGTTATTTTAATAATTTCTTTATTTTTATTATATTTATAGATAACTCAGGGTTATCTGATTTGACTATTTGTGGCTTTTTGTGTACAGATTTGTAATGCGCCTTACTTGAGTCTAACTTTATGTTGTTTTTATTTGTTATTTATTATAGAAGGTAAATTTTTATGTCCTTTCTAAGCTCAAACAGACAGTAGAAACTACAACAAAATCCATAAACCTTGACTAACCATATATTAAGGCCCATCCCATTTCTACTCCCTTAAAGGGGCCATGTCACAAGACTTTTTAAGATGTCAAATAAGTCTTTGGTGTCCCCAGAGCACATATGTAAAGTTTTAGCTCAAAATACCATATAAATAATTTATTATAGCATGTTAAAGGAATAGTCTACTCATTTTCAATATTAAAATATGTTATTACCTTAACTAAGAATTGTTGATACATCCCTCTATCATCTGTGTGCGTGCACGTAAGCGCTGGAGCGCACTGCGACACTTCGATAGCATTTAGCTTAGCCCCATTCATTCAATGGTACCATTTAGAGATAAAGTTAGAAGTGACCAAACACATCAACGTTTTTCCTATTTAAGACGAGTAGTTATACGAGCAAGTTTGGTGGTACAAAATAAAACGTAGCGCTTTTCTAAGCGGATTTAAAAGAGGAACTATATTTTATGGCGTAATAGCACTTTTGGGAGTACTTCGACTCGCCTGAAAAGTCCGCTCCCCTTCTCACTCTCATAATGGGAGAGGGAGGGTGTTACTGCGCTTAGTCGAAGTACTCCCATAAGTGCTATTACGCCATACAATATAGTTACTCTTTTAAATCCGCTTAGAAAAGCGCTACGTTTTATTTTGTACCACCAAACTTGCTCGTATAACTACTCGTCTTAAATAGGAAAAACGTTGATGTGTTTGGTCACTTCTAACTTAATCTCTAAATGGTACCATTGAATGAATGGGGCTAAGCTAAATGCTATCGAAGTGTCGCAGCGGGCTCCAGCGCTTACGTGCACGCACACAGATGATAGAGGGATGTATCAACAATTCTTAGTTAAGGTAATAACATATTTTAATATTGAAAATGAGTAGACTATTCCTTTAAAATTGCCACTGTGTAGGTGTGTGCAAAAATGTGCCGTTTTGGGTGTGTCCTTTAAAATGCACATGAGCGGATGAAGTGCAAACACTGATCACAATGATGCTGGTTTGTTGCAAATAAAAATCAATTGTGCTGTGAATTATTTTCTCTTTCACTAGGCTCGCAAGGTATCCTGGGTAATTTTATCTCCCAGTTTGTTTTAAGCGTGCATCAGTCCTGACTACATTTTGAGGGTTGATTCTAAGGGGACAATAGCACTCCGTCTTGCTCCCTAAAATAATGGGACGCTCTACCCCTACACGTGCACGTGCAAAAGTGAGGGTTAGGGCAAAAATGTAGGGAAAGGGGAGGTATTGGGACGGGCCCTAAGTAGACTAAAGCTAAAGGTACATGGTCCCTTTAAATATACTGTAAGTTTCAGAGCACTTATTACTGTACCTCACTGTTGGCTATGTTAAGTTTGGCAGTGAGTTCCTCTCTCAGACTGTCAAGTTCCTCTCGTAGAAGACTCTTCTGTTCCTCTAGAGAGGTCCGCTCCCTGTCAAACTGCTCCTCCATCTCCTGTAGAGCCAGTAAAACATGTTAGTTACAAATGATGAACACTAAAAAAATCATATGCAGCTAGTGTCGTGCTTTACCAGCTGGGCTTTAAAAGCATTTTTCTGGACTTCATTTGTGCTTATTAGTGATTGAGGAATAGCATCAGTCAACCTTTAGCACTAATAATAATAATATGCAATTTAATATACAGAATCCTTTTTTAACACCGTGGCATTTTAAAAGCAAACTTCATTTTAAACTACCGTGTCAGTTTACTTAATATCGGTCTCGGCAAAGCAGAAAAATAATATGACAACATTTGCAATGCAAAGACAAGGCTTGGGAAGAAATTAATAACTATATCTTTCATAATAAGATTCTGAAGCCTTTCAGAAAGAAAGAAAAACAACTATACAGAAAGTAATCATTGCCATCGTGTGACATTTACAGAATTAAATAGTTGCCGCTGTGTTACGCCCACCGCAGTCTGAAGATACATTGTGTCTTATTATTACAGTGTTTGTACTGCAGCCATGTTTAGATATTTCTTAAATATAATGCACTGCTAGAGTTTGTTTTAAACCTCAATGGCATCACATTTTCACATTTCAAAGTAAAGCATAACTCAGTAAATAAATACATGAATAAATAAAATGTTGCCATTGATGTACATCATCAAATGTATTGCAAATAAAAATCCATTGAAATGTATTTTACATTATATCTATACATTTGGCAGATGTTTATATCCAAAGCAACTTACAGTGAATTACAAAACATACACTCCAAAGAAATCCTGGATTATTTCAACCCAGCATTGAGTCAAAAAAAAGACAAACGTTGCGTTAAATTAACCCAGATTTATATTTGACCCAACAATGGGATAAAACAACCCAGCATAGGTTAAATTACAACCCAACCAAGCAGGCTGACTTTCTTACTTAGTATTTTTGTCTTGTTTTCAGTAAAAAATATCTAAAAATTCTTAAATTAAGATGTATTTTCTTGATGAGCAAAATGACCTAGGAAAATAAGTCTAGTTTTTAGACAAAAAAATATAAAATTTAAGCGAATTTGTTCCAAAAAGCAAAAAAAATCTGCCAATGGAATAAGAAATATTTTCTTGAATTAAGTGTTTATAACAAAAGAAAACTTATTTTAAGAATTTCTTTCTTATTTCTCTGGCAGATTTTTTTGCTTGTTTTAAGCACTAATTTACTTAAATTTTATATTTTTTGTCTAAAAACTAGACTTATTTTTCTAGGTAATTTTGCTCATCAAGAAAATAAATCTTAATTTTAGATATTTTTACTGAAAACAAGACAAAAATATTAAGTAAGAAAATAATTTTTTGCAGTGTATGACTGACCTACAATGTTGAAATATGGTTGAAATAATGTCAGTCCATGTTTCAATGTTGAAACAACATTGATACAACAGTTATTGTTAAACAGTTGGAAAAGGTTAAAAAATGCTAAAATTTGGTTGAAATAATGGCAGTTATTTGTTCAATGTTGATGCAATTTGCAAAATCAAAAGGTAATTCAACGTTGATTTAACCTTGTCCTTGACGTCGATTCAGCAGTAAATCAGCGTTGAAATGCCTGCTGGGTTGAAAATTACCTAGCATTTTTAAAGTGTATATTTATACAAAAATATGTTCCCTGGGATTGAACCCAAAACCTTTTGCATCACTTTCACAATGATCTGCCACTGCGCTTTTATAAAAAGTCTTTGAATCAATCATTTAAAGTCCCCCTGCAGTTGATATTTTATGCCTTAAAGAGACACTCCACTTTTTTTGAAAATATACTGATTTTCCAGCTCCCCTAGAGTTAAACATTTGAATTTTACTGTTTTGGAATCCATTCAGCTGATCTGGTGGTTCCACTTTTAGAATAGCTTAGCATAATCCATTGAATTTGATTAGACCATTAGCATCGCGCTAAAAATAACCGAAGAGTTTCAATATTTTTCCTAAAACTTGACTCTTCTGTAGTTACATCGTGTAATAAGACCGCCAGAAAATTAAAAGATGTGATTTTCTAGGCCTATATGGCTAGGAACTATACTTTCATTCTGGCATAATAATCAGGGACTTTGCTGCCGTAACATGGCTGCAGCACGGGCAATGATATAACGCAGTGCCCGAAAATAATCCCCTGCTATTGAAAGTTACTAAGGGGACTATTTTTGGCTGCTGCGTAATACCATTGTACCTCCCTGCAGTCATGTTACAGGAGCAAAGTCCTTGATTATTAGTATTGAATGAGAGTATAGTTCCTAGCCATATCTCCTTAGAAAATCGGTCTTAGTACACAATGTAATTACAGAAGACTCAAGTTTTAAATAGGAAAAATTTTGAAACTCTTTGATTATTTTTAGCGTGATGCTAATGGTCTAATCAGATTCAATGGATTGTGCTAAGCTATGCTAAAAGTGATAGCGCCAGACCGGAGAGATCAGCTGAATGGATTCCAAAACAGTAAAAATCAAATGTTTAACTCTAGGGAAGCTGAAAAATGAGCATATTTTCAAAAAAATTTGAGTGTCCCTTTAAAACCCATTTTTAGTCATCAAAATTGTATATTTAAACTACTTTCCTAAGAAATAATTTTTTGATGCCTTAAAATAACTGCAATGTAACTCTACATTCTTGCCTCGTGTAGTACATGTGTATACATGGATATGCAATTGAGACCCCGCCTCTACTCAATCACACTAGCTCAGACTACCTAATTTACATGGACAGCACGGTGACGTGATCGGTTACAACAAGATTGTGAGGTAGAAAACAAGCACGTTCAAAATACGAATTTGCACATTTTGTCTTAAAGCATATTATAAACAACACATCAACATAATCAACATCACCATTATTTTCACCGCAGGGGGACTTTAATCCATTTTCCACTTAACCATTTGTATGATGTTTGGTTGTTGATAAAATGCTTATAATGTATAAAATGTATAATAATGTTGACTGACAGCACTACATGCTTTGTATGTAACAACTGTTCATCTAAAATAACGAAATAAAAGTGGACAGCGATAGATGTTGACGAAGATGGAGATGAGATTATCAGCTCCACATCTCCCACTCATCCCAAAGAACATCTGCGAGTCCACATCAAATCAAATTCACTTCACTTATACGTCCACACACACACACACTCACTCACTCACTCACTCACTCAGTGTACACTTTATGTGTGTACTAGCGTGAGTGGGCCTTCAGGAAAAAGCTCTTAAGTAACTCGGTTTAAAAAATTGATGGTTAGCACAGACAAACAAATGGGTTTGTGTGCTTAGTATAGCCGCCATCTGCATAATTCACTCTAGCTTTAGACAACTTGCCCACAGGCCGACCAAAGTATATTCGCTTGCTGTGACTGTCTAATGCATATTACTCACAAAACTCTTAAAAACTTTCTCTGTATTGCAACCTTGAATCAGATGAAAAGAAGCAAATTACCAGACTACACTCTTTCAAAATAAAGGTGCGTCATGATGCCATAGAAGAACATACTTTTTTTTTATTATACAGTATGCACATATTTGGTATTTTTGTGCGCTGAAATGAATTGTACAAAGATATACTGTTATCATAAATAAAACCTATTGTATAAACGAAAATCTAACCCTAACGTCACAAAAGCAAAAGTGGCAAAAGCAAATCGTACAAAAATGTACGTGCGTACAAATTGCCATAAGATAGCACTGGCTGAGCAAGAAAAAAATGCACAATTTCCAATTCTGAGCACACACGTCAAAACATTTTTAATAAAGCTTTAGTTGTGCCTTAGTGACATAAGAGGAAGAGTAAAAATGAATCCACGCAGTAATCTGTGTCAAATATAATAAAAACTACTGTTGTGATCTCCCTCCCACTTAATACACACCACGCTTTGGGAGAGATGATGCCTACAACTTCTCTATGTGGAGGTTTCCTAAATAAGATTCTTCAGGGTTCTGTCATCAGAAAAGTGAGTCACCAGCCCCGCTTCGGACACACATTACAAACTATATGTGCTTGGCGAAAGGAGATGAAGTAAAATGAGGAGAGTGGGTGAGAGTGGAAGTGCCTCAGGCTTCATTCGAAATAGGACGTCATCGCAGTCGTCACACATTTTCTTTAGCAGGCCGTGAGTCAGCGCCACGGTCTACTGAAGGCGTCTTTCATTGATTATTCATCTGCACTTAAATTTTTAGACCACATTTCCATTTCTGAGAGGGTCGGGCGCTACGTTGTCAAAGAGATAAGCCCAAAGCCATTACGCTCTAATGAGATTAACCATTTTCTGCCACGGTCTCGCCAGGGTCGTCCACCTGCACAAAGGTGTGCCGTGAAGAGCGGTACAGGTTTGACAGAAGCTGATAAGGTGGCTAATATAAGCGTCAAAAACACCTCTTCTTAGCATAAGGGATTGAAATATTATCCAAAAAGTGCACATGCTCTTAAAACCCACCTAAAATAGTGACATGCGGGCACTGTCGCATACTACCTTTAACATAATACCAATTGAGACACTAGATAGATTGATACGACAGATAGACAGATCGATAGATATGGTACATACAGTAGATACTGTAGATAGACAGATACAATAGATAGACTGATAGGTAGATAGACAGACAAACAGACGCACACAGATACGAAAGATAGACTGATAGATAGATAGACTAATACTTAGATAGATAGACAGATACAACAGACGGACTGACGGACGGACAGACATACAGACAGCCACACAGACAGATATATAGATAATTACAGATATGATAAATACGATAGATAGACAAACAGACAGACAGACAGATAGATAGATACGATAGACCGATAGATAGATAGACTGATAGACAGACAGACAGACAGACAGACAGACAGATAGATAGATAGATAAATAGATAGATAAATAGATAGATATAGAGACAGATAGACAGATAGACAGATAGATAGATAGATAGATAGATAGATAGATAGATAGATAGATAGATAGATAGATAGATAGATAGATAGATAGACCGGTGGATAGATAGACCGGTGGATAGATAGATAGATAGACCGGTGGATAGACCGATAGATAGACCGATAGATAGACCGATAGATAGACCGATAGATAGACCGATAGACCGATAGACAGACAGACAGACAGACAGACAGACAGACAGACAGACAGACAGACAGACAGACAGACAGACAGACCGATAGAACGACAGACCGACAGACCGATAGATAGATAGATAGATAGATAGATAGATAGATAGATAGATAGATAGATAGATAGATAGATAGATAGATAGATAGATAGATAGATAGATAGATAGATAGATAGATAGACCGATGGATAGACCGATAGATAGACCGATGGATAGACCAATAGATAGACCGATAGACAGACAGACAGACAGATAGATAGATAGATAGATAGATAGATAGATAGACCGATAGATAGACCGATAGATAGACAGATAGATACGTAGACTGATAGATAGACCGATAGACAGATAGACAGACAGACAGATACGATAAACCGATAGATAGACCGATGGATAGACCGATAGACAGATATATAGATAGACCGATGGATAGATAGATAGACCGATGGATAGACCGATAGACAGACAGACAGACAGACAGACAGATACGTAGACCGATAGACAGACCGATAGACAGACCGATAGATAGACCGATAGATAGACAGATAGATACGTAGACCGATAGATAGACTGATAGACCGATAGTTAGACCGATAGATAGATAGATAGATAGATAGACAGACAGACAGACAGACAGACAGACAGACAGACAGACAGACGGACAGACATATATGATGGACAAATAGACATACAGAAAGACAGATAAAGATACGATAGATAGACATATAAACAGATAGCTAGATAGATAGATAGATAGATAGATAGATAGATAGATAGATAGATAGATACATGTAGATAGACATATAGATAGACAGACAGACAGACAGACATATATGATGGACAGACAGACAGACAAAGAGATAGATAGAGATACGATAGACAGACAGCTACAACGGACGCACGGATGGACAGATAGACATACAGAAAGACAGATAGAGATACGATAGATAAACAGATATAGATAGATAAACAGATATAGATAGATAGATAGATAGATAGATAGATAGATAGATAGATAGATAGATAGATAGATAGATAGATAGATAGATAGATAGATAGATAGATAGATAGATAGATAGATAGATAGATAGATAGATATTTTAGACAGATACAACTGACTGACAGACAGACAGACAGACAGACAGACAGAGAGACAGATGTACTGATAAATAGATAGACAGATATGATGGACGGACGAACATACAGACAGACAGACAGAGAGATAGATAGAAATACAATAGATTGACAGATACGACGGACGGACAGACAGATGGACAGATAGATACAGACAGACAGACGGACAGACAGGCACGACATTGGCAAATTCTGAGGCGTCTTTTTGCATTGATGCGTATTCAAAAGCATGTGACTAAAAGAGAAGTTCAGACAGCCAGATGGACAGACAGATATAACAAACTCTGAGGAGGAAAGCATTTTAATTCACTGTTGCTCATCCACATTTTGCCGACGATCTGTTGTGTATGCATGATTTATAATAACTAAAAGATTAAGTGCTCATCATGTGTCGGTCTGATGGCAGCTGTCTGTTTTGGGAGACAGATTGTGTTCTGACTGAGTCAATCCAGTGCAGATTTGTGTGCTTTCATTTCATATGCTATCAGCTCGCCAAATCAAAACAGATGCTTTAGTCACGGCAGTTGTCAATTTTGCCGCCATCTCCACTGAAAAGCGAAATAACAGTTATGTTCTCATGTTGTGTCACTGGGTTACAAGCAGGCCCACACAGAATCGGTGCCCTTAGGACTCCTTAGGTTAAATTCTGCAGATTATGATATTCACAAAAATATGCACATTCCCTGCCCTTTGTGTTAATACATATTTTGGCTAATTTAATAAGGCGTCTAGTTACCAATAAAATGTTTGTTTTTTTATTTTACAAGTTCTTTTTTTGCTTGATATTGGTAACAAGAATTATGAAAATTCTATGGTCTTTGATACATACCGTTACCATGATATAAAATGAATCATATGGTGACATAGCATTTTGGTCATGACGTTACTTTCTGAACAGGCATTAAATGCCTTCTAAACAGCTCTTAAAGGGAAACTACACTTTTTTTGAAAATATTCTCATTTTCCAGCTCCCCTAAAGTTAAACATCTGAGTTTTACAGTTTTGTAATCCATTCAGCCGATCTCTTGGTCTGGTGGTGCCACTTTTAGCATAGCTTAGCATAATCCATTAAATCTGATTAGACCATTAGCATCATGCTAAAAAATAACCAAATAGTTTCTGTATTTTTCCCATTTAAAACTTTACTCTTCTGTAGTTACATCGTGTACAAAGACCAACGAAAAATTAAAAGTTGCGATTTTCTAGGCAGATATGGCAAGGAACTATACTCTCATTCTGGCGTAATAATCAAGGACTTTGCTGCCGTACCATGGCTGCAGTGGGTGCAATGATATTACCCAGTGCCAGAAAATAGTCCCCTTAGTAACTTTCAATAGCATGGGGACTATTTTCGGGCACTGTGTATTATCATTTAAATAGGAAAAATATCAAAACTCTTTGGTTATTTTATAGCGCGATGCTAATGGTCTAATCAGATTTAATGGATTATGCTAAGCTATGCTAAAAGTGGTAGCGCCAGACTCGGAGATCGACTGAACGGATTCCAAAACTGTAAAAATCAAATATTTAACTCTAGGGGAGCTGGAAAATGAGTATATTTTCAAAAAAGTAGAGTGTCCCTTTAAGGTCCAATTTTACACGGCTCCACATTTGTCCAAATTATGTTCAGTACAGATTGTTCTCTTTCATTCATCATCAGCCCTCATAGTTACTTTTCGTTCTTTTTCAGGGTGGCACTTTATGACTTTTTGAATAGACAACACAATACTTTTTAGACTGAACATTAAGCGCACTTATCCTGATATATCATCAGGAAAGCAATGTGAGTGGGCACATGCTGACAGCATGCGTGTGTGTGATGAGAGAGTTCACTTACGGTCAGCAGTCGGTTCTTCTCTTTCTCTGTGAAGCTCTGGACGTTCTCCAAAGCCGCCCGGTGTTTCCGAGTGAGCTCTTCCAGAGCCCGGCTGTGGTTGTCCTTAAAGTGAGCCGTTTCCTCTTCATATTTGGCACGGAGGTTCATCAGCTCTTTGTCGTAGATTTGCTTTTCCTCTCGAAGGGACTGTAGGGAAACATAAATCTATTTAGAGGAATATAAATAACATTGTGCCATGACTACATGGGGGTTTTAAAATGGATACAACTTGTAAAATAGGATTTATTTTCAGCTTCCTATCAGTCTATCAAGAAAATGTATGAGAACTGAGAAATCATCAATAATATCAGTTTTGTGATATTCACATTTACACAGAATACAAACTGCTAAAAAGGCTACAAAACAGGCACTTTTGCTGCTCTCAAATGCTGTGAATCATGTAGTCAAAACCACCTAAAACAAGATCAAGTCAAACCAAGACTTTGATGGGTGGGGACCAAGGCCAGCAAAAGACCAAGGCAGGGTGACACATAGTCAAGAAAATTACTAAAATGTAAGCCACGTAATATTAAATATTTGTTGATTGATCATTTGTATAAAATCGCATGGGTATATTAGTAGCAATAGCCAAAAATCAGGGTTCCCACACCTTAGTTAACTTTAAATTCAAGGACCTTTCAGGACTTTCCAGGTCCAATACCCTTAAATTCAAGGACTAAATGTGGTGACACATTTGAAGTGAGAGCAAGGTTACATCGTGTTACCTTTTAAGATACATTGTCACAGTTCCCTTTCGAGGGAACTCGCGCTGCGTCGCTGCGGTAACACTTTGGGGACGCCTCCAGGGGTAAGTGCGTCTGAATGTGTATATCAAATTCAACCAATGGTGAGGCTTAACGGCAAAGATAGGGTGACGCAGGAGGCAGGAAGTATATCGCTATCTGAAAGTTTGCCAAAGACGGCTTTACAGGGACGCAGGAAGTATGGCAAGGGAGACACAGCGTCTCGTTCCCTTCTCAGGGAACAACAGTTAAATATGTAATGCGAGACGTTTTAATGTGTCAAACACAACTATGCAAAAAAGCATTTTGGTATGAATCAACATTTGCATACAGACGATATAAGCATTTAAAGCGAACCGTTTAGCACGTGTGCTTAAAAAGTCTAGAATTTTTATGATATTATCCTACACTACACAGGGAATAATATGGAAAACGTCTTGCATAAAATAGATTCAAGCACTTTCAATGACCTGTATCTATGTATGTATATTTTCAAAAACTTCCCAGGGCTTTAATTTTTTTCCCCAGATTCACAAACTTTCAAGGATTTCAAAGACCCGTAGGAACCCTGAAAAATATATCATTATCTTTTTATGCCAAAAATCATTGGGATATTAAGTAAAGATCATGTTCCATGAAGATAATTTGTAAATTTCTTACCGTAAATTTATCAAAACTTCATTGATCATTAGTAATATGTGTTGCTAAGGACTTCGTTTAAAGATTTTCAAATTTTTTGCACCCTCAGATCCCAGATTTACATCACATCAATGGAAAGTTTATTTATTCAGCTTTCAGATGATGTATAAATCTCAATTTCAGAAAATTGACCCTTATGACAGGCGTTCTGGTCCAGGGTAACAAGTCTGTATAACGTGCAATCGTGCTTATATTCGTGAGAACACCTCCTTTACTATTGTGATATTGCTTTTATATTGCTATTATATCTGATATTATATTATAAACAAGAAGATCTCATGCAAGAACTTTTTTGCAATCATATGTTGGATTTTGTGAGCATTTGTGTTCATTTTTTTTTAGGTTCAACTGTTGACAATATCTGTCTGCTTCCGACTCGGCACAACAGTAATAGAAGAAATCAAATTAGCAGTTATTGATTGCATTTGAAGCAGGAAGTTTTACATCCGATCACTTTAAATCAGACAATGCACTGGCAATTTAGTCTTGAAATGAAATCCTGAGTTCTCTCAGTCTAAGACAAAAACAAGACCCCCCCCCCCCCAAAAAAGGGTCTTTAGACCGATTTCAAGACTTAAAGGCAGAGTGCACAATGTTTGAAAGCCAGGCAAGATGACGGTTAGAAGACTGCTGATTGGCTACAAGTCTGTTTTGGTAGTCGGCCCGACTCCCTTTTCCAAAGCATTTTTTTTTTTAGAAAACGTGCACTCCGCCTTTAAGTCTTAAGTAGTACAGCACTTGCAATGAATCCAATCTATGTGGATAACATTAGAAACAGAAAGAGACACCTTCAGTCCCACTTGGACAAATTGTATCACATCAAGACTGCAAAGCAGACGCCTGCAAGTTCTCATTATAAGACCTGCATGAGCATCTGTAATGTAGATCACTATACAATGCTTCTTGTCTCTATTTGTTGAGCGTTGCCATAGTAACATCGAACTCAAGGTTACGTTGCTAACAAACGTCTTCGCTGTGCTGTGGGTGAAAGACAAGCAGAGAGAAAGCTTAATGTGATACTTCTTTAAATTAAGTTATCTGGAAATTTCAGGGCGCAGCAACAGAGTCAAAACACAGCCAATCCCAAACTCCTCACAAAAAACACTACACTTAAAGGGATAGTTACATAGAATACATTTTCAGTTATTTTAGAAAATGTCCTAGATCTTTCAGTTGGTAAAATGAAAGGATATGGGGGCCACCTCCTTTAACTCTTTCCCCGCCATTGACGAGTTATCTCGTCAATCTGCAATACCGCTATTACTCTGCAACTTATAAAACCCGGAAGTATTGCCCTAGGGCAAACAGCTGTATGTCCGTGTACGTTTTAAAGATCGCTCTGCGTCTGATCTCTATCAAAAGTCCTTCACAAAAATGGAATTATCTCAGCTTTTTGCTCAAAATTTGGTGTTTTTGATGAAACCTACACATATTTGAGAGGTGATAAAAACAGAACACATGAAGGTAGGATGAAACGGATTTTTTTTGAAAGCAGAGGGTTTGTTCTTTTAATTCATATATGGTATGTATATATATTTGCTAAAAAGGAGCATTTTCTGGAAGGCATTAAACTTTTGTGAAAATCATGAAAAATGCTGGCAGTGAAAGAGTTAAGTCCAAAAAATGTGCATCCATCCTTTACAAAAGTAATTCAAACAGCTCCAGGGGGATAAACAAAGGCCTTCTGAGGGTAATCCGTGTGGTTTTGTTGTAGAAAATCCATATTTAAAACTTTATAAACTAAATTAACTAGCTTCCGGTAATGCTGCCATCTTAAGCCCGGGATACACTGCACGATTATTGGCTGTCCCAGACGAAAGATTGCCATTGTGAAACAATCGTCGCGATATCTGTGATCGTGGCTCTTCATCGGTGGTCCTATGCCATGCAGTGAGTGAGGTTCAAAGACGGCCGTTTTCCCGGTCTTGCGTCCAAAGATAGCCTACGATAGTTTTCTGACAGTGTCAGAAATTCGGCATGATCAACGCACAGTGTATTTGCTGCTACGATCTGCGTACTGGTATTTGTTTACCACAAGCGCATGCTGTTGATGTCGCGCTAACGTATGACGCACCCGCCAAAGCTTACGTGTCATCATGGGTTTAAAGGGACACTCCATTTTTTGGTAAATATACAAATTTTTCATCTCCCCTTAAATCCATTCAGCTGATCTCTGGGTCTGGTGGTACCACTTTTAGCATAGCTTAGCACAATCCATTGAATCTGATTAGACCATTAGCATCGCACAAAAAATAAACCGAAGAGTTTGAATATTTTTCTTATTTTAAAACGTGACTCTTCTGTAGTTACACCGTGTACTAAGATACAAAAACGCCATAATGAGAGTATAGTTACTAGCCATATCTTCATAGAAAATCGCAACTTTAAATTTTCTGTTGGTCTTAGTAAACGATGTAACTATAGAAGAGTCAAGTTTTAAATTTGTTTTTTTTTTTTGCGCGATGCTAATGGTCTAATCAGATTCAACGGATTATGCTAAGCTATGCTAAAAGTGGTACCACCAGACCCGGAGATCAGCTGAATGGATTCCAAAAAGGTACAATTAAATGGTTAACTCCAGGGGAGCTGGAAAATGAGACTATTTTCAAAAAAAGTGGAGTGTCCCTTTAAAGCAACACTATGTAGTTTTTTTTACCTTTTAATAATGTCTCTAAAATTATTTCAGTGAATGAACAACTTTTAACTGGACAAATTGTACTGTTGCTGCAACCTGAGGAACCTCCTAGCTGCTACAAGCACACTCTGAAAGTGGCGGTGGAGGGTAGATTACATAGCCCGCCCCTCCCCCTGCCTCCAGAAGAGTGTCTGATACCAGGCACTGTTGCGCTTTTCAACCACATGGGGGAGCTGTAAGTCATTTTTACATGGAAACTACATAGTGTTGCTTTAATTCCCTTGGTACCGTGCCTGTATGAGATAATACTGTGGTTACTCACTACACCACGCTATAACAAATATATTTTATTTCTTTTTACAAAAAGTTTGCAAAAGCCTGTTTCTAAAACTGCTGAAGGGGGATATTTTGGTAGCGAAACCATCCAACATTTCCTGTTCATTGGGGACTCTTGAGATATTAATAATAAAACAAAACCTAAATATGACAGGACAGCAAACAAGCCTGCTGCAGTAGATTGTATGAAAACACCATGTCAGATAAATAGCAATGGAATCCCAATAAAAAAATTAATGCAGGGCTGAGAAATAAAATTTCTATTCAGAGCAAGCAAATGTCCACAAGAGTCATATTTTCTGAGCTGTCATGCATCCTTTGATGAAGATGGTGGGTCTTTTGAATTAAACATGGGAGGGTTGCATTTAGTTTTGATAATAGCCAGTCGAATAGCCAGTGTATAACACAATAGATGTGCTTGTATAAGCTTTAAGCATAAGCTAATGATGTCTCAGAGGAATTTATGTGAAATGTATGTTTCTGCAAAAGATTGATGTTTGAGTTATTAAACTGTTGTTGCTTTGCTTGCATACTCTTTTTTTATACACACGCCAACCATGCTTTAAGATCTCATGCGGCAAAATGTACTGTATATTCTGTAGGTCCATATCAACACTTGTTTTCTTTTGCCTCTGTTGCAGGTGCACATTCCATGCAGGCCTAAACTGATCACTGTTTGGTAAAATTTGATTCCTACCTTCTCCAGGGAGGCGATCTGTTGTCTCTGCCTCTCGTCCAGCGTCTGACATTTATTTTGCAACGCCCCTCTTTCATCCTCCAGACGTAAAACCTTGTCCTTCAGACGAGACTTCTCCGATTCCAGATCTCGAATGACGGCCTCGTGGGTCATCTGCGTGGCCTGCAGGCTTCCGATTTGACCTAAACAACAGACACAGTAGCATTAGATGGAAATCCAGTTATGGGCCATTTGATAGAAATACCATGAGTTACCAGAGGGTTGATGGTTTGAATCCCATCTATTGCATGTTGGAACAATACCAAACAAGACCCAGACAGAGTCAATGATCCTTTCTAAAGGGCCGTTCACATTATAACAATAACTATAACGTTAACTATATTAGCTTCCACACAACCGGACGATAACAATAACTTTATGTTAATTCGCTCACATGAACAGAACTCGCGCAAACAACTTATCTTCAATGGCATTAACTAATACAGTATATTTCCTATAATAAAAACTTTTGCAACTGTTTACATGTCACTGAATATATAAATATGCTGTTCTTGGTGCAACATTACGTAGTCAATTTCACAGCAACTGCTTCAGCGCTGGATACCTGAGGTAATTTTATGTTATGGACTTCAGCAATGAGCTGCTCCACCATGTCATCTGTCATTTTAAATGAACGTGCACTTGAAGTTCAAATAGATTTGATTAGCTGTCAATGGTTTATCGTAAAAAAAAAAAAATGTTCAGAAACCAACAATACCGTTTATCGTGTGAACTCCGCTATTCTCTTTAATATAAAACAATTTTAAAAACTACATTTTTATAGTCATACTTGTCGTTATAATGTGAACGGCACTTAACTGTCAATACTGTGAACTTAAAAAGAATAGCCATAGTTTTTATGTTTTTTCTTGATTGTTGACATTCTAATGCTGCGTTCACACCAAACGGAAACGCGTGATTTCAAGGTTAAGTCGAATTGACGGCAAAGTTCACATTTTTCAACTCTGGCATCAGACGCGAATTCGTGTTATTCGCGCCAGATGCGCGAATGAGGCGAATTCACGTTTACACCCATCTGGAGTTCTCACGGCGCGAATTAGGGGTTTAGCGCGGTAGACGTGAATTCGCCTCAATCGCGCGTCCAGTTCGCCCGTCTGGCGCGAATTCGCGTCTGACGCCAGAGTTGAAAAATGTGAACTGTGTCTTCAATTTGCGTCGCGTTAACCAATCAGGAGCCTGCTTGCTGCTGTGGCGGCAGGCCCGCCCAGAATCACTCCTTGCCCCTCCCACAAGAAGCGGATTTCGCTCTAGACGCGCAAATGCTTTCAAAATGTTCAAGTGGCAAACTAGACACGGTAGATGTGAATTTGACGCTCCATTCGCATTTGGTGTGAACCCAGCATAAAGGGTGTTTCACATTTCGTGTCTAAAAATGCGACCGCACCGTTTTTCTCCTTTTTCCGGCGCTTTTTTTGACGTGGCATTCTGAAAAGTATTTTCAACTCGCAGCAGCACCTACGCGCATGAAAAAAGTAGCGCCTGCCCTGCGTCACATTTTGAGCGCGCTTGCCACACATCCACATTTAAAATAAAGCATCTGCGTGCGCAAAAGACGCGAAATCTGAACCGCCCCTAACATGGTTAAGTTGGCTTAATGGTTGTTACATCCGGTTTAATTGTGTGTATTGCTCTGTCCTACTTTGTAGTGCTGTATAGCCAATAGACAAAAGTTAACTTTAAGTTGAGTTTTAACACTGGGTGTTTTTCAGTATCAAGGATGAAAATCTAGTATAAAGTGATGTGAAATATTGAAATATGATCAGGAATCTGCACAAAGTGTCAATTTTGACCTTTATTTTGTATTTGAACTGTGGCTTGGATGCAGTGTGCGTCAAAAATAAACCTATCTTTAGCGAAGCGGTGCGGAGAATGCTTCTGAAAAGTGCTTTAACACAGCTGTTATAAACATAAGCATTCTCTAAAGTGGCTGCGATCAGCTCTGTGCCGGAGCCGTAATGCGACGGGGTAAAATGACTTGGATTATAAAAATGCTTAAATTAAATAAAACCTTTTTAACTTTATGTTTAACATTTACGGATTTGGCAGACACTTTGTACAGAGCAATTAAAAAAAAACAGGGAACTGTGTTTGGCATTTAGGTGTCCCAGGCTCAGCTGGGTTCTGCCTCCCCCAGGGAACATTCCAGAATCTGGGTGATGAGTGTAGTTAGAACACACATCTGCTGTTGCCAGGATACCAGGAGGAGATCTGTCACTCCTAAACTTGTCGGTCAACACGAATGGTTGCTGAAACTAGAACCAGCTAATTTAATGTGTGAAGCTGCTTAACCTTTACCTAACAGCGTTGGGTGAGGGTAACTGGATTTTTATTTCTACAGATCACTTTAATAGCCAATCAGAAAAAAGCAGCTTTGACATTCTGCTCTAATTAGCCTTCTGTTTGTGTTCCACTGAAGAACAAAAATCACACGTGTTTCAAAAGACACTGAACTGATTTGCATTTTTTGGTTAAGTATTTCTTTACATTTCAAGCCGTGTTGCTATGATAACAAATGCTGTGCAGGTTGATGCAGTGCATGCAGGTCAGCCCCGCCGCTCCCATAACGCGCATCACGCGCTGTGCGTAGGGCACCAGGTGCTGATAGGGCACCAAAAATAAGCCCTAATGAAAAAAAATTATAATGCTGATAGAATTTCATTAGCCTATAGAAATATTATCAGGCAATTTTATATCCATGTATATGTTACAAAAAAAGGGAAAACGAGATAATTTAATTGCTCAAGTATAGAAAGTATGCCCCCCAGCCTTTGATGGTCCGTGCCGGTTGATCGCGCGGGCGCCTGACGAAGTTTGACAGAGGCCGTTTCTCAATCCAAAGGCTGCTGCCTCCAGAGGTCGCATTTCTAGGCTGGATACATCATCAAAACTTTCTTATTTCGTAATATAAACGCTTATTAAGTTGACTATTATTCTTAGTTAATCGTAAATGGTTGTAATATGCTTATGACTTGATAATGTAATGTTCAGTTAACTGAAGTAAACCAGGCTTGATGACGTGTGCAGCCTGCATGTGCGGCCTCGCGCAGGCTGCGGCCTTCGGATTGAGAAACGGCCAGACAGTAGGCAACTTTTAAAAATGGCCCCGAAAAGACAGCAGGAGTCAGGATCGGAAAAAAGAAAAAACTGCGGGATGATGCGCGTGCATCACATGCAGGTAAGTCCATCATGTTTAATCAATCCTAATAAGGGAAATGTGCATATGGGCTGCAGCTGCTGCTAATCGGAATGCCCCTCGAACGCGCCTCGAACTTGCTGTGCTGACATCAATGTTAGCAAACTATGTTGTTATAATTTATAACTTTAGTGCAAGTTAAATTGAGATTTTACTGTAAAACATTACCTATGCATATGCATTTTACAAATAACTGACGCCAGCTGTTACTTTCTTTACTACGTTTCTTTAGATATTGAACAGTATTTTATTTTGTGGTTTATTTTGACGTGACGGTGGTTAATACTTTCTCAGTAAAAGTTAACGTTAGCAGTCAGTGCACATGGTAGGCTAACAATTCCTGACTGTTAAATATATATAATTATTCAATTTAAGTTAATTTTTTTTCTATTTTGCTATTCTATAAAAGTTTGCACGTTCAAATTAGTGTGTGTTGGCTAAAACTGTGAAGATTTTACTTTCTGCTTTTAAGTTATATGTTTGTAAAAAGTTAAACTGGCAAAAACAAAAGTTTTTTTTCCTCAGGGTTGGGGTGGGGGGCATTATAAAGGAATTATGCTTAGGGCACCAAAATGGCTAGCAGCGGCACTGATGCAGGTAATGGATTGGTTAGTTATAAAAATGTTCAAGTAAGAGGTGTTGGAATAAACTGAGGTTATGGGAAGGTTTGCAGATATCTTACTGGCTTTCAGGAGGATCTCAGTGGCCTGCTGTTGAACTCGGTCTCTGGATGCCTCCAGCTCACACTCGGCCTCCCTCTGTCTGATCTCCACGATCTCCGTGTTCTTGGTGACCTCCTCTAATTGTTTATGCAGCTCCTGCACACACACACACACACACAAACACAAACACGCAGTGTTTAGTGAGAACATTTTATAGACTTTTATTGTATTCATTAGGGATGCTCCGATCGATCGGCCGCCGATCGTGATCGGCCGATAACGGCATTAAATGACGCGATCGGCACTCGCTAAATTTGCCGATCTCAAGAGCCGATCTTTTTGTTTACTTTTGTCATCATAGCGTTCCTGATGCGGCTGCAATTAGAGACCATTTTAAACAGTGCGAGCATTTTGTAACCCGTTGCTCATGTGTGACGTGCAGATTTGGATTTCCCTCTCTGCCTTTACAGAGATATGCGTATTTTCTATGAGGATGCGCGCCGGTCCTCAGCGCGATGCGTCTTCACATCCCTATCAAACAGCATATACAACACATATCTATCGCGGACAATTGCGTCCTCATGACGAAAGTTTATTACTTGCATTCGTTTTTAAAGTTATGAAGGTTTAAACTTCCATTTTCCTCACAGCTGCTCTTGTTTGCGGACACCCGCCGCAAGCATACACAGCAGCCTGTCATCAGTGCACGTGAAGAGAATGATCTCTCCCACGTCTTAAAGCTACAGTATCCTAATTCATCTCTCAATAAAATTACTCTCTGCTCATCAATGAAAAACTGTTGTACTTCGTACGAATGCGTGTATATTTAATTCATACAGTAAAGGTTGTGAATTGTTTTATTTTAATTACTTTTAACAGACATAAACCTTTTTAAAGGCATATTACATTTCTCTTTGCAAAAAGAAATATTTGTTGTGCTTATTTATTTGATTCTCTATTAAAACAATAATATACCTAATTTATAGTTAGTTTCATTTTTACAAATGGTGCAAACTCTGCTAGATTATAGATAAAAGATTCCCATTCCACTGCCATTCTGTGATGGGCAGTGATCGGCGATCGTCAGATCATGATCTTGGTTATCGGTAATCGGTGATTGGCCCCAAAAATGCTGATCGGAGCATCTCTAGTATTCATACTAGGCTGACGTTATTTCTATTCTCTAACCCCATCGTTAAACTAAATGCTTACACAAACCTGTTTACTAGAATGATTTAGATTTTATAGGCCATACTTGATTTGTGTGGTGTTATAGAGCAGTGGTTCCCAAACTTTTTTATTTCGTGACCCACTTAATCTATCTCAGGACCCACCAAAATATTTTATAGAAATATGTAGAAATACATTTAAACAAATACAAAAATAAATGTATTCTCTTTTAAAAAGAGGGTAATTAAAATTTTCAACATTATGCATGCTGTTTGTGAGCGGCGAACGCCTAGCGGTTTTTGTCGCCTGCTGCAAGCAAGCATTTTTGAAGGAGCGCTGACAGCGGAAAAGCGCCATTCGCGTCTTTCCCTTGTCAAAACAAATGAGGGGAGGGGCGAGCCTTCCATTGTGGTGACGGAAGTTTACAGTTGTTAGCGACTTTCCACACCCCATTTAAATAAAAGCAACTATGTTAATCTCCAATTTATTCGTACTGTACTGTTAATGTCCTTTTGTTTGTGTTATGTTTTCGTTGTACTGTCTCATTGTCTTGCTCTAAAAAAAGCAACAAATCTAGTGACTTTTTTGGCGTTTGATTGACAGGACAGCTGTGTCGGTAGTTGCCTAGCAATATAAAAAGCGCGCGGCACTGCTTTTTTTTTAAGTGACGAAAAAAGGCAGTGGGCGCGCCTTAAAACACGTTTGGTGTGACTGGCCCCTTAATTGTCATTATTAGGACAATTAGGACTATTTTTGTGTCATTCACTACAACAACAAAGTGACATTGCATGACCCCACTTGATCCCACTGTGCGACCCACTAGTGGGTCCCTCCCCAGTTTGAAATCCCCTATAATAGACGGACACACGTGCGGTGACACGATTACGTGTCTGAGCGGAATTTTACATCCGGTCTCTGTTTGTTTAATGTTCTGACTAGTGTCTAAACTGAACTTTAAAACAAATTCCTCGTCGAAAATAACAAATGTTTTGGTTTGCATACATTATATATAAGACACATTTTACACAGTAACTGAGTTAGCTCAGTATCGTTTTTTATACGCTTTAGCCATGATTTGAACGAAGGTAATCTACTTGTTGTGTATTTTGCTTGTTATCAGAAATAAACTACTCTAAAAGGACTTTGTTGTTATTGATTCTTTTCGGAGTTTACCGGAAGTTTTGTGTGTTCCACAAAAGCCGTTTGTTTATATTGTTACCAGTGTTGGGAAAGTTCACTTTCTACATGAACTAGTTCAGTTCACAGTTCACAAATTTTAAAATGAACTAGTTCAGTTCATAGTTCATATTTCCAAATTTTGAACTAGTTCACAGTTCCAAAAATGAACTAATTTATAGTTCTTTTTCCCCATATTATTATTATTTTTTTTAAATATTGCCATTATAGCCCATATAGAACCACAGACAGCAATTATTTTATCAGTTTTAACACAAGATTTCATCTTGATATCCAACTTTAAATCCCTATCCAACCAGGGTTTACGAGCATTGACTGTCTTTTAATTTTTGTATTTGCTTGCACATACCTTGAAAGGCTAGCGCTAGCCGGTGCTTCAAGGGGGTTTTCCGGGCGAGAAGCGATGCGAGGCGTTGCGTGTATGACAACTCGCAGGTATTGCACACCGCACCTGCACGTTAAATAGCGTGAGCTTAGTCAAAGTCTATTTCAAGATCCAGAATATGCGTAAGCAGCCTTTGTTAATCGTTAACGATTTAGGACAAATATGATGTTATTTAATATTAAACTATGCGCGTGGCGCGGCAGGGATTTGGATAGCAGCGTCCAGTCAGTGTTGTTTGATGACGTATGCAGCCTGGTGGCAGTGTTACCAGATTGGGTGTTTTTTCCGCTACACATTAAGGTCTGTTTACAGTGTGTTTTAGACGGGTTTTCGCCTGGAAGACTCTATAGAAATCTGGCACCCTACTGAATGACGTTAAAGTGAGGGAACGTGCCGTTCACAAGCCCCAGAATGAACGAGTTTACCTTGCGTTCATCAGCAAGTAATACAGTACGTTCAGTTCACGTTCGCCCAAAATATGAACTAGTTCATGAACTTTCGTTCAATGAACTCGTTCAGGCACAACACTGATTGTTACTGCCGAAACCGTCTATAGAGTGCTGTCTTACTATATTTCACCATTGTGTGGCCTCTTAGTGTCTAACTTTCTCCATGTCACTTTTTCTATTTTTACCACTCACTGTCGTCTCTATTCTCAGTTTCATGCTCATTAATTGTGCATGTATGCATCATCTTTCTCTCTCTCTCTCTCTCTCTCTCTCTCTCTCTCTCTCTCTCTCTCTCTCTCTCTCTATTTCCTGGATTACTTTATTAATGAACTGTTCACTGTTGCTGTCACAAATTCTCCGTTCAGTCTTTCCTCACTTAAAAGGACTTCTATTGCTTGCTCAGTTAACTTCATCATGAGCTAATGCTTAAGAAGAGATCCCAAAACCAGGCAGAGGATTTCACTTTCCCATTATGACTTCCCAGTTTTCCAGTTAACCATGCATGGCAAGTGAGGTGTGATAAAGTTTAACCAGGGACCCAGAACAGTGTGGTTTGGCATCTGCATTGTTTATCTACATTGTTGGCGTCTCTGTCTGTCTGTCTTTCTATCCATCTATCTATATATCTATCCATCTATCTATATATATATATATATATATCCATTAGTGATGCACCGATGTATCGGCCGCCGATATTTATCGGCCGATATTTGATGAATTTGAAACCATCTGCATATCGATAATAGCACGAAAAAGGCCGATATCGATTGTAGGGATGGGCACGGATATTCGAATATTCGATCGGCAATAATAATTCGAATTTGAAAAATGCTATTCGAATGTTTGTTTGTTTTTAATGTGCCACCAAAGGGTTTCGACTTATTTAATGCTTTTTCACTTCATCTATACTCTTTCACAGACTTAAATGTAAGATATACATGAACATTAATTCGTATATATTTCTGATTGTTTGGCAATGCAGATTGCAGACGAATTTAAGTTTTTTTTGTTTTATCTCCGGGTTTGGCCGCGCCGCGCCATATTTGGCAACTGGCTCAGTGAGGGCTCACGTGTTATTAAACGTGCTTCGCCGCCGCCTGCATCAACACATCATGAGAGATTTTTAAGCTTTCTGTTATAAAGTCTACTTTATTTTGTTAATAACGAGACAGACACGGAGAACGAAATAAAACGGCTCTTTCAAAAATGAACCGGATAACTGCACATGGCTGTCAAAGCTCCGTCTTTGTGAAATCTTGTTAAATTAAGCTAACGTTAGTAACTTTGCACAGTCAACCATAATCTATCGAGCCAGCTTACGTTATTTGTAAAATAATGTTAAATACAGATATTCAATCTTGTTCAATCCGTCTGTTGTTTTTATCGGATAACCATCATCACGTGCAACACGAGGAAGAGTTTTCTCCGCAGCACCCGCATTATTGTATCTAGTCAGAAGAACGGGCTTTCACCGAAGCAGGTAGGGTAAAGATGGTTTCTTTATTCACAAATACATGTCAAACTAAACTGAGAAGATATTTATATGTTGACTGAGCAGTCGGTTATGTAGATGCGTTTTTTCGTTTGCTCCGGGCTCTTATTTGTTTGTTTAAGGGTTTAAATGATGATAGCCTACTTTGTCAAGTCCTCAAACTTTAAACTTCGCAAGTCCTCAAACTTCGCTTAGATTTGGGGTTAATGTATAATATTTGGTATAATATAATGTATGTAAGATCCAACAGTAATGAATTCATACTAACGACCAACTTGAAACTAAGGGTTTGACTGACTCAGACTTCGCTCCGCATGGGGTTTTAACGCCTTTTTTTCTGTAGGATATTTTTAAGAAGAATTTAAAATATATATATACAATTTACAATGTTTTCAACTTAAAAATACATACATACATATAGATACAGTATATAAGTTTAGCTTGTTGTGGATATTTCCTAATTATAAGCCTTCTGTGAAATTATGACAAAATGAAAAATACAAAAGACGCATGTCTTAATTAATATAATTTAAATAAACGAATATTCGAATATTCGTTCTTTATGAGCTTAAATATTCGAATAGTAAATTACTGGAAAATGCCCATCCCTAATCGATTGTTTTTTAATTAACCACATAAAGGCAATGAGTTGCATGTCTGTTGTTCATTTAAAATGATTTAATGTTCTGGTGTGCACTATACTTAAGCACCGACAGAAAACCTTTGTTGAGCTGGCTCAAATGTCTTGGACAATAAAAGAAACAGACTGCACTTTAGTGGGGGAAAAGAAGTCCAACTTTTTTTGAAGTAGCAATAGCACTGGCATTATTTATGTTTATTAAAGAAATCCATTATATAAAAAAGGAGTTAATGATGTTAATAAAAGAAATGCTGAATAGCAAAAACCACCTTTGAAGGTTGTCCTGTTGGCTTATTATATTTGTTTTAGCTTAATTTGTGCCTTTCTTATTATGTTGGTCAATTGAATGTTAATTAGATCAAATCCATGTTCAGTAAAAATAATTTGATGCAGAAATAAACTAGCTAATAGACCAACTGTATACAAGTGTTTAATATCGGTATCGGCATCGGCCAGAAGTTGTCTGTTTAAATCGGTATCGGCCCAAAAAAATCCTATCGGTGCATCCCTAATATCCATCCATCCATCTATCTATCTGCACTGTTTATCTACAGTGTTGGCATCTATCTGTCTGTCTATCTATCTATCTATCTATCTATCTGTCTGTCTGTCTGTCTGCCTATCCATCTATCTATCCATCTATCTATCTATCTGCAGTGTTTATCTACATTGTTGGCAATTATCTATCTATCTTATCTATCTATCTATCTATCTATCTATCTATCTATCTATCTATCTATCTATCTATCTATCTATCTATCTATCTATCTATCTATCTATCTATCTATCTATCTATCTATCTATCTATCTATCTATCTATCTATCTATCTGCATTGTTTATCTACATTGTTGGCATCTATCTATCTCAGTGATAGATCCATCCATTCATCCATCCATCCATCCATCATCCATCCATCCATCCATCCACATTGTTCATCTACATTGTTGGCATCTATCTATCCATCTATCCATCTATCCATCTATCTATCTATCTATCTATCTATCTATCTATCTATCTATCTATCTATCTATCTATCTATCTATCTATCTATCTGCATTGTTTATCTACATTGTTGGCATCTATCTATTTGTCTGTCTGTCTGTCTGTCTGTCTGGTCTGTCCGTCCGCCCATCCATTGAATTACTCCATAAATTCTTCAACTATCAAAATATTTACCAGAATTTACTGATCTCCCCTCCATAAAATCTCCACGTGATGTGACACGGGCACTATGGCCATCTCTCATCTGAACAATTTAACATTTAATTAGCAGGAAATCAGATCGGTATGAGTTAGTCTGAAAATGTCAGAGTGGCTCAAGATCGATACCTTTAAAGACCTGCTCTGAGTGTGTGTAAGAGCCCAGCATATTTCCATTAAACAGGCGTTATTAGTGTCTCATATAAGTGAGAAGTTAAGCAAGACACTATTCATTTACTCATCATTTTGTCCTTTAAACTACCATATTATAAATCTTGTATCCTGTGATTACACTCATAAATAACACAAAGTGGCATCCTACATTTAGATGTCAGGGTGGCATTGTTTTTCTTTCAAAGATATTATAAAACAACATAGAGCTCAGGATGTGTGCCACAATAGGTGAAGTTTCTTTCTACGTGCTTTTTGATCCTCAAACATCTGAAACATCTTGTGGGTTCAGGACGAAACCAAAACATTTGACTTTCAGCACGACTTTTTGATGTCAACACAAAACGCATTAGAAGCAAAACAATGAACCATTAAATGCTAGCAAATTTTATTGGCTCTACATGAATGGGCATCTACCTTAATGTTATTCTCTGCGGCAATGAGCGAGGCCTGCAGTTTATGCGATTTCTCTCTGCTCTCCCTGGCCTCGTCCTGCACACGCTTCAGTTCGCTGCGCAGCTTTCCCAGCGTCTTCTGCAGCGCCGCTTCCTGCGCCTGAAACTCTTTCCTCAGATCCCCCTCCGTCTTCTTCCAGGCCAACAGGTTCTCGGCGGTCATCTGCTGCGTGCGCTTCATGGCCTCCAATTCGCGCTCGTAGAAAGCCTGGGCTTTATTGAGCTTGGCTTCGTATTCCTCCACCAGACGCTTCTTGTCCTGTTTCAGTTCCTCGACCCTCTCGCTCAATGAGTCCACCTCGGCTTTATGAAGCTGTCCAAGCTTCTCCTGGTCTTTGCTGTAGTTGGCATTCTGGCTTTGGTGTGAACGAAGAAGTTCCTGGATCTGCAAAAGCCAAATGATTTATTTTTTTGTACAACACATTATATTACAAATATTGTTTGACAAAAGCAGTTTAATATTCTGCACTCCCTACTGAAAGGTTTAAGATGGTGGGGAGAGCGGGGTAAGTTATTCTTTCATTTGGTATGATATTTATACCATTGTGATGTTTGGTGCTCAGTAAATGTTAGACAGTGTGAAAAGGGTGACAACTTACCCCGCTCTCCCCTACTCCCAGCCTGGCAAAGCTGGTCAGCTTCTTCCAGCCTGACCAGCTTAAAAAGTGACCAAAGCACATCTAGACCAGCTTGCTAAACCAGCTAAAACCAGGTTGGAAGACCAGGTTTTTGTTATTTTTCAGTAGGGCGTTTAGAATAAAGGTCAAAAAATGGTCCCTAGCTGTCACTGAGAGGTACATACTGGTACCACAGGTACATATTAGTATCTCAAAGGTACATACTGGTACCAAATGTATACATAGAGCGGGGAACATTTAAGTATACAAGTTGAGTCATAATAAATAAACTTAAATGACACATGGAATAAGTATTGAAGTGTGATTTAACAAATCACAAACCTCCTGTCGATGGCCAGAACGCAGTCCCTCCAGAGCCTGTCGTTTCTCCTGCTCGAACTGCGCTTGTAGCTGTCCGAAAGAGCGCAGTTTCTCCTCGAAAGAGCGTCGCATTTCCTCCACCTCGCGTGACATGGTGACCACGCGCTGCGTGTGCTGCGCCTCCGTACAGAGTTGCATGTCCTCCACCCGCTGGCGGTACGTCTCAAACTCTGTCAACGCTTGTCTCTTCATCCGCTCGTGAAGTTCCATAGACTCCTCCAGGGACTGAATGCGTCGTTTCAGGTCCATCTCGTCGCTTATCTTGCTCTTGTACTGCATGATCTTCTCCCGCGTTTCCGACAGGATCTGTTGCACCTCCTCCTCGTGGGCTTCCTTCAAAGTTTGGATAGCCGCTTCATGCTCGTCGTTCTTGGTGTTAAGGGCATAGATCACCTGAAGAACAGGAAAGATGGAGAAATTAGAGATGTACTTGCAGATGGTACATGAAAATTGCAAGATGATGCTGTCAAAATGTGCAAAATGTAGATCCATCAATTTAGAATCGACAGAATTTATGTTTGCTCAGTGAGCATGACTTCCATCATTAAGAGGTTGAAAAACTTTGTGTGAGATAAGCATTATGTCAAAAGTTAGGTAAACACTGTTCTGCTGATGCAGAGCATTTGTGCTTAATGCATTATATATGTAAAGCCACACAAGGGACGGACAAACGTAAGCTTGCTTTGATGTTCGGCTTTTAAAATCCATACGGTTTCCATCCAGTGTGTGCTTTTTCATACTGTAGTATTCTGGGAAATTATTTTCACAAAAAATTATTTATTTTTATTACACTTTATTTTTTATTACATGGTTACTGCATGGTTCTTTATTTTTATTACATGGTTGTGGAACTGGTTTTGCCTTCGGACCTAAATTTTACATTGGACAACCCAATACCAATTCTGTCATACAAATAGTAAAATCCTTTTTAAAATCAACTAAAAATGTATTAATTTATTAACTACTGAATTGTATTAATATTACTTCAACAACATGGCAAGTGTTCCCGTGTAAAGTTTACAGAAAAATATGATATTAACCATCCAGCCAAATAAATAAAATAAGTTATAAAAATCTTGGAAAAACTCAAATGCTATGGGCGTGCCCGCTGTCGGTGCTGAAACCACGCCCACTCGCAGGAAAGCTGCCATCTCTCTTAACTTTCAAATACCGGTACAACCTGAACGGATGCTCACAATTGTGTTAGGGGCGGGGCCATGCTTGGTCACTCCAGTGCATCATTGAGCCACCGTTTTAGCCCCGCCTAAATAATCCTGAACACAGAAATATGGAAAAACTGTTTAACGGTGTATCTCCAGTACTACATAGTTCACAGTCTTTGTCTGTAATGTGTTTCAGCAAGACATTTTTTACATTTAGAAACAATTCTCTGAAATGACTTCACACAGACTTTAACTGGTTAAACACGCTGTTGACAACATCAAAGGCATGGGTTCAATTCCCAGTAAACACACGGACTGATAAAATGGATATCTGCCTGCACTATGCATTAAAGTGCACATATTTCATTACTAAAATACATTATTTTGTGTATTTAGTATAATATAACGTGTTTGCGTGGTTCAAAAACACATTTTCTACATACCGTACATTTTTGTAGCTCCAGATATACTGCTTTCCTCAAACGCACTTTTCAAACTATTTGAAAAGTGCTGTGTCCCTGATTGGCCAGCTAATCTGTACGTTGTGTCAATAAAACAAGCAAACATATCTTTTTTTAGCAAATAGCTGAAATAATTGCATTTGTGAAGGAATTTTGTTAGAGATCAGATTCAGAACGATTATCAAAATATACACGGAGTTTAAAATTAGTAAATAACGTTTTTGCATTCAGGTTTTTTTTTTCATAAATTGGCTAGTGGATAATCACGGTATTGCAATTTAAGATAAAAATTAATCAGGAATGTAAATGTTTTCTCGAGAAACAGTTAACCTGTCCACGTTGATTTAGTTTTTTTTATCCTATTTATGCATTATTAAAGCTAGTTGAATTGAACTGTTTTTGACATCAGCATAAATCCTGAAGTATTTAAGCCTTGCTGCCTCTCCGAAAGATTAATTATTAAAATAATGATTTTGTTTATTATTGCATGAATGTTTGCAAATCCACTTGTTTTTAAGAAGCTTATCACAAGCATTCAAATATGGGCACAAAAACTAAAGAATGTTCTCAGACACGCTTCAATTTTTAATTCCCTCTGTTTCTATGGAGAGAACTTGAAAGTCTCCAGAAATGGGTTTGAGAAAAAAAAGTCCTAAAACTTCTTATTATAAGCTTTCATAAAACTTTAAATTACAAGCTTTATTACTGCATGAAAGAACAAACATAATAAAATCTAAAACCCCAGAAAGGACTATTTTATTTTGAACCACAAACCACAACATCATCTCTCGATTTTTCTCGGCTGCGGGCCAAAACTATCCTCCCGATTTATTATTGGGAAACAAAGTGACCTTCGACTCCAATTCCCATGCTTTGTGTGTCTTCCACTTCATTTCCATAATTGTCTAGACATCTGATTAGGTGAGAGCAATTCGGCCACCTGAGAACGGCACAATAGAGTTATCTCTCCATTACTGTGAGAAACCGAGACTCGGCTATAAGATGCATGTGTTACTCTCATTCACGAATGATCATTACTCTTCAGTTCTCTTTCTTTTCGCACAATTCCAACACATTGTCAGGCAGAAAAATAAGATAAGGGCGACTGTAAAGACAAAAAAAAGTAGCTTAGTTGCTAGACTAATGTATATGTCGATTCGCAGAGTCAAAGCTGAGGGATGGGCGAGGGTCTGTATCTGTTGTGTCATCACCCTTAGGGCACAAAAGTGATGAAAATTTGTTTAAACAGCACTTCTGCTCAAGTCTCCAACTTATCGATACAAAAACATTTACATTTACGCATTGGCAGATACTTTTATCCAAAGCGAGCTGCACTGCTTTACAAGGTATACAGTATGTGTGTTTCCTGGTTTCAAATCCATTGCCTTTCACAAGACAGATGTCGTCTGCTATTTCACTCTCTTGCTAACTTAGATTTATGCATGCAGGTGCTTCTATCCATAGCGCATTCAAGGTATACAAATTTATCATACAGGTACTACATGAAAACCAAACCCATGACCTTTGCATTGTTAATGCAACTGCGCTACAGGAACTCTCAACTATAGCTTAGTTCAAAAAGACGAATTCACAGTTTTAGTTTTTGCATGCATCATGCATCTCATAAATTTATTTTCATGGTGGAACGTGCAAAGAAATCCACCTGTTGAGTATCTACAGTGGCAGAAAAAAAACACCTTCCTGCGAGGCAGCTCGTAAAATAGAAGTGGCAGAGATGCTGTGTGCGAGTAAATTAAAATTCAGGAGGCAGTCGGAGTGCCAGCCTTCAGTTTATATCTTAAAGCATCCAGGAAGTTTAAAATTCATCCCGATGTGCACTGACTGATGCTGAGAGAAACAGTTCTTGAATGGTCTCGCTTTTCCTAGCAAAGGGAGTCGGTTTTGACTAAAACAGTTTTGGCTATCACTTTACCAGAGTGATCCAGTACAGTAATAAAAGTGACACATGCTGTAAATAAATAGCATAGTCAACACCTCTGTGTCCAATCCGGCTACTTGTCAATGTGGTAAGGCATCACAACTACTGTATGCTCCTGTGACCGTAGGACTGTTCCAAAAAATGAACTGATAAGTTGTGTATATGATACCTTGTTTGGAACAAAATCAGTAAATGCATTTTGGTTACCACAATCACAGAATGCATTGCTTGTGAATTTAGGGAGGTGGAATTAAAGGGGACGTTTTTGTAAAATAAATCTTTGGTGTCCCCAGAGTATGTATGTGAAGTTTAAGCTCAAAATACCATATAGAAAATTTATTATATCATGTTAAAATTACCACTTTGTATGTGTGAGCAAAAATGTGCTGTTTTTGGGTGTGTCCTTTAAAATGCAAATAAGCTGATGATGCAAACACTGATCACCATGATGGTTTGTTGAAATTGAAACTCAATTGTGCTGTCAATTATTTTCTCTCTCTCTCTGGACTAAATGGCAGTGCCGTGGTTGGATTGTGCAGTTTAAGGGGCGGTATTATTATAATAAGATCCCCTTCTGACATCACAAGGGGAGCCAAATTTCAATTACCTATTTTTAAAATGCTTGCAGAGAATGGTTTACCAAAACTAAGTTACAGGGTTGATCTTTGTCACATTTTGTAGGTTGATAGAAGCACTTGGGACCCAATTATAGCACTTAAACATGGAAAAAGTCAGATTTTCATCATATGTCCCCTTTAACTGTTCCCCCAGCCATTAAGTTATCTCGTCAACTACTGGGGCATACACACCAAATGCAATTAACGATTTGCGCGAGTAGATGCAAAGTCAATGCAAAGATGCGATCAGACGTGTCATCGCGCGAGGCGATGCAAATTATGCGAATTGGGCGGCGTGATTGTGGCAAAAACACACGCTATTCGCCTCAAACGCGCCTTCGCGCAAGTTGAAAATATTCAATTCAAGCGAAAAATTTGCATGACAAAGTTAAATCCCGCAAGTAATCTAGAGCGAGCAACACGATGCTACGTGTTTGGTGTGTACGTAGCATATGAGAAAACGTTTCCCTGCCAACAACGCAGAAAACTTTCCTGACCTGTTTTTACAGTAATCTATAATTCTGCTATTATCCACTAGGTGGCGCTCTTACCCAAGTTATAAAAACTAATTTAAAAACTCTGTGTAGTTTTTGATCATCATTCTGAATCTGATCTTTAACAAAAGTTATTTACAAAAATGCTATTATTTCAGATTTTTGCTTAAAATTTGGTATTTTTGAAGAAACCTACCCATATTTGAAATGTGATAAAAAAGAAAAAAGAAAGATAATTTTTTTTCTGTTATTTTTGTTTATTTTAAAGTTTTTGGTGTTTCTTTTACTATATTGTATGTCGTATTAAAGCAACACTATGTAGTTTTTTTACCTTTAAATAATCTCTCTAAAATTATTTCAGTGATAGAACAACTATTAACTGGACAAATTGTACTGTTGGTGCAACCTGAGCAGCCTCCTAGCTGCTACAAGCACACTCTGAAAGTGGCGGTGGAGGGTAGGAAACACAGCCCCGCCCCTCCCCCTGCCTGCAGAAGAGTGTCTGATACCAGGCACTGTTGCGCTTTTCAACCACATGGGGGAGATGTAAGTCATTTTTACATGGAAACTACATAGTGTTGCTTTAATGCTCTGCCAACTGAGCTACAAAAAACACTTTGAAGGCACTGTAAAATGCTTTAAATAAAAGCATCTGCCAAATGCATAAATGTACCAAGACCTATTTCTGTTGGGATGCTTAGACCGTGGATGGCAAGGTAAGTCTCTAGGGTTCGTAACAGCGCTGCCAACATAAACACATTGGCTCAATATTTAATCCTGAATATGTCCATATGATAGCCGATGAGATTTCTGCCCACTTGGAACTGGAATTGGAGACAATTCACTCCCACAGCACTGGGATGTCTTAATCACATCATACAGTTTAAAAGTCATTACATGTTCTACCATCAGTCAATAAGACCAAAAGCGTGATAATGATAATTACAGCCATTTGTAGTTTTGCAGAGAAAACCATATTGTTCGGCGCATAAAAATTGCCTGTGAATTGGTCCAGATCACCTCAGAGAGACGAGGGGGGTTATTGTTTAGCGTCAATCAGTCTGTTTCACAAGCTGTGCCACTGTTGGAGATTAAAAATGGTGAAATGCAAAGCTCTGCTCACCGTTATTAGTCTCAGACGTCAGACCCACCGACCCAGGGTTTCCCGCAGAAAATTTGTTAGTTGGTAGGGTTGGAAGGGTGGCCGGGGGCGTGGCAATCAAAGGGGGAAATATTTTTATTAAAAACACTCAAATAAAATTCTTAAAGATGTGTGTGAATATGACAGAAAATGAACACATACTACATTATTAATGAATTAAATGTTTTTAACAGATACCTTAGCTGCGTGATAAAGTGAAACTAAAGGGTAAATCAACACAAACTGAAGCAGATGTTGTTGAACGTCTGGCGAACAATGACAGATCCCTGGGAAGCGCGTACGCTCGCGGTGTGCAGCTTTCGCGCTATTCACCGAGATGCACTTGACGGCCTTTTGTGCAGCGTTTTTTTTTTTTTACGACCTAGTTAAGGCGGTAGGGTTTCCCAGCTTAGGCGTGCCGCCTGAACTGCAAAGTGCTGGGGAAACCCTGCGACGATTTGTTGAACATTCTTATAGTAGCACTTATCTGGAAACACTTCAGCAGATTCGAAGTTGTCCTCTGATTGGTTGAATTACACAGGACTTTAACGATCTGCCCGGATCGAAAAAGAAAGCTATTGCGTTTACATTTGTGACATTATATGCTTCATCAAGATCAAATAATCGCTGGCAAAGTTGATCGATCAATTAGGTCACCTGGATCAGATTCGGCTCGTATTGATAAGGTAGTAAAGACGATATTAACTCCTGTCAGTATTGCATTGTAAGCTAATCTTCAAAACATGGTAAGGAGCGTCACATTTCCATCTGACATCAGAGGTATTCAGGCCAATCACAACGTACAGATTAGCTGGCCAATCGGAGAACACAGCGCTTTTCAGATCAATGAGCTTTGTACAAATTTAGAGCGTTTAAGGAAGGCTGAGATTTATGGAGCAACAATAATGAACGATATGTGGAAATAAAATAAATGGTTTTTTTTAACCATTAACTACGTGAACACATTGTATTATACCAAATACACAAAATAATGTTGATTTTAGCAATGTAATGGGTGCTCTTTAAGTATGCAAGATATTTTAACATGCATTTTTTATTGTTGTTATAAACTTTAGAGATGTTTGTGAATGATGGTTGCACACCGGTCTGCTATTGTGGTGAAATCTTCAAGCCCCTAAACATGACTAGCCACAAAGTGTAACGTGATTGGTTGCTTTACATTAAAAATGGCCATGGTTTCCAGACCTTCAGTATCGACCTTGGTTTCTAGCCTAAGCTTGCTATATCCAATATTGATCATATAAAATAATCCCTATTTACTTAAAGGAATATTCCATTTTCTTGGTAGAAATGTCCATGTGTTTTGCTCACCACCATGTCATCCAAGGTGTTGGTGTCTTTCTTTGTTCAGTCGAGAAGAAATTATGTTTTTTGAGGAAAACATTGCAGGATTTTTCTCATTTTAATGGACTTTAATAGACACCAACAATCAATACTCAACTCAACACTCAACAGTTTTTTTCAACTGAGTTTCAAAGGACTATAAACAATCCCAAACGAGGCATAAGGGTCTTATCTAGCGAAACGATTGTCATTTTTTACAATAAAAATAACAAATATGCTCTTTTAAGCAGCAACTTTTCGTCTAGGTCCGGTCCAGCGCGACCTAACGTAAATGCGTAGTGACGTAGGGAGGTCACGTGTTACATATATAAAACGCACATTTGCGGACCATTTTAAACAATAAACTGACACAAAGACATTAATTAGTATCATTCGACATACAACAACGTCAGAACGGTCCTCTTTTAACACACTTGTAAACACTGGGGCGGAGTTTCGCGTTCGTCCTCTGTGACCTCTTGACGTCATGACGTATTGCGTGGGGTCAGCTGGCGCATCACGACCGGATCTAGATGAGAAGTTGTGCTTTTAAAGTGTATATTTGTTATTTTTATTGTCAAAAATGACAATCGTTTTGCTAGATAAGACCCTTATGCCTCGTTTGGGATCGTTTATAGTCCTTTGAAACTCCGTTGAAAAAAAACTGTTAAGTGTTGAGTTAAGTATTAAATGTTGGGCTCTATTAAAGTCCATTAAAATGAGAAAAATCCTGCAATGTTTTTCTCAAAAAACATAATTTCTTCTCGACTGAACAAAGAAAGACATCAACATTTTGGATGACATGGTGGTGAGTAAATCATCTGGATTTTTCTTTTAAGAAAATGGACTAATCCTTTAACTTCTTTACCAAATCGCTATAGATACTGTTCTCTCTGGCACACAGGTACATAGATATCAGTTCATAATTTGCATACTTATGAATACGCACCGTGTTAGGAATTAAGTTCTAATGAAGATGAGAGATCGAGCTAATTAGTGTAATTGTATGCATGGTATCTACTAAACTACACAGAACACCTTTAATCAGAGGTAATTAAAGAGTTGAAAAAGAAGCACCTGGCAGGAAAACTTGGAGAAGTAAAACTCGGTTCCGATGACTTCCCTCTATTCTGTGTAGATATTAATCATGACTAAAAGGTTTTCTAGCTCTAATTTCCTGGCGGCAGTGTGTGCTTAATATGGTTCGTTCGTAGAAAGAAAGGTACAAAAGCTAAAAATGTCCTAAAATGTACCTGTGAAGTATCAATATTTACCTTTGAGGTATTTATATGATCTCTTTAGGTACAAATGTGTATACTTTTTAAAAGGGTACCACCCCAGTGACAGCTTTTGTACCTTTATTTCTGACAGTGTTATGTGTGAATTTACTAGTCTTGCATTAAATATTTTGATTTTGTTTCTCTGTACACTCTTAAAAATTGAAGTGCACCTATTTCATTGCTAAAAACAACATTATTTGTGTATTTGGTATAATACAATGTGTTTGTGTGGTTTATGGTTAAAAACACATTATTTTCCACATACCATACATTTTTGTAGCTCCAGATATCCCTGTCTTCCTGAAACGCACTGATTTTGTACAAAACTCGTTGATCTGAAAAGCGCAGTGTCCCTGATTGGCCAGCTAATCTGTACACTGTGATTGGCCTGAATACCTCTGATGTCAGCCGGAAGTGTGACGCTCCTTACCATGTTTAAAAGATTCACGCACAATGCAATGCTAACAGGAGTTTACTTACAGACTGTAAGTCAAAGCGGGAGGAATTATGTTAATGTCGGTCTTGTTCACATCATCCGGCCCAGGAAGCAAACTGTTGCCTACAATCCGTGTAATTGTAGTATTCCAAGAAAAGAGATTTACGTTGAATAACTTGCGTCATTGTTTACTTAAGGATTTGTGCGTTTTGCATATTAATTCAATGTTCATGTTTTATATTTTGGTTGCATTTGTAAGTAAAAATATCGATAAAAGAATCGAATCGTAATTGCATCGAAGTGTTTGATGTATCAGCAAAAATTGCATCGCTGGCGATGTCACCCAACAGCACATTTTGATGAATGCCCTACCTGGAAAGTGTCTGTTATTTTTTTCTGTTTTATACAGAAAAATAAACATCAGATTATAGGCTTAAACAAAAAAACAAACACCAAAGCTGGAATCCAGCCAAAGTGTCTGTAATGCTTCGCAAGGCAAATCCTGTGAATGAATGCAAGTGAGAGAAATCTGTCCTGTCACGTCACACTGTAATGACAGAAAGAGAAACAGATGAAAGATGTGGTGCCATCTTCAGTTTAAATAGGAGACAGGAGGTTTGAATGAGACTACTGTAGTGTAGTGATGCTCTCCTCATTATTTTAATTACTATTATTTATCAAGGCTTTATACTAGTTATTTTAAAAGGGCACCTATGGTCCAATTCACGTTTTTACATTTCCTTTGGTGTATAAGTGTGTGTACAGGTTACGATATGCAAAAGGTACAAACCCGAAAGTAAATGATAAAATAAGCTTTCCATTGATATATGGTTTATTAGGACAATATTTGGTTGAGATAAAACTATTTGAAAAAAAAATTAAGAAAGGCAACCTCCACTTTTTTTTATGCTCATTTTCCAGCTCCTCTAGAGTTAAACATTTGATTTTCACCGCTTTGGAGGAATCCATTCAGCTGATCTCCGGGTCTGGTGGTACCACTTTTAGCATAGCTTAGCATAATCCATTAGACCAGGAGTCTCCAACCTTTTTATAAGCAAGGGCTACCTCAATGTATAAAACAATCTATTTACTTTTTACTTGTTTATTTTATTTTATTTTATTTGACTTGTTTATATGTTTTAGTATTGTTTAAAATGTTAACATACGTAAACCAAGCCAAGCTAATATAAAAAATATGTAATGAATAAATATTACAGTTGAGACTTTTAATAGAATGTGCTTTGGCGGGCACCTCACAGACTCTGTGCGGGCTACCTGGTGCCCGCGGGCACCACGTTGGTGACCCCTGCATTAGACCATTAGCATCACGCTAAAAAATAAACAAAAAATTTCGAATTTTATGTATTTAAAACTTGACTCTTCTGTAGTCACATCGTGCACTAAGACCGACAGAAAATCAAAAGTTGCAATTTTCTAGGCAGATATGGCTAGGAACTATACTCTCATTCTGGCGTAATAATCAAGGACTTTGCGGTTGTAACATGACGGCAGTAGGCGCAATGATATTACACAATGCCCGAAAGTAGTCCCCTTGGTAACTTTCAATAGCAGGGGAATATTTTCGGGCAACTCTTTAATCTTTTGTGGTCCAGGGTCATATAAATACTGAAAATATATACTATAGAGATTCATAAACCTAATCAGAGTCAAACTAAGAAAAAAAAAAAATCAATACTCAAAAAATAGCCACATCTATATTGTGATATTCAAGTATCCATCCCAGTAATACTTAACACATTAATACAGTTTTGGAGCAGTTCTGTCATACTGGCACAGCAGGTACTTGTAAGTGAAACGTGTATTTGAATAACTAATATTAATACCATTCCTAAAAAATCAGGCCTGAAAAGGACACAACAAAATCCATAAGGCTTGATAGCACAAGAGCAATCATTTCTGGAGGTTGCAAGAAAATAAAAATGTGACAATTGAAAGTCGCAGGTGGTCAAAATGTCATAAAGCAGTGCAGGGTTCTTTTTTTCTGGACTTGAAAATAGGGCCAATTCATTTCTGTGCAATAAAAATTAAATCCGGCACAAGAACATACAGGTCATAAAACAGGGTCTCACGCTACACATCCTTTGGGTGCATGAGAATAACCATGTTTTAAATTCCACGTGCTACTCTTTGCCCCAGGTCCAGGTCAGACCTGTTTATGTATTCACATTGAAATCATATCTTCCTCTACAGAAAATAAAGTATAGTTAGAGATTAAAATGAAATATGTTAGTCTAGTAGTATATGCTATTTGTGACCACAGAGGATTTCTGAAGATCTTAGGTTGTGCCAATACCGAAGTGTTTATTTTATCTTATACTTCCAAATGAACATCTCAGCCTTTCACGGCTGCTATCTACAGTAATAAAGTCAACAGCCAAATAAAACTTGCGTATCTCTAGGGTCCACTAAACTTTTATAGTCTACTTAGAGTTTTTGCCAATGTCAGGACAGATAAATCTAATAAAGTGCGACAAACTCTTTTCAAAATTGCCTACTGTCTTTTGCTTTTATGGTGTAGACACTCATGTGGTCGAATGCATTCAAGCAGCCAAAAAGACCGCCTATTGATCTAATGTCATGTACCAAGCACATTGTTTTTACATCGGACCTGATTTCTAGCACGAACCCACAGTGTTCAGCGCGATTTTAAGGCTTTCATTTGATAAAACTAAGGTGGCTGGTCTCCGCCTCTTTCATTTTTGTTTTCATCAAGTTGCACATTTTCAAACGGTTTGGTTTCTTACAAACATTATTAATGTGGCTATAATTCTGGATGCTTTAACGTGTATCATGAATTGTTTTTGTATAAGTATGCAGTGTCATAGGTACCGCTTTGACGTTCATAACAAACCAAACCGTTTGAAAATCGGTAGAAAATTAAGCAAGTTATGGTCATTTAAAACTTATTCTACGAGTGAGCCTGTGGTAAGATGGCCGCCAAATGCGGACGTTCCACTCAATTGGCCAGCAGCGCGGGCGAGACATCTAGCCTTTATACATATCTATGTCAAAAACGATCTTCAGAAACCTATGGGTGACCTCACGGACACTACATCAATCTTTTTTTACAGTCTTTCCGTAATAAAACTGAAGGGGCTGCTCTCCGCCTCTTTCATTTTGTCTCATTTTGCGAGCATGTGAAAGTTGCGCAATCTTATTTCATCAATTGCTTTAAAATATCAGAGAAAATGTATATCTTACATATACATTTACAAAACTCTGTGCAGCATGTTTACTAACAACATAAGCAGCAGACTTTGACCTAATATTAGTTCGCATCATTTTAAACCCGCCATTTCCCCGTTCGTGTTTAAACAACAGCAAAGGGAGTCACCCACAAATCACCCCCTCGGAAAATCAGGACGAAAGTGGACAAAAGAGACAAACTAAAATAATAGGTGTTAACGTGAATGTCTCTCTCTTGTCCACTTGTGATCTGAACGACCAAAACGAATCTTAATACAAGGTATAAACCGCTCTATAACGCGAACATTGTCAATAATCTCCCGTTCACATAACACCTGCCTTCTCTGCTCATTTTGTTTTTATTCATCCTGGGTGTGAAAAAGTCATTCTGTGGTTTGGAAATAACAAATGGATTTTGCTATTCTTGAAGAAAATAGGCAGGTCACACCTTCAGTCAAGCTGTTATCTGCAAAGTCTTTCTGTAAAAGAGCCAATTTGGTTCATGATACTCCTGAGGACAAAAGAAGCAGAGATGGTGTTTAGACAGGCTAACAGCGCCTGCTCAATGTCCTGGAAATTTTGCAACACCAGGCAGCTTTAGATGTGAGCTGATGCAGGCACTGAAGCTGTGGGTATTGGCCAGGTTTTCCAGCATTGTTATAAAAAAAAATTTCAGCAAGACAAAAACTATTGGACGCTACATTTGTCTTACAATAAACCCTTTCTGGTGTCCAAGGTGAAGATATGTCCTATACGGAAATGAGCCACGGTTCTCGTTACTCAAAACGTCTTTGAAAATCTTTCACATTTCTTCAGCAGGAACCATACTGGGTGGACAGGGATAACGTAATCGCTTACACCAAACACCAAACCTCCAGAGAAGAAAGATTACAGCAGTAATTAGTTTTGTTCTTAAATCTGCTAAATGCACCACCTGGTTTATAAAGTTGAGATAAAAAAGCTGTGCTGTAAGAGGATAATGTGCTTCTGAAAGCTAGAGCCAAATGAGGCATTAAAAATGTTCAGGCAAAGCTCTGACAGTTAAACAAGTGAGGTCAGGACTTTGATGGGCACTTATAAAGGAAAAAACTGAGGCAATGAGAACATTTTGGAGACATTTTAAAGCTTCAGAGCACAATCTCCATCTCAAAGAGACCTTTAAAGAACAGTGTAGTCAACTGTCACCTTTGCGGCTCAAAGAACAGGCAACATTTTTTGCAGTGAACTTGGCACTCTGATATACAGTATAAAAAAAAGAAAATGGAAAGCTGCAATGAAACAGAAGTAGCGATTGTCATCTTTTCTGTATCGTGACATATATCTGAGTGAAACGACTTCTGAAAGGGGAGAAAATTTACTGCAGGACTTGATTTTGTCCATCGAGAACCGCTAACCGTTAATTGCTAATCGTTGCAATTCTTTACCAGGCAGAAACACGTTTCCGATAGCCCCGCCCTTGCACCATTCCTCGTGACAGGAAATGAAGAGAAGTCACTTCGAGGAGAGGAGGAGTTTAACATTTAGATTAAAGATTACATGAATTTTAAAAGTGAACAGACAAGTCCTTTATTAAAAACACTACAATATTTCATAAAAAAAAGTTTTTAATTTCAATTTGATGGCAACTTTAAAAGGCATATTTCACCTCAAAATTTTATTATTTTGTTGTTACATGCTGTATGCATTTATCATTCTTCTGTAAAGAAATATGTTTTTTTTTATATCCTGAACACAGTTTTACAATAATTGTAATCAAGCTCTACAAAAGTACAATAAATGTGGCTCATATGACCCCATATGACCCCATATACTGCGTTCAGACCAGCCGCGGTAGAGGCATGAAGCGCGGGTGATTTCAATGGTAAGTCAATGTGAAGACGCGTTGACGCGCTTCTGGAGGTCTCGCGACGCGAATAAGGCGTTTAGTGTGGAGCGGTAGATGCGATTCCGCCTGATTTGCGCGTCTAGTTCGACTTAAAAAATTTGAGCTTAGGCGGAAAAACGCGAAGCGTTAACCAATCAGGAACCCACGGTTAGTCAATGCTTTTATGATTCTTTCATGTTGCTTTTTGTTATTTTGGAGAAAGCAGGGATAGAAGAAAGTAGGTATGCACTGAAATTTCATCCACCAGAAAATTTCGCCCAAAAATTCCATTATCAATTGTTAGCAAAAAGAAAATATTCACGCTGTATCTTGCCATGTGCCACTGTTTTCATCAAAATGACTCTGTATCTTAATTAAAGGTGACATAGAATGATTGAACGGAGTATTTATCCTTGTTCTGTGATGTGACATGTAGACAAAACATTTTTTGTTTAGGTCTGTAATGCCTTAGAAGCTTCCTAAAAACCTCTCTCAGAAAGCTCTATTAGGGTGGGGGATTTTAAACAAGTGGTTTTGCACCTATTTGGCTCCCCCTACTGGCTTAACTTGCAATCTCATTACTGATTGGCTGACTTTGCTGCCACTCAAAAAATGTAGCCAATTATTTTAAAGTGGATGGGCAGTGAGATGCCTGTGATGTCATAAGCATCAGTTTTTCAGATTGAGCTGTTTTCTGGCTGACATTTCTAAAAGAGGAATTTTTATGAGACTGAGATGTTTAGCATGTCTAGCACTTTTTGAATGTTTGTGAATGTGGGTACACTGTAAAAAATAAATTGTTGGCTCAATGAATTATTTTTTAGTAACTAGTTCCACAGAAATTTTACGTTCACTCAATTTCTGTCTCCAAAGTGTTACCTGGATTGATGTTTTTTAGTTGGCCCAAATTTGACTCAAATATAAAAAAGTATGTTGGCTCAATTAGCTTTATAGTTCATTCAACTAAAATGTTTTAATCAGTTGAATCTTTAAAAACTTACAGCAAAGACTCTGTCAATTAAAATTTAAGTATTCACTCAATGTTTTATGTGTTACTTCAATTAATATTTATTATTTGGGATTTTTTTAATAACATTTTTAAATTATCAAATAATTTATGCTGGTGTTGTAAACAAAATAATTAACTTCAGTCACATAAAAACAAAAGCTTTTTATTCACTTATTCACTTATCATACAGACTGAACATACAGAATTAAGTCTTTAAATAGAGGGCATAAAACAGTCCAAAAAGCCTCCAAAGTCAGTCAGAACATCTCCAGGGCCATTTAGGAGACTTTCCTCAGCCAGTCCAAGCGGAGACTGTCTCGCTATGTATCCCTCTGAGGAATATAAACACACAAACATACATAAATACATGTTTAATATAATAAAGCTTGACGGTGAAAGACTTTATTCCCTAAATAACGTTAATGTTAGGCCAAATATCCCTCAGACATCACACATAATTAAACACTATTGGGCGGTTTTCTCGGACAGGGCTTTTCACTGACTAAAATAACTTACTGACATCTCTTAACATATGAGTGCTATTGTTTTGTCTCAAAATGCACGCCAGTATTGTATTATATAAGGTTTGTTTGTAAAAATGTCCCAATTATAATAAAGACCGAGTTCTAAACTCCGGTAAACCAACCCTATATCCAGGCTTTTTATCTTAACTAAAATAGCTCCACTTTACTTCGGTCACATAACATAACACACTTCTAATATATCTTTACAAAAATATAATTACAAAAACGTCGAGTATTTGCGTCTTTGCCAATTAATATATTCTAAAATTAACATTTAATTACAAACACTTACCTGACGTAAACTTGAGGAAACGGCTGACTTGTGTGTCCTTCCTTGTGTGAAACAGTAAGTGATTCCAGCCGTTGCGTGCGGATTGATCTCAGATGAAATGGCCTGTGATCCAGATCCTTCCGAGTTAAAACATTTTAAATTCAAAATACACAGACGCACGCCCATACATACATACATACATGCACACGCGCGAGGACGCGCGCGCGCACACACGCACGCACACGGGTACACACACGGGTATATTTAGAAGTTTTAAGATTGTTATGATATTGGGACTATTTCTCCACTCGCACCTTCAGCTCTGAAGTTCAAATTCGCAGGCAGTACGCAGTCCGATTATAACGAATGTGAAAGATATGAAATATCATTCAACAGCGATATCATTTAAGTGCAATCCTAAAATATGATTTAAAACATACCGGTAAACCTTTTATTATTAAGTATAAGAAATTAAAATGAATTAAATCGCATGTTTAAAACGCCACAGAGATATCAGAGCCAGCAGTCGATTTCTGATGGGCTTGCCGAGGCGAGGCTGCGCTGGGCGGGGTGTGAGCGCTTAAGTGTCTGTGATTTTCTGGAGCTCTTCTGGAGCTCATCTCCGTCCGAAAGTGTCCGAGCACATTTTTAAATAGACGCTATCTATATTAACCGACCGCATATTTAAACTTAAAGCACATACATTCACGCCTGAACAACTCTTAAAATTACATTTTGTTACCAAATAACAGTAATATTATGAGCATTTTGTTGTCAGGAAACATAGCTTTCATAAGTCCACATATTGACCAGATTTGTCTTAATTAGTTCAGTCAACATAGCCATTCTGAATGTTGACTGAATTTGAAAATAACCATTCACTTAATGTTTTAAACACAGATTTATCTAGACTTAAAATAATATGTCTACTCAACTAAGCCCAAACAAGAAAATTGGTTTAACTTATATATTTTTGCCCTTCCAACATTTCATTAATTGGATTTTTTACAGTGTAGACTACCATTATTCAACAAAGACAAGGTAAAAATGGGTTTTCATTCTCTGTCCCCTTTAAACTGGTTTTATTTAATTGAACAAAGTAGCTGCATTACTTTATAACTGTTTTGCATATAATAGTTTTCTAGAACTTTACAGTATTTAGGTTAAAAAGCTGTTAAATTTAATTATGTTGCATAAATAGTGCAGAAAAATTAAGAAAAAGTGTGGTTTGATTATTTCCATCCAATTTTGATGTGTCTTTTTTATTGATTTGTAGTTTTTCCAACTCAGATTCATTAAATAATGACATTAATTAAAAAGCTGTATATTAATAAAAATTATACAAAATGTACAGTTTATTTTTTAAAGTCATTTTTGTTTTTTCGGCCGCATCCTGAATTTAATTTGATGCATTACTGGAAAAAATGTGTACAAGTTTAAAACAGCACAAAGGTGAATAAATAAAACTTTTTTTTTAATTATAAAATAAATACATAATTAAAATAAACAATAAAAACCTTTAAAAAAATATATTTATTTTAATTATTTATTAAACTTGTTTTAAACTCGTATAATTCATTAAACTGATATGTAACAACTGAGGTTTTGATTAAAAAAAAAAAATTACACTGTAAAAAGTGTTTGATGCATCACTTTTTCAAGTGATGCATCAAGCAGCACAAAGGTGAATAAATAATAAAACATTTATTTTTCAAAAAAATTATAAAATTAATACATAATTAAAATAAATAAAAACATTTTTTCAAAAAGTTATGTTGTGTATTTGGTCTAATGTATTCCCGTGGTTAAAAAACACATTATTTTCCAAATACTGTACATTTTTGTTGCTCCACATATCCTGCCTTTCTCAAACACATTGATTTTGTACAAAACTCATCGATCTAAAAAGGGCTGTGTCCCTGATTGGCCTGCCAATCTGTACGTTGTGATTGGCCTGAATACCTCTGACGTCAGCCGGAAATGTGACGCTCCTTACCATGTTTGAAAGAATGCTCACAATGCAAAGTGGGAGGAATTATGTAAATGTCGGTCTTGTCTACATCAACAAGCACAGGAAGTAAACTGTTGCCTACAATCTGTGTTTTTTTTTTGTAGTCCAAGAAAAGAGGAAACGATAACTCGCATCATCCTTTACCTTGGGGTTTGTACCTTTTGCATAACGTTCACATGTACTAATACACACTTACACACCAAAGGAAATGTAAAACCATGAATCCGACAATAGTTGCTCTTTACATTTATTTATGCTTTTGGCAGAGTTTATCCAAACCGACTCACCGTGCATTCAAGGTATACATTTTGCTTTGGATTTGGACATAAACGTCTGCCAAAAGAATAGACATACAAATGTGCTCCTGTATAACTCAGTGGTAGAGCTTTGGTAAGCAGCGCAAAAGATTATGGATTCGATCATACATAATGATAACAATGTATACCTTGAAATGCACTGTAAGTCTGTTTTTCAATGCTGTCCTTTGAGAAGCCAAATCAGTTCAGATGATTCAAAAGGCCCAAACAAAGCAATCTGTAAGGGCACATTCAGTACCACACTCACATTGGGCTCACTAAAGAAAATAGCAGGGAACAGGATGGTGGCCAAATTGGAGTCTATAATGAACAGCGCTGTGTATTGGAGGTGCTTAAGCCTTGAGTTTTATTCCAGTATGGCTCTAAGAATCGCTACTGGGGATTCTTCTAGTCTGGTGCCAACATGCTGTTTAATGCCATCTGTCCACCTGCACATTCCTGGCAGAGACCCCATTAATGAGTAATGACACTGAACAAGGTTGTTTTCTTCCATTCGAATGGCCAAAAAATTCCTTTATACCTTTTAGTTTGCAGGTACTTTAGTGTTTATACATTGTTGTCGGCTAGCACCGCATATGCATAATTAGCTTAACTGCATTTTTTATTGCGAGATCAATAAAGTACCTTTCCATTTATATCCAGCACAAGCCGACTGTTTTGATAGCAGTCTCGTCATCGCAGGATTGGCCCTCCAGAGGAGAAAACTTGTATCTTGAAATGTTTGTGTAAAGACAGCGTGACAAACCATGCTGAAAATGAAGACATATATTTGCTCTGGTGCTTTCTACGGCTCAGAGCAATCTCAAATGCAGGATGTATAAAGGACAGGTCCCAACAGGTGCATCTGCAGTCCAGAGCATCTGTTTGCCATGTTTCTTTGTCTAAACTCACCGATGTCCAAACCTCATTACAGAGTCCTGCAAACACACTGACTTAAACAGAAACGGAGTCAGGCTTAAGAAAGTGAACTAGGTAAAATACCACAACATCTTTGGGTCTCTGACTGGAGGATTAAATCTGCCAAGGGTTTCAACCTCACTTTCAGCCCCTCGGAGGGAAGCCGAACTAGATGGGTCACAAAAGTACCCAACGTGTTATATAAAGAATCTTTTAACAGCATTTTCAAACAAAACTCCATTAGTCACAGCCATGAGCTAATCAGAGCACATTTTTCACCTGGTGCCAAATAGGCAGTTTTGAATAGAAGTTGCCTGAGGTAACTATGGCAACAGATGGCTGCTTTTTTGCCATGGTCAATCATGAATGGGTACATTGACAATATATCAGTAGTGTTATATACATATTATATTGAGGTGTTCTTATCATATTTTGTATATTACAACTATATCAGAAAATTGTTAAAGACCCACTGATGTGCCTTAAAGTGTGCAGCGTTGTTTGATGCATTGACAATTTGCACTGGAACATGAATTTAAGGAGGGATATATAGGTCCCGTACACACTGCATATTACTAATACTTATTCCACATCCGCATCCGGCTAGCGCACGCGTGCGTCCGCGCAGCTTTCCAAGTTTAGTCCCCCCGGCTACGCGCAGATGGCCTCGTTAGACACGTTTACGCAATACAAATAATATCTTATTCAAATTATTACTCTACCAGGCTATCAGGGCAGTAGTGGTTTGCAACATTTACAGTACATTAAAAAAATAGGATGGATAAAAAAAATTGCCGGATCCACCACTGCAAACAAAGTTTAGAACAAACAAGACAACAAAGAACAGAAATCAAACATTATGGTGACAAAAATGCTCCACAGCTTTCTGGTCTTGAAAGAAGTGAAAATAAATGAAGAAAAGACGATGGTGTGTGTGGCAAATGCTGTCTATTGCCTTTGTGTTATTGTTTATAGTGTAGTGTCCTGTCTCAACATTCTCAACGCAGAAATAAATCGATGAGACAAAAAATGCCAGTTAGACATATGCAATGGGAATATTTTATGTTTGAACATCAGACACCGCAGGGCAGAGCAGCTGCACAGAGACAGCGGCAAATTTCAGAAGGACTTGCCGAGATGAGGCTGCCCTTGGCAGTGTACACGCTGTTGACCACCCGCTGATTCCTTAGAACTTACATATCCAAAAGGAAATATTAATATGGGCGCTATATTTACTAACTGACCACATATTTGAAGTTTATTCATATACAGTTGTGTTCAAAATTATTCAACCCCCCAATGCTGTTAAGGGTTTTAGGGAATTTAGTGTACATTTGTAATTGTATTCAGAATGAAATCCTACAATGACTTCTTAAAGAACCATATGCAACTAAAATGACATCAATTGGTTTTGTAATATAGTAGTAAATGTTTCTTTTGTGAATTCTTCATTGACACAATTATTCAACCCCTTAAAGAACTACCACTCTGAAGAACAGAGGTTCATTGAAGTGTTTTCAATCAGGTATTGAAAACACCTATGGATGTCAGGGAACAGCAATAAAGCCTAATAAGCACCAATTAGGCAGCTTTAAAATGACTGTGATACTCAACTCCTTCTAAACATTTACTGGTGTGGTTACAAACATGGTGAAGTCAAAAGAATGGTCCAGGAAGACAAGAGAAGAGGTGATTAATCTTCACAGGAAGGGCAATGGCTATAAGAAGATTGCAAAGATGTTAAACATACCAAGAGACACCATAGGAAGCATCATTCGCAAATTCAAGGCAAAGGGCACTGTTGAAACGCTTCCTGGTCGTGGCAGAAAAAAGATGCTAACTGCGACTGCTGTGCGCTATCTGAAGCGTAGAGTGGAAAAAAGTCCCCGTGTGACTGTTGAGGAACTGAGAAAAGATTTGTCAGATGTGGGTACTGAAGTTTCTGCTCAGACAATACGGCGCACCCTGCGTACTGAAGGCCTCCATGCCAGAACTCCCAGGCGCACCCCCTTGCTGTCTCCAAAGAATAAGAACAGTCGACTGCAGTATGCCAAAAGTCATGTGGACAAACCACAGAAGTTTTGGGATAGTGTTCTGTGGAAAATTAGAACTGTTTGGGCCCATGGATCAACGCTATGTTTGGAGGAGGAAAAACAAGGCCTATGAAGAAAAGAACACCTTGCCTACTGTGAAGCATGGTGGGGGGTCAATCATGCTTTGGGGCTGTTTTGCTTCTGCAGGTACAGGGAAACTTCAGCGTGTGCAAGGTACCATGAATTCTCTTCAATACCAGGATATATTGAATGACAATGTGTTGCAGTCCGTCACAAACCTGAGACTTGGGAGACGTTGGACTTTTCAACAGGACAATGATCCCAAGCATACCTCCAAATCCACTAGAGCATGGTTGCAGAAAAAATGCTGGAACATTTTGAAGTGGCCATCGCAGTCACCAGACTTAAATCCGATTGAGAACCTCTGGTGGGACTTAAAGAAAGCAGTTGCAGTGCGCAAGCCTAAGAATGTGACTGAACTGGAGGCTTTTGCCCATGATGAATGGGCGAAGATACCCGTAGATCGCTGCAAGACACTTGTGTCAAGCTATGCTTCACGTTTAAAAGCTGTGTTTAACTGTAAAAGGATGTTGTACTAAGTACTAAGACTGAATGTCACTTGGGGGTTGAATAAAACTGAAAAGGATGTGAGCACAGAAAAGACATTTGTGGTTATTTCATTATAAATGTTATGTTATATTTGTCTGACCTACACATGCCTCTTTGATGTAATTGTAAGCAGGATGACTGAATGATCAAAATCAATGTCAAACCGGCCAAAACAATCAATTTCAGTTGGGGTTGAATAATTTTGAACACAACTGTATATATATATATATATATATATATATATATATATATATATATATATATATATATATATATATATATATATATATATATATATATATATATATATATATATATATATATATATATATATTAGGGGTGGAACGGTACACAGAAGTCCCGGTTCGGTTCGTACCTCGGTTCAGGCTTCACAGTTCGATTCACTTTCGGTACAATGGAGGGAAAAGCAAAACAAAAAAGGAAGGCGGCATTTTTTTTAGTACTTAAGCTAATCTTAAAAACATAGGTGTCCTTATCAGTGTTATTTTGAGATGTCATGAATATGAACTGAATCTCGTATTTCAAAAATGTATACCACTTTAAGTAATCTTGTACTCATCTTTCATACAAATATGGGTTCAAATGTATTACAAGTGTTACCTAAATACATTTTAAAATTACATTTTGGCCTTATTTCATATTAATGTACTAAAGAACCAAAAAATAGGCTTGTAGGATGAATTAATAGGGGTGTACGACTTCACGAGGCGCTGCAAGAAACGACAAGTGGATGACGTCAGAGTAACGCGAGAGCGATTTGAAATCAGCCTCCTCCGCAAGATTTCTCGCGGTACTCTGACGCTGATGGCGCCGCGTAAAGTTGAGCACAGCACACTTTAAAAAAGCAGCTGAACTCGACAGAACTGCCCTGCGTATGCCTGTTGTATATAGCAGAACATTTTATCTCCTACTTCTCAGCGTGAGAAATACAAAGTGTGGCGTTTGAACTGACTGAAATGCATGTCAAGGTGAATGCGTGAGACTGGAGAGCCCTGATTAGATGTATTTCCACTCACATACCTAACAACTGCTGAACAACGCCGACGCAAAGTCCTCGTCTTTTCCACCACTCTCTCGCCTGTACTACTGTAACTGACTGGAAAACTGAAGTTTTGCCAAACTTGCGATCTTAAAGAGGCTTGCCATCCTCGCTATCGCTGCTCACTAACTGACTGGACCGGCTTCGACGTGACAAAAACTGCAGAGTGCCAGAGAATGTAGACGGGCTCTGATAGAGCGCATACATAGGCGGAGCTCGGATGCATCGGCGCCAATCAGAGCTTCAGAGCTAAAGCGGGGCAACAGATTAGCTGTCCATAAAGAACCCGCGTATCTAACAGTAGTTCCGCATTACATTAATTATTTTGCACGCAAGTTTTTTTTATTTTCATACCGTGTTTTCTACGTTTAAATTCATGCACCGAACCGTGACCCCCGTACCGATTCGGTTCGAAACGAATACATGTATTGTTCCACCCCTAATATATATATATATATATATATTAGGGCTGTCAAAATTAACGCGTTAATAACGCGTTAACGCAAATTCATTTTAACGCCACTAATTTTATTAACGGAGATTAACGCAACGCGCAATTTCAGTTTGACCCTTGGTCTAGCCCATAGTTGAATGAACAGAGACGCAGACAAATGTGACTCTCTCTAAATGAGTAAAAGGTTTTCATAGAAATAAGAACATTAAGCAAATTGTCTACCAAATCCAATGCTCTAAATGCTCGTTGGACATCTGATATGATCTTTATTTATACGTCTGAGAGGTGTAACGTTACCGTCCTCCTAATGCTTAATCTAATACAAAGATGCGTCTCAATTCATTCTGGTTTCGCTTTTATGCATGACTTAGAAAATAGACTGCAGGACTTGCTTGATGTTAAAAGAGTCATTAAGAGAGATAAAGTTCGGTACCTGATTAATGTTAAAGAGTTATTAAGAGCGACAAGACTCAAAAGCGATCCCCTCACGCTGACTGACTGATATGTGAAGCGCGTGCACACAGACGCGCGAGTGCGCGACACGGATATATAGACATCTACACAAAATTACAGTTTTAAAAATATCTGTTTTGATAAGAATTCACGCAGGTAGGCTCTATAATCTGTTATGTTTTAAGTAAATGTTTGGTTAACTGTTGGGTAAAACTATCTGATGTGTAACATTATATTAGACCACTTAGATTTTAAGCAGTCTGTCTCAATGTCAATCAAACAAAAGGAAAAAAAGTTGAACATACATTGATGATGTTTTTGCTTTGTGTGTGCTAAATCTTTTAGTTTTACCAGTGATTTTAAGGTATTGATGTGGTAATATAATGTATGGATGTGGAAATGTTTGTGGTAATTTGACTCTTTCAACTTCAAACACGTGTAGTTCTGTCATATTTTGTTATATTTCAACAAATCATGCATTGTTCTATGTTTTAATAGAGAATGTCAAAATATGAACAACTATTTTTTAAAATTTGCTAATTCCGACTCAACTTGCCAGCACAGGTCACAAATGATGCAGCAGCAAACAAAAATGGAGAAAGAAAAATCTTCTGAAAGGAAAATTCATATACAAAACAATGGCTGGTGATTCTGTTAAAATGTAAACAGGCTGTTGTTAACATACATTTGCATAAAGCATCTATATATGTATATATGATTAGAATATTAAAAACCTGAAAAGTGTTAAATTAGGGTAAATTTAGAATGGATAAAAATGTGCGATTAATTTGCGATTAATCGCAGTTAACTCATGAAATCATGCGATTAATCTAGATTAATTTTTTTAATCTATTGACAGCCCTAATATATATATATATATATATATATATATATATATATATATATATATATATATATATATATATATATATATATATATATATATATATATATATATATATATATATATATATATATATATATATATATATATATATATATATATATATATATATATATATATATATTCATGAAAACAACAATAATGTCTTTGAAATAGTTGATGTTTGGTTAAATGTGCTTGAGGTAACCAAAGTAAAATATGAGGAATAACATCACAAATGACCCCCAGAAAGACGTAGTAATATTTACACAACGGCAAAGTCCATACGATAAGGCACCACATAAAATAAAGACATCTGAGCTTTCTATCTGAGAACAAAGACATCTGAGAATCATATTCATTTATCAATGTTATGGCGAATTGACTTTCATCACCCTGCAGTTACAAAAACAAGTTTAACTTCTACTGTAAGTTATAACTATGAAATGATTTCCAAACTTATAACACACCAACTGACCCGTTTCCTGACCGATGTTAATTATCCTTCAATGCCGACAGCAAGCCCACTCAAAATTAAACTTCCCTTTACCCTTCGCAATGAGTCAAGCAGAATCAATCTCAATTTCCTTCAGGAATAACTCACATCACATGTAGAAGCAGTGTGGCCACGCTCCATCACCATGGCAACTAGATGATCGTAGTCTTTCAAAAGATTCAGGATAGATGGCTGAAAGCAGGACGATTTGCTTTTCTTATAGAGACTGAGTGCAATTGGGACAAAAGTTCTGAAGGAAGAGTCAAGAGCGTCTGGATTGGCTGGTGGGGTTGCTTTGACTGAACCAAGATCAGAGACGGCAATCATTTTCTGGTGGTTTGCTCAGACCTATTATTTATGTGGACCACAGCTAAATATGATTAAGCCTAACAAACACAGGCTTCGTCTTTGATGTGAACCTCTTTGTTTAGGGTTAAAACTGCTGTATTTTCTTCTGTTTCCTGCTTTAAAGGGGTCATATTATGAGATTTTATCAAGATGTGAAATAAGCCTACATTGTACCCAGTGCGCGTATGTGAAGTTTTAGGTCAAATAGATAATTTATTATAGCATGTTAAAATTCCCATTTTGTAGGTTAGAGCAAAAATGTGTCCTTTAAAAATGCAAATGAGCTGATGAAATGTAAACACTGATCGCAATGATGGTGGTTTGTTGCAATTGAAACTTAATTGTGCTTTCAATAATTTTTTCTCTCTCCTTTTCTACTTGCACTAAATGGCAGTGCCGTGGTTGGATTGTGCAGATTAAGGGGCGGTATTATTGTAACTGGCCTTGCTACCTACCTCACAAAACAGGCAAAATCTGAACAACCTAATTTTCCACATGCTTGCAAAGAATGATTTACCAAAACCTAGTTACTGGGTTGAACTTTTTCATGTTTTCTAGGTTTTCTGGCAATGGGGACCCAATTATAGCACTTACACGTGGAAAAAGTCACGCTATGATTTTCACGCTATGACCCCTTTAGAAGACTCTGCTATGTTTAGCATTTAAAAAAAAAAAACATTTAATTAGTTAATGCATTAGCTAACATGAACTATCAATGAACAATACTTTTACAGCATTTATACATCTTAGTTCATGTTCATTTTAGCATATACTAATGTATTTTTTAAATCAACCATTGTAGCTTTAAACATTAGTTAACGCACCATGAGCTAACATAAAAAACTATATTGGCATTAACTACAATGAAAAAAGAATTAATAAAAATCTATATTGTCCATTGTTTGTTTATGCAGTTAATGCATTTACTAATGTTTACTAATATAACCTTATTGTAAAGTGTTACCAAGTTTAGCACTGAATATTTTGATCATAAGAAAAAATAATACAAATTCAAAGTCCCTATGAAAATATTCAAATGTTATTAAAGATGCATTAAAGGAACAGTAAGAAATTTATATTAATGAATCATAAAATGGCCCTGATATGTCACTAGACATTAAGAAATCATTTTCATTTCAAATACATATATCACTGACAATAGTGGTCTGGCCAGGATATTGTCATTTAAAAAGTGGAGTTGCAGCCCTCAACTGATGTTTATGTTGTCATGTTGTGTGTTGGCCACCAGTTGTGTGATTGCAGTACCAGTTCTAGCCACAAGTTTTGTTATTGCAATACCAGTTTTGGCCACAATCCTACATACTGTTTCTTTAAACATTTTGTATGCACCTTGCAATGTATGCTCCTTGGAGAATAAACTGAAGCTCAGTTTTAAGGATTTACGGCGGCTAGGCAAAAAATTACACATGCAATAAATAATAAATAAGATATAACCACAAAAAGAGGAACAAGAAATATTAATAAGAGATAAAATTGTATGCTTTTACCTGTGAGATTTTTCGTTTTCTGTGCATGTTTTTGTCAGAAGAGCAAAATAAACACCTAAAAGTTTAGTGTTTGTTTACAATATATTTTATATTTGAATGTTTTATTTAACCTGAGGGGGCATTATAGCAAATATTTTACAAATCCCCCTCCCCTTAACTCTGAAGACATCTTGAATACTTCTTAGTATTATAGTCCCCCCTAAAAGTTGACAAAGCGAACCTTTAGCTCACGATCTGCTGAGACCAACACAACCTTCAATGGATAAACACAGATTTCTTCAGCAAGCATTAAAATAAACCAAACCAATCAATTGTTTTATTTTTCACGCCTACATTTACATTAACAGTAGCAGATGCCTTTATCTGAAGTGATGTGTGATACCCAACGTCTCTGTACTCCCATTGATGCACTGTAAAAATGTCTGACTCTCGCAAAATTGCTTGTAATGTTCCTCATTCGTAGGTTATTTTGGGTAAAAGCGTTTGCTAAATAAAAACGTAAATTTACAGTCTGTCATAGCTGTAAAAATAGACCACAAACTCATTCTGCTCAGTGGGGTGGATCCAAATTTGCATCCAATACAAAGCTCTCTAAAGGGGGAAAAGTTCCTGACTACCACCTGCTACCGACTACCAATAGCAAGAATCAAATCATGGTTATGCTGTTTACTTGAAAAATAAAAACGTCTTGCTAGGGCATCATTTCATTAGGAAGCAGATCTGTTGTCAGAAAGAATATAGCGTTTGTCAACCCATTTCATGGTGTGTTTAATTCGAGAATAGATGGGGAAATAAATATTTGTGATGCGTTCAAAGTTCTGGCTCAGTTAAATGGATTTCACCTGACAGGAAAGAGAACGGAGCTGTCTAAAAGCTCGCTGAAATATGCGAACTATCTGCTGATGGAAAGACAACAAGTAAAGCAGGCAACTCACAGTGACTAACCAACAGTGTGTTGGGCAGAACCTAAAAATTTTACGACCACAATTTGCATACATTACATTTACGGATTTAGGGACCCTTTCTCAAAGCTGCTTTAATGCATACCTGCAAGGTTAGCATAAAAACACGTGATTAAAAAGACATTTTTAATAGAAGTCAATGAAGGAGAGGCTTTTCTGAGAAATGTGTGTATTATTTAATAAATAATCTTCATATAATGTTTTACATTTAATAATACTTTTGTTCGAAAGTGTATTTAGGTTTTACTGTTATTAAAGACACGCTATGCAGTTATTTAACCTTAATATAACAGCATCAAAGTTATTTCAGTGGTAAACAAAGTCATAGTAGGGCGAATCATCCTCCTGTTGAAGCTCGAGGGAGGACGCCGCTAGAAAAACCAGCAATGCAAGCTTGAGAGAAGCGCCCCTGCCAAATCTCGCGAGAATCACGACTTGCTTTACGGCAACGACGTCACACACGTTAGGCTTGTTCGACTTTGTGCGGCGCTGCAAGAACCGACCGCCGGATGACGTCAAAGTACCGCGAGAATGATCCGAGACGGCACTTCGACGTCATCCGGCTGTCGGTTCTTGCAGCGCCGCATGAAATCAATCAAGCCTATAACAACAACTGCACGCACGAATTTGAGACGTGAGGCTAAACGATTTAAAAGTTAAGAGTGCGTTCGGAAGAGAGTAGGAAAAGGAAAAGAGAATCTGACCGCGTTAGGAACTGGACAAGAGTCCCACTCGGTCAGGTTTTTACTCGTTGGCGTGAGCTTAAAGACAGCACTGGATGGGATGCTGATCAAGCGATCTTGTTGATGGACTGGTAAGTAAATCTCTCATTTGTTAACTTGTTTGCGGTCTATGTTTTATGTTGTTGCGCTTGCTTGTAGTATGTCATGCGATTATCATGACAACAGTTGTCAATATCTCACATAATTATCAGGACATAAATAAGCCTAGAGGTTGTAAATAGTGTAAACATGCACAATTTGCAAACTATTATGATAAATAGCAATAATCATAGTGACATTATAACGAACAACGCTATGAAATAATGCAACGTACACAATTAACTTTGTCATGGCATTTTGTAATGTTTACTTGTGATTTAACTGCAATCATGTAAAAACGTTATAAGCCAGCAAACGCGGTACTTTATTATTATATGCACTCTACACTTGGAATAAACTTCTTATTATCCTATTACCATCATCTGTAGTTTACTAGACTATGCAGTAGTCTAATATTTGTATGAAATTGTGAAACATTACCTGGTCATTATCTTCGAAGTACTAGAGTGGGAAATTACGACAGTTGCAAGTATTCTCCAGCGACTGTTTGACAAAAACGCTGTAAATGCATAGAGCGGCTTTAAAACTGTGGCCCATTCACCTCACGTCTAAAAACGCGTGTTAAACGTGGGTCAAGGTGCTTCTTCCTTCCGAGGCGTGCTCCTGTAGCATCTTTCATAGCTTAGCAACCATGAGCTGCATTCTCTGGGACGGACGACGAGGAAAACGGAATTGCTAAAAGGATTTAAATGGCTAATCTGTAACTCGCATCAGATCATATCATTGTGCGATCTGTTTGCCAAGAGAAGGGCTGTCACTCAAAAGTACGAGAAGGTGGTGCGGGGTTATTTTGCATCAAGTCACCGCTTCCAATGGTTTTTCCAATGAAATTTTTTACACCAATGGAGCCCATTTTCAAGGTCTCGCCTAGGGCCCCATAACCCAAAGGGCCGTTGAATGCAACACAAACTAAATTAAGAATGAAAAAGCCATCAGGTGCCCAGGTTAGAAAAGATGTAAGATAAGAAACATGCTAAAGATAAAAGTATGTATGTCGCTATGACACTAATCTCGTTAGGAGTATAATATAATATGTATTGTATATAATGTAGTAGGCTAGTATCTATTATATTGTATCTATTACATTGTTCAATGAAAATTCTTTGTTTTTGAATTTTTTTTGTATACTGGTATAAATTATATTTAAATTGTAAAAAGTAACGACTTAAATTATGACTGTTGATAATGATATATGGCTGATGACAATGATATAATGCTTTGTAATGAGTAAATATTTTCAAAAATGCCAAAAATTTTAATAAAAATAATTTTGCTATGGCTTCCAGATTTTAACAATTTAGTTATAATTAAAGAGCACAAATTATACGATTTTTTATTTCCTTTGGGGAGTAAGTGTGTATTTGTACATGTTAACAATATGCAAAATGTACAAATCCCAAAGTAAATGATGACACAAGAAGGACTTTGGTTTTAGTGACTAATATCATTGCCATTGCATGTCCAATAAAGCAGTTTTTAATAAACAGATTAAAATCTTATCTTAAATTGCAACAAGAAACTGAAAAACATAAACTGTAGTTGACTGATGTCACTGATGGGCCAAACATCATCCAAGGTGACCGTTACATTTTTACCAATGGTAAAATAGCAAAGCTTGCTATCTCCCTAAATAAAGTATCTCTGCTTTTATCCATAGCAACTTATAGATGGCATACTCATATCAAAGTTATTTTTAGCTCTGCGAGGGTGGACCGTAATTGCACACCACAGCATGTGAAATGAGGAAATATGTTCCCTTTTTTGATTGGCAGTTCAAACTTAAATAAAAACTTCGGAAACTAGGCACAGCTGCCTGAGCTAAGTAAAAAGTTGCGTAGCGCACAGATCCACCATGCAGGCGTTGTTCCTCCACTGTAATTTCCCTCTCGTTTTTTACTACATATAGGGCTGTGATTGTAGTAATGTAATTTCGTAGCCGATGATTACTTGTTTGCTTAAATCAGTTTATAGGATGCACATTATACATAATGCAGCTGCTACTTAATGCAATGATGAAATGTTTCTCTGTGAGATCTCATCCACTGCGCTGTAAAGCCTAATAAGGTATGAAAACTGTCATCATAGAGACAGTAGTGATGCTTTTGGGAAAGATAACTTGGATGAATGAAGCTCTCCGTGACATTTTTTATCACAGTAATACTTTAGATTACTGATATCATGTGGCATAACAAAATATCTATCGGGATACACTAATATAATATAAATCGTGGTCAAAGTATTTTCTGCCTCACAGATCCAAACTTATTATCATGATAATGGAGAGAGATATCAGCAAATAAATGCTTGGACCACCACTGTCCCTGCAATGCTGTATGCAAGCAGAAAACTTAAAAAAATTATATTATAAAGGATTTATTTAGCTCTTCTATCTAGTTCTGCACAGTATTGTGAAAACTGACATTGTAATATCTTGTATTTTCGTGGTGTTTATTGTGGTATGATGAATACTGAATGACTTGAAACGTTTTGTGCATTGCATTATGGTACTTATACTGACTACCGGTACGTATCATGCAAATCTGATCATTATAACAATCTTCTATACTTTTCTTTAGAACCGTATGAATGGTTACCATTATGTCTTTCACAAGGTGATGTTAATAAATCTGTGATTTCTCTCTGCGTTCTCTTATAGTGTTTAACACTGACAAAAGGCATCTAAAATAGTTTTCCTTTTTAAAAGAAATGCTCTGCATGTTTAGTGATGTCACTGTAAAAAATAATATGCTGGATTTACTCAAAATTTTTGCATCCACTTTTTTTACTTGAAATTGTAAGCAATTGCATAAATTGCTTAAAGGGGACAGAGAATGAAAAACCATTTTTACCTTGTCTTTGTTGAATAATGGTAGTTTACCCGCATTCACGAAAACATACAAAAAGTGCTAGACATGCTAAACATCTCAGTCTAATAGAAATTCCTCTTTTAGAAATATCAGCCAGAAAACGGCCCAATCTGAAAAACTGATGCTTATGACATCACAGGCATCTCACTGCCCCTCCACTTTAAAATAATTGGCTACATTTTTTGAGTGGCAGCAAAGTCAGCCAATCAGTAATGAGATTACAAGTAAAGCCAGTAGGGGGAGCCAAATAGGTGCAAAACCACTTGTTTAAAATCCCCCACCCTAATAGAGCTATCTGAGAGAGGTTTTTAGAAAGCTTCTAAGGCATTACAGACCCAAACAAAAAAAATGTCTACATGTCACATCGCAGAACAAGGATAAATACCCAGTTCAATCATTCTATGTCACCTTTAAAATTCCATGTAATACTTACTTTAAATAAAAGGACGCAAAAATGATAGCACTATATTTTAAAGTAAACCCAGCCTTTATTTTTTCAGTGTATTGCAGTAATATTGTGCAGCACTAATACATGGTTGTATTGTTCATGGTTGCTATTTTTATGCATGTTTCATTTGGATTTTGGATAGCGTTTTTCTGCTGTACACAGCCCGGTTAAAAGTACCAGTCAACCTATTTTTGCGCCCCTACCTGCCAGTTAAGAATCACTGCATTAGAGCACCAATATACTGCAGTAAAATGAATGTCTATATAGGTGTGTGTTTGAGGAGCCATGAAGAGTAAAGTCACATGACTCAGCACTACCAGGGCTCTATGTTCTCTGTAGGACAAAGCTTTCAGTAATGTGCACAAGCCGGTTCACAAGCTTGTGCTTTGACTGGACGTGTTTAAAAGCGCGCTGTTTATGGTGCACATCCACAACGGGAGTTAAACTTTCTCTCCAGTACGTAACTTATTTTAAGTCTTGCATGTTGTGCATATATATTCATGTTGTATAACACATTTATGTTGTATCAAGGCTTAATATTATGTAGAGTGCGTCATATAGAAAGGGCTTTAATTTGTGTTTATTAACCCTTTAGTTTCACTTAATCGCGCAGCTTTTCCTGTTAACACACTTTGTAGTTTATAATACAAAGTGTCATAATATATTTACTACTACTAGTAAATATACTACTAGTAGATACTACTTTTAAACTTGGAGTTTCGGGTAATAACACGTGCACAAAACAAAAAACTACAAAAATCTCCTTTATGGCATACGCCACTTCCTCCACTTCCCTAAAATTCGGACGTGAGAGCGCAACTATTTATTTTCCTGATGTTTTTGTCATGGCCGAAGCAGCAACTAAGAAAAAGAAACCCAAGGTTTTGTCGGAGGATAACAGAAAGAGAAAACGGGAGAGTGACAGCATAAAAAGAAGGACAAAGATCAATTTTACTGGAGGCTACTTGGAGAGTTTAGAGAGAGACTTATATCACGTGACATTGTGGCACTGTGGTGGCGTCATGGACCTAGGACACAGGCGATCCGGGTTCGATTCTCCTTTAAGGCAATATTTTTTTAATATAAAAAGCGACCACCGTTACAACTGACTTGAAAACGTGAGCTACGCGATCTTTTGGCGTATGAAATAAAATAAAACCCATGAAATTATGTTCATATGACATACTGGAAGGCACACTTTGTGACCTAAAGAGTTGTCTTCTTTCCTTTGCGACAGTGCTGCGGCGCTTGTGGCCTCTAGGGGTGCTAGACGTGAAAAATACATGTCTAGCACCCCCTAGTGGCCAAAAAGTTCCATGGTGTGCCTTTAAGAGATTTCAGTTAAAAAACATTAAATTCATTAATAATCTAGTATGTGGTCATAGTTTCTTCAAAATTAAGTTTTATTTGAGTGTTTTTAATAAAAATATTTTCATTTTCACCATGAAGTTTGTTAGCCCAGCCCCCAGTTAATCGAGTACTCGTTTTTCAGAGCTATGGATTAGTCAAAATGAAAAAATGACATAAATGCACATCCCTAAAAGACACGGCATATAAATAATATACATATAACATTATGCATGTTAAAATGAGACATCAGAGTGTTATCCCTCCCTAAAAATATAGTAAAAAATTATGTTTATTATAAAAAATATAATGACGTATGCTTACATTATGCGAGCAAGTGATTAAACAATACAAAAGTGGGTAAAATGCTTTTAAACTTTAGATAAGTTTAGAAGTTTAGTAGTCCACATGAGTCCGCTATGTTAGAAATTATAATGTTACCTAGCAAACAGTAATTACATTTAAATTTAAGTTTAATAAAGTATTTTAGTGTCTTGTTTGTAAACTCCAAAACATTGCAATAAATAAATAGTTTTTAACTAGAATACCAGGTTTCCTCTATACACACATTTTCTTGCATTTGGCTATATTATCTTAGTCCTCTTAAAGGGGCCATGGCACAAGACTTTTTTTAAGATGTCAAATAAATCTTCGGTGTCCCCAGAGCACATATGTGAAGTTTTAGCTCAAAATACTAAATACTAAATAATTTATTATAGCATGTTAAAATTGCCACTTTGTAGGTGTGTGCAAAAATGTGCCGTTTTGGGTGTGTCCTTTAAAATGCAAATGAGCTGATGAAATTCAAACACTGATCACAATGATGGTGGTTTGTTGCAATTAAAACTCAATTTGCTTTTCTCTGCACTAAATGGCAGTGCTGTGGTTGGATAGTGCAGATTAAGGGGTGGTATTATTATAATAAGAGCTCCTTATGACATCATAAGGAGAGCCACATTTTAACAAGCTATTTTTTCATGTGCTTGTAGAGAATGGTTTACCAAAAGTTACTGGCTTGATCTTTTTCACATTTTCTAGGTTGATAGAAGCACTGGGGACCCAATCATAGTCAGATTTTCATGCCATGGCCCCTTTAACCTCTCCCAAATTTCATTCGCACATTTGTGTATCTGTTGCATTCCAGGTCTTGTGTGCATCATCATGTTTGGCAAGTTTGCGATTTCACTGATTTATTACGAAGTATGGTACGATGCAATTGGTTGATGCTCAGAGGGTACGGACTTCAACACACACAGTAACCCGGTCCCAATGAGAGCAGAGGTGATATATCCAATGCCATACAGCTTGCCGAATTGCGTGAAAGAGACAGAATCGGATAACATTAATCAAAACTATATAATTTAGTTATTTAAGGATAGAGGTGTGCATGGAGCTGGTGGATAAGCTTAATAAATGTATCCGTCTATACTCCAAAGCACAACACAAACAAATGTCACTCACAGTCACGTAACAAAGAGAAGGCACTCTTGTCAAATCATCCGCTGAGATTTATGTGGGCTACAGCAGAGTTCTCAGTATTTCTTCAAATCAACAATCTCTCGCTGTGGGCTGTGTCAGAGAAAAGCATTATTCAGCATCATATCAAGAAAATCCTGCAACGATTGCCAAAACCTGAGGGTGGAATGCCCACAGAATAATGTTTCTAGTTTGAGTTACTAAAACAGGAAATCAGAAAGTACCAGGAAGAAATTAAGAACTAGAAAAAGGTGCTGTGATGCAATTTGGCAAAATGTAGAGAGAAAACCTATTTATATTTTCTGGGGGTGGTGTAGTGAGGCGGTAAAAGATCAAGGATAACAACTTTAAGACTGTAAGTCTGAATCCTATAAGCGATCAAGCAAAAGAATTTAACCCACCCAATGTGATTTTGTAGTATTGGATTTGGAACAACATCCCTGTCAACAAACCATATTAGGTTGATGCATAAACAACCTTTTAATCAACCAATCATTTCCCTTTGATTTTAAAAAGTTTGGGAATATGGCTAAGGGGGCTTACACACCAAACACAAATTCGACGATTTGCGCAAATATATTACATATTACGCAAATAGACACAAGCTCACGCGAGACAATGCGAATTGGGCGATGCGAATTGGGCAGCACAATTGCCGCAAAAACACACACTATTCGCCTAACAATATTTTACTCAAAATAAAAATTCGCATGACACATAGTTAAATCCTGCAAGTATAGGACGAGGAACGCGATGCTTCTCGAAACCGCTTCAGAAACATGTACACACTTATTTCATTTTTGTTTCATCTTGTGTCCCTGAACCTCATGTTGTTTGGACTGTAGTGTACTGTAATAAAAGCATCATATAAAATGACTAAAACTAAAACACTTTTCTTGACATCAGTGCTGGTCTAAATGAGCAGACAGGATTAAAGAACACTAGTTCGGCTCTTTGATTTGGAGCACATACACCTACACTTGTTAAAAGCAGGACTGCCCTTGTTTCCTTTATAAGCCATGACCTGCCTTGCTGTAAATCAGTTTTAACGTGACCATTAGATGGTAATGACAGCAGTACCCACCCACACATACAAACCAAGACAAATAACGCTTTTCTTACTAAGTGTTGTTTTCTCCAGTCATAAGTGATTTGATAGGGGACGGTACTTGCAATGCCAAGATCAAGGGTCTAACTTTTAGGAAACATAAAATGTTTCAATTGAACCTGAATGTAGTTATAAAATTGTAAGTGGACTGTCAGAATAAATGGCCACAATCTAAGGTCCCTAGCTGTTTCTAGTGCAGTACCCTTTTAAAAAGTACACATTTGCATCTAAAGTGATCATAAAAGGCCTTAAAGGGTACATATTGGTACCAAATATATGAAGAGTTTGGTTCCAAAACGCGATAAACACCATTTTTAAAATAAAATGAGTTACGGCCAAAATCAGTATAGTATCAGGTCAGTATTAAAATGTAAATTCTTCATTTTATGCAAAATTTGATATCCGCTGTGTTATTCTGTCATCTTTACTCACTTTTTACCAAACCACCACAAACACCAGTATTCCTTTTCTGCACAATGCAATAAATCCGCTCAACCAATCACAGCGCACAATTCCACACATTGTAAACAACAATGGCGGGGCTTTGAATACAGATGGAATCCTAGTTTCCATCATCTACTTTGCTCTTTGTGATCAACAAACAAACAAAATAATACTTTTGATAGCATTGATAAACCTGTGGTGGTTTTCTGTGGCGGGGAAGAAACGTAAGCCATGAAAATCGGATAATTTATGTAATAGGCACTCGGGAGAAGGAAAAATGCCGACTGTTGCTTGTTCTCACAGGACACTATCAAGCTTCTGTCATGCTAAAACATTGAGCCCAGGGGATTTTATGAAAAACTTTACATTGTTTTACTCAAAGTCAATGAAAATCGAGCAGGACCAAAACATTTTACAGCTGATCGCTGTCAAAAAAGTTCAACAAAGACATCCCAAGTATAACCGCAGCAATGACAGTGTTTTTAATATGACAAAGTACTGTAAGTGTTTTGATTAATGCCATTAATGTTTATTTTTAATCGGTGTATACCACTAGTCAACTAAATAAATATAACATGGCAAAGATGAATGCACATTTATATATTGATTCAATAGATTTATAGCATTTTGAAAAAAAAAACTTGTAATGGATTTATTGCATTTTGCGGAAAAAAAAATTGTGTTTGAAAATCTAATTATGGATTTGAATTTTTAATGTTATTATGACCTAAAGATGCTATCTGAAAGTTTGTAACAGAAAATAGTGGTTTTAATCTTGTCACTTTCTTGGTATAGAAAACACATTTTTACCAAAATTAGTCAAAATGGATTTATTGCGTTTTGGAACCAAACTCTTCACATATACTCTAAAAATGTCTGGGTTATTTTTGACCCATAATTGGGAAATATTGGACAGAACACATGCTGGGTTAAAAATAACACAATGTTGGGTTGTTGTTATGCATCCATGGATTAAAACAACCCAGCATTACTGTAGGTCAATTTTAACCCAGCAGTGTATTCGGCCCAATATTTACCCATTTTAGCCATTTTTAGGGGCTAATCACACTGACCGCGCTTTAAACGCTTGGAAACGCAAGGGGCAACGCACTGCCTTTTTTAAAAAAGAGCAGTGGGACCCGGCTTTTTATATTGCTAAGCAACCACCAAGTCAGCTGTCTTGTCAACCAAATATTAAAGCGTGAGCTCTCTTTTGCTGTTAACTGTCATATTAGCAGAAACTTTAAAAAGAGGGCGCTTGCTCTGACCTTGTCTGGGGGTGAAAGGTGCACAAACATGCAGGAGAGAGTGAGCGAGTGGAATCCGGTTCTTCAAAGCAACTGTAAACTTCCCTCGACACAACGTAAGGCCCGCCTCTCCCTTCATTCGATTGGACAATGGAAAAACGCGAATAACGTCGGGGGCTTCTCCGCTCTCAGCGCTCCTTCAAAAGCACGTGCTGCGGCTGGCGGCAAAAACCGAAAGGCGCTCGGCGCGCATAAACAGTGCGTAAACGCTCACTGCCCATAGAATATTATACAAAAAAGGTGCCTGCAACTGCCATAAACGCTTTTGGTGTGATCAGCCCCTTAGAGTGTACGTATTTGTACCCAAATTGCACATATTAGGATCTTCGTAAAGGGTACTGACACAGCGACAGCATGGGACCAATGACTTCGGCAGCAACAAGGCAGCTCTGAGAAATGCATTTGGACAGCCTTCATTGGCAGCGTAATTGAATTCTGCTTAAAATATAAACAGAGAGCGCCTTTGTGATAACTAATCCCATATTTGAAAACTGGAATACTAATGTCTCACTAGAAATACAATCAAAAGGTGTAAAAAGTAAAAATATATAACCTTATTTACACTAAATATGTGCTTCACCAGCTTTCTTGGCTGCCATTTTATTTTTTCAAACTCAACAAATCACATTCCCCGGCACACACATGCATAGATTTGTGGAAAAAGATGTTGAAGATATCTCAGGAGCCAGGAAGTAAAGCAAACATTGGATTCGGACGTGCCTTCCTTGAAGCCTTCCTGCCTTGAAATGCTGCCTCCAAAGGCAATATTTGAGATTTCATACGCAGCCTTGATTTGCAACACAACAAACAAACAAACTGAGAGACTAACAAATCTTGTTTTGAGAAAAACTGAACAAAATTTGAGGCTAATGCATAAAAACAGAAAACCAAAAATTATATGTACTCACAAACTTTTTAATTAAATGCATGTTATTTAAAGGACGTTTAGATATTTTGAATGGCAACTGTGACAAAATAAACTGATGAAACTGATTTTTTTTTTTTTTTTTTTTGCAGTGAAGGTATGTATTTAATAAAGTACTAACACTACAAGTGATTTACAGTAGATGTATTACAGGCACTGTGCCTCTGGAGTAACCCAGGGTTAAGTGCACTGCTCAAAGGCACAATGGTACTAACCAACGGGTAAAATGGCTCCTTAGAGGTTTAAACCAATAACCTTTCAATTACCAGCTTTAACCACCAAACAACCAACCACCAAACAAGACCAAGTAATATAAGACCAAACAACCTTGCTTTCCACTACAATATCAGTGCATGTGAGATCCTGTCTAAACCCACACAAGAAAAAACAGCCAACAGTTGATTTAGGTGTCAACTGCAATTCAGTCTTGAGTCTTCTTTAAAGTAGTTGTCTAGACCGTTCTGACAAAATGGGTGACAATTCATTAGAGACACAAAGAAACGATAACACGCTGTGGGACCCACACCCGCATAAAATAACAGCTGCAATGAGGACTTTAAATGTGGCCCGCACCTCAAACCTTCATCCTCGTATTCATTTGAGGAAGCAATGGATCTTCATCAGAACCGTGCCAAAAGCATTTACCTGTTGCCCTTCACTGGTCACCCTCAATACATTCAGCTTTAAAACACCTGAGGAAAGCAAACTATCTTTAACAGTTCAACAAAAAATAGACAAAGCCTTGCAAAAAGAGAAAAAATGTTCACTGCGGGCCATTGTGCGACTGACTTTCCAAGGATCCAAGATAATGGCACTGTAATGATTACGGAAATGTCCTTGCTCATTATGCGCTCAAATATTCCTGCTACAAGCAATGTTTTACCATTACAAAAAGCGATTAGTTTGAGATTAAACAAACAAAGGCGATGCTTAAAAAAATGCGAGCCCTTATCAACTATCACCTAAATTAATAGGTTTTTCCTACAGCGTATAACTATTGTACGCTCCGTCCAATCAGATATTACAGCCTAATCACCTCATTAATATTCATACCCACATGCTAATTTCGGTGAGCTATGTTGCTATGTTTATCGGCTTGAAAAAAATGTGTTAAAGACAGGTCATTGAAAAAAGCCAAGGTCTTGAGATCGCACCTAAACAGAACACCGATTAGACTTAACCACAAAAAAAAACCAATAGTGAAACAATGCGACTTAACGGACTTCAACTTGACTTCAGGCTAAAAATAGGTATTTTTCCAGCCTCGATTCATCAGAGCTACAGGCAATCAGTTAAAAATGTGTGGTGAAGTTGAATGAGCTTCTTATCATTGATCTTGCCTTTACCTTGAGGACTCGGTCAGTTCAATAAACACGATAGCACGGAAAGTTGATTGCCTGCTAGAAGATTGAAAGAAATCATCCCAACGGTGAGCGGCACCGCCTTATCGACACAAAGCAGACCCTGGGTTACCCAGGATACTTTGCTGCTTTTCACACAGGTACAGTGCAACCTTTGCACTGTCGGCCACAGGAGGCAGACCAAGCCGAGGTCTGGGTCAGGTCTGTACAAACACGGCACTGACCGACAACATGTATGAGAGTATGCAACTGAAATGTTTTTTAATCAGAATTAAAGATGTTGTATTTAAAAACCTTTCCCCTAGGAAATAACGTCCAAAGCTTGCATTCATTATAAGTGTAATATTGCATGAGGACGTATGGGTAAATTATAGTAGTGCGTAGGTTCTACGCCATAGGCTGTGCAAAGCTCTTCGTAGCTTGACGAGCACCATAGCTGTGTCTGAAACCGTCCCCTCGTTCACTATTCCCTATATGGGGAATGACAATTGAGTCCACTATATAACTGCTTATAATATTTATTAACTGCTGTTTATTTATTGTTTAATGAAAATGTGTATTAGATTTTAAATAAAAAAGATAACGCAATTATTTTTCATTTGTTTATTTTCAAAAAGTGGAAAATAACTGACAACAAGAAGTAACAAAACTGTATAAACCTAAATGTTTGGTGTTTACTGTCAGTATCCTTTAGCTGATTCAAGTTACGCGTTCGTCTCCCGTTGCATCATGGGAAATATGAGTGAACGAACGAGTGTACATCGTATGTACCCTCAAAATCAGAGTGCATTGTGGGTAAAAAGTTGTGAATGAATGTAGGAAATGAAGTTGTCCCCTTAGGTTTTGGACACCACTACAAAATGGCCGACACCCGATATAGTGCACTATATAGTGGATAGGGAGCGGTTTCAGACACAGCTCTAGTCAAAATTTTAACAATGCGCCCGTTCTGGCCAAGCTGCTGCTTCTTTGGCTATTGCACTAATACTGTGAGTTACACGCATGGATACTGCCTACTAGCGGTCTGCATGTGTAATTGCACATAGAAGCAGACAAAAACGCAGAAGTATGAATGATAACAGACGTGTAGCCTACTGCTGTAGGACCTACGCATAACTATAATGACCACTTCAGGATGTATCCGGTTGCATACTGATACTGGCACCAAAAGCAAATACTTTGTGATGGAAAGTACATACTTTTCATCTAGTAATACAGCACAAACAAAATGGAGAATATGACTAAATCATAAAACTTGATGCAAAAAGCCTTTGTTTTTGCAATCATCTATGATGCTAAACGTAGGCAAAGTGGCAAAAAAGCAGTTGGACGTGTTACGGAGTATTTCTGTGCCGAATGCACTTCCCCAGGGTTCGTACAAGTTTCGGAAAGTTTTTTCGACTACAGGTCCAGCGGACATTTCAGGGGTTTCTATACGCATCACTTATTTTTATGGGCACTTTCCCCGGAAAACCCCGCCCACCCGTTAATCAGCGGGAGACGCTAGAACTTACAAACATTACATCACGCGACAGCTTTGTTTAATTTTAAAACTCAACAATGGCACGAAAGAGGAAGTGTGTTTGATGTGCTGGATTTCATTGAAAAGTCCCAACCGGGTCATGAGTTGCATGCGGTAAGTAAGACTTCTGTCTTATGTTGGAAATAGACACGTAAGTGTATATTATATAAATGAAACAAACATGTAGTGAATCATAAGTTAAACAGTGTTGTATAGTGTAGCATGACTCGGACTCGCTCCTCCTGCGGTAGTAACTCCTCCTTCTGCATTTTTTGGTACGTTATCGGAAAGAATCGGTAAAGCTAATCTTTCTTTTATAAATCTGATTAAACTAAAGACTCTTCAGAGATATAAACAATGTAATACTACCCTATAGGTACTCCAGATTAACATCAGAAATGCAGAAACAGCGTGTGTTATGTGAGCTGTAAATGCACAGCGCTACCTGAAATAGAGTAAAGGGTGGTTCATATTTTAATGATAACCATAACATTAACTATAACAATATTAGCACCCACACCACCAGACAACAACTTTATGTTAATTTAATTACATGCCGCAGTACTCGCGCAAATCATTTACCTTTAATGGCATTGACTAACATTATATTAAAAACTATGCTAATTAAATATGCTGTTCTTGCTGCATTTACAGCAGCTACAACCAGCAGATGTCCTCAGCTTGCTGGGTTTTGCGTATCTAAATTTGTGTAATCATCTTATCTATCGGCATAGTCATTGTAGTTATCTTTATTGTCCATTGTGTGAACGTCCCTTAACTCTTTCCCCGCCATTGACAAGTTACCTCGTCAATTAAGAGAAACACTTCCCTGCCAATGACGAGTATTTCTGGCGATCCGTAATACCGCTATTATCCACCAGTTGGCGCAACTTATAAAACCGGGAAGTATAGGGCAAACAGCTGTATGTCCAGATATGTTTTCAGGATCGCCCTTAATCTGATCTCTCAAAAGTCCTTCACAAAAATTTAATGAAACCTACCCATATTTGAAAGGTGATATAAGGAGATCAAATGAAGGTAGGATGAAACTTTTTTGTTTGAAAGCAGAGGGTCTGTTCTTTCATTTGATATACTGTATGTTTGTATATTTAAAGAAGAACATTTTGAAAATCATGAAAAAAGTTAACGCCGGCCTCACCCCAATCTCCCACTTTAGTCTAAAATATATGCAAACATACGATCTGGGACATACTAATCTTGCATAAAAGATATCGAGGGAAAGAATGAGAGAGAGAGGGTTGAAGGCGTAAGGTGTTAAAAACAACAAGTAGCACCTTTTGATGTGATAGTCAAAACATATTGGACTCACATCCTACAGCACTTGGAACATCTCTTCCAATGCCACTTTCTGCTACATACACAAGGGAAGACTGCGTAAAGAGACTAAAAACATGAAAAAATCCATCTGACACATAAGATGAATGAAGACTGAGATGCCTACAATCCACCAGGTCCCGCCGAACATTAGAGGTCTAACGGAGGTTGGTCAATCTTCGCCTCCTCCACCAGCAAACCTCTGCTGCACAACGAAAAAGCAATTTCTTTCTTTCCACTGTATAAACAAATTCATGCTGCCAGCAATCGAAAGAAGAAAACATTCTTTTATCTCCAGCGTTCCCAACTCTCTCCAGACTCCTTGACTGCTTTCACCACCCCGGTCGGATGATGACAGAAGAGGCTATGCAGAGGAGAAAACAAGAATCCAGCAGCACAGGGCTTTAGGGAGTTTAAGCACCCTCTCCTATCAACACTGACCTGATACAATAATGCATACGCAGCTTCTTTATACTCTTGGGCTTTTTCAGCTCAGGAAAAACCCCAGTGTGTCTGTTGCTCTGACAGAAATATTGATTCGTTTAAAGCCCTCACGCTGCCAACACGAATGCCTTTTCTCAGTGAATTGTACAAATGGGACTTGTTTGGTGGTGTGGTAAGCGTCTCAGACAAAATGCTAAATGTTCCCCATTTGTAAGTTGCTTTGGATAAAATCCTCTGCTGAATGAATAAATTCGATTCGATGAAATGTGAGAGGTTGCTTGGATGTTGCTTTCATATTTCGGAAAACGTATTGTGTTTGCACACCAAAATCAAAGCAAATATACGGATTGCGTTACTCGCCCTATAGGCCGTACTTATTAAAAATGTAGGTGAAGAAAAGTAGCCGATCCACAATTGCAAACATTGTGGTGACGAAAATGCTCCAGAGAGAGCATTTAGAGATTACTTAACACCAATTTAATCTTTATGTAAGATATACACATTTTTTGTACTGCTAAGCTAAAATTGTTTATTGTTTGCCTTAATAAAGTGTGTAAATAAAACATACAGTGGTTATATTAAAAACTTTTTTCGACTTTTTTAAAAAGCTTAATAAAATGTATCAATAATTATCGCTATCAAATGATATATCATACAGAGCCCGTCTCATGACATGGTAAAACTTTTTTTTTTTAAATCGTGGCCACGAATTAGCAATTCATTCCCACGAATGATTAAATCGTGGCCACGTTTTAGTAATTCGTTCTCTCGTTTAAGCTAAATCGTGTCCACGTTTTAGTAATTCGTAAGCTTGTTTAAGTTAAATCGTGGCCACGTTTTATTAATTAGTGCCCAGAATTTAATTTAAACCATCGGGATATTAACACAATGCTAACACATCTGTTAAAAGATTAAATTCAATATAGACATTATTAATGACCCATACTAAATGCAGTTTTATAAATTCCTGCCAAGAATTTCATTAAAATCATCGGAATAGTGACGCTTATCGCAGCTTAATGCATTAATACATTGCTATTAAGGATAAAATTCATACACCTTATGGCTCGTATATATACAGTTTTATTAACTCCTTTCCAGAATTTCATAAAAAACATTGGGACATAACGTGAGCTAACGCATTGATCATACATCTTTGGTCTTAAACCGTTTTATTAATTCCTGCCCCGGAATAATAAAAAAAAACATGAGGACATTAATGTGAGACTTTACGCATCAATACAGTGCTATTTTAAGATCAAGTTTACTATATACCTTATTAATGAGTCATACTTCATATACCTGTGCAGAATAAAAAAAAAACCTTAACACAACCTTAAGGACATTAACATGACGCTTAATGCATGCTAATGCATTAAATACAGTAAAAGATCAAAATCACTATACATACAAACATATTCCGTTTTATTTATTCCTGCCCAGAATTAAAAAACATATTGGGACATTAACGTGACACAGTAACTAATTAAACTAAATCATTCATTAACACAATGTGTTAGCATTGTGTTAATGTCCCGATGGTTTAAATGAAATTCTGGGCACTAATTAATAAAACATGGCCACGATTTAACTTAATCGAGGGAACGAGTTAATAAAACGTGGGCACGATTTAATAATTCATGGGAACGAATTGCTAATTCGTGGCAACGATTTTAAAAAAAAAGTTTTACCATGTCATGAGACGGGCTCCCTAATATCAACGTTATATCGATGATAAACATTTTAGCTCTATTGCCCAGCCGTGATGTAAAATGTTCATAACATTTCATCTCTAAAACTGGTGTGTTTTCATAAACGTAACTAAATCAAACAAACGCAGGAACCAGATCATTTTATCCGCATGTAGATGAACAGAAAGGTCAAAGCAAAAAGTAAAAAAAAGGAAAAGCAATATAATTTTCAATTCCCTTCCTCCCTGTGGCGCTGGGAATGTTTATTAAAATATAAAGCATTGAGGATTTTAAATGCATAAAAAGGGTGCAAATGACCATGAGGTTCAAAGGCAGTCGAAGAGACAGCCGGTGTAAAAACACTCGTTTTCATTTGCTTTGAAGTATATCACAGCTCCATTTATATGACCACATGAAAACGATCAGCTACTGGCATGAAGACACAGTCGATTTAATATTGCAATGAGGTTGTTAAATGATGCAAACTTGGGGTTAAAAGATCCACTCTTTCAGTGAATCATCTCCACTGGTTATGTCATCCGATGTTAATTTAAGTAAAAAAAAAAGAATCGTACAATCACACATAAGTGAGCATGACTTTAATGTTTGGTGTATTTCGACCTGTGCTGTCACCCCAGTACGACACAAAGTTGTCATCACTAATGTGTGTTTCCAAAGTATTCCTCCAGTAAAAAAAATCACAGATTATCTCCAGATGTTGTAATAAAAGAGCAGATGGATCATTTAAATATTTAGCTCATTAAGTGTAGCTCATTAATGTACATTGTCTTGACAGTATATACATATAATTATACCTTGGCCCGAATGGCTGATTGTGATTGATCAATTGCGCATTCTGCAACCACTTCTCACATCATAAAATAAATTAAATTTAAATCTATATTTTATGTCTTTTTATTTGGTAAACAACCATGTAATTAGTCAGATTATGCACTGCCAGCTTGCTGATATGTGCCAATAAATATAATACACAATCCTGACCTTGTAACTGCACATTATTTGGTAAAAATATAATTAAATCCAGGTTTGAAGGATTTAATATTCATTGATATCTCTTCTTTGAATAAAAATACTGTGGATAAACCTTCCTGCCCATTTAATCTAACAATAGGTACTAATACTGCAGGTTTATGATCCATTTTTCCATAAGGTGCTTATCTTAATGAGGTGAAATGAAACATGAAACAAATCAAAACATGTTCTGTAAAGGTTAATATGACTTTTCTGCTACATTTGCAGAAATACGGTTTGGTCGTGACAGCTGGCTTATTTTATTTTGCCTCCTTTTCTTTTATTCAAAAGGTGAAGCACTTAGGTAATGAGATTTTGGGACAAAAATATATTTATAACAGTACAAGGCTATCAGCGAATTCTTCTTAAAATGGTCATTTTAACAAAAGCTCTTACTAAACACAAAAAACCTTATTAACTTTCAATAATCTCGCAGAAGAAAGAGACCAATATTTGATGTACTAGGTGTGGCTATGATACAAATGAGGACCTATAAGCCGCTAAACGCCACCTTCGCCAAAATAAGATGATTACCAAATGCTCTTGGCACATATTATATGTTCATCAAATACTTTCACGTAAAATCTGGTTAATCCCGGCCTCAAGCCATTCAGAAATACCAGTTTATTGGGAGAATCTATTGAGAGTCTGATAAAAAAATGTTAATTTACAAAAAAACATGTCAGACGCACTTTATGAGCCCTAGTTTAACGATCTAAGCGCATTGTCTTAAGCGCACAGCACAACGTCTAAATGGGCATGTCCAAATGTACTTTTGCGAAAGTCTACTAATTTAACGACGGGAAAAATGCTTTGTGCACCGAGCGCATGGTCGAAAAGGGTTGGTCCTATTTTTTTAATGAGTAATGGGAGTATTTTGGACATAACGTGCAATAAACCAATGAGAGTCTCAGCTCTAAAAGCCATTTGTGCTGGCGCTATGTCTAATCCCTATTTAGATGACGGACTTTGTAAACTAAAAAACTAAGTGGAGGAAGAAGATCCCCAGTTTAAGATTAATGTTAAATAATTGTGTTGTTTTTCACTTGTATTGAAATTGTTATTTTTTATTAAAACCTTTTAGTCTCTTTTAGTCATGGAAGTAAAAAAGCAGGCTTTTAATTGCTTTAAATGTATGGCTATCCAATATCATCAAAAAATAATTTACAAGTATGTAAGAAAAGGTTTGTACTCTAAAAATATTTTATTTGTAACAAACAGGAGATAAAGAATTTACAAACGGCTCTCCGCACGTTTCAGCGTCACGAGTTTTATAAAGCATTGCTTAAAAATGTTTCTCATCTCACCATATCCACAGGTACAGAGTCATCATATACATTAAATCCATGAGGTAGCATTTAAAAAAACATTTAAAAACAGATGCTTACCAGGGTACAGGTGAAGCAGCTCTTTGCGCCTTCTAACGTCTCATAAATAGTCCTCATTTATGTCCAAGAGACTCAATAATAATCTTTTACATTCAATCCTTTAATCTTTCATATTTAAAAGCGTTTTTGTGCTGCTGCGCATTCATGTATGTGATAAGCAAACCCGCTTGTCGGCCAGTTTATAGGCGCATATTACTAATGCGCTCTTTAAATAACAAAAATCATATTGCACCATTGACTTTAGACTTTAGACCAGGTTTTTGTTGGTCAATGGCGTAGTCTATTTTAGTTGCCTCAAAATAGCAACGCGCCAACGATGCGCCTGAACACAACTTGTTTTCTAACGTTTCATAAATAGTCCTCATTTATCTCCAAGAGACTCAATAATAATCTTTTAGATTCAATCCTTTAATCTTTTATATTTAAAAGCGTTTTTGTGTTGCTGCGCATTCATGTATGTGATAAGCAAACCCGCGTTGTCGGCCAGTTTATAGGCGCATATTACTAATGCGCTCTTTAAATAACAAAAATCATATTGCGCCATTGACTTTAGACTAGATTTTTGTTGGTCAATGGCGTAGTCTATTTTAGTTGCCTCAAAATAGCAACGCGCCAACAATGCGCCTGAACACACCTCGTTTTCTAACGTTTCATAAATAGCCCTCATTTATCTCCAAGAGACTCAATAATAATCTTTTACATTCAATCCTTTAATCTTTTATATTTAAAAGCGTTTTTGTGCTGCTGCGCATTCATGTATGTGATAAGCAAACCCACGTTGTCGGCCAGTTTATAGGCGCATATTACTTATGCGCTCTTTAAATAACAAAAATCATATTGCGCCATTGACTTTAGACTTTAGACCAGGTTTTTGTTGGTCAATGGCGTAGTCTATTTTAGTTGCCTCAAAATAGCAACGCGCCAACAATGCGCCTGAACACACCTCGTTTTCAGACCAGAACGCCCATGGGCGCAAAAGGGGGAGCAAATGCATTTGCTATTTATTTTGCTCAGGGTGAAAACTAGCAAAAGACACTGGCGTCGCGCATTCCGCTGCATTGCGCCGGGTGTAAGATAGAGCCCAAAGGGTTTTGCATCCAAGCTCTTCAATCGTTTCTTTGTAAATATTGAAATAAATGTACATGCATGCATTAAAATGTTTATGCCTCTGGAATTTGTTTAGCTAATTTGGTGATAATAGGGATTCAGGCTGCATTTTTTTCCCAACAAGGCTACTTAGTGTTTTGTGTTACTGTAATTGTGCCATGCCACTTCTTGTGTTACCAAAGTAAGCATGTAAGCCATTCTCTTAAGTAAACACTGTTACAACACTTAAACACTGCGTCCAAGCCTTGATGCCCTGGGCTTTAACCATCTGCTGTGTAGTACCGCCTGCATTTCTCCAGATAACACACAAATTATTTTAAACCCTGGATTAGGACACACACGGCGTCCTTCAAACACGTGACTTCACATGCATGGCTGCATGGGCGAAGCATCTGGTAAAGCAAAACAACAATGCTTTTAATGCACAGCTAAAGGAACCAAAGTTTAAGAAGTAACCCATCTCTTGGGACCATGCAGAGAAAAACCAGCATTGTGACAAAAACTGAGGGAATAATGGATTAAGAGAGAACAACCTATTTTTGTACAAATGGCAAGTTACAGTAGTCATACAGGGCTTCCATATAATGTAATTATGTTACATAACACATAATAAGAATAAATTTCAGTTATGGTTTGATGCAATCTGAAAGGGATGTGGTCTAAATTGTTCTACTTTTCTGTATATTAACTTGCAGAATCCTCAGAATATTTGAACTTTTTTCGATTATTTTGAAATGATTGTACTGATTTGACAGTTGTGTGGTTGTTATGTAAGTAGCAAACTTTTTGAGTAAAGTGTTATTAATAAAAAGAGAGGTGAGAACTACCGTATATTCATGAGGAAAGAATAGAGGGGTACTGTACTAACCTATGAGCATTAACGTAACCAAATCTACTTAGAAAGATTTCTGCAGCACCTAAGCCTCTAAAGGAGATCAATACAAATAAAAAGCTTTGAGATCAACTATAAAAAAGCATTTGTGTGTAAAGCATCAATTGTTTTGCACAAACAACCTGTAGGAGGTAATTGAATTGCAGCTTAATGCTCCGAGATTATTGATACGCATCGGGAGGCCTAGGACCATCTGGAGGTTCTGGTTCTGACATGGAAAATTCCCAAGATAGACCATAAGCAGCCAGGGAAAATTAGAGAGAGCTTCATGACGTCTATTAATTTTTTACGTAATGAAGGGCCGGCAAAGAACTAAGGCATTGTTTAAGAAACATAAGAACATCAGAAACTAATTGCAGTCCAAGCAGGGGGGTCCTATCTAAAAAACTCTATATATATATATATATATATATATATATATATATAAGATGTAGATGGCACATTGTCACCGAATGTTAATGAACTCTCATGCGAAGATGACAGCGTAAGTTACGCAAAACAACGTGTGACATGAGCTAATCCAATCAAATTTGAAAATAGCTGCATTTTACAGCGCAGCATTCTGATTGGTCAATCTATCAATCAGACTAAGAAATCAACATTTTCTTATTTTATTTTTAGCAATTGGAAAATTGAGGGGGCCAGACATGTAAATGAGGGGGCCAAGGCCCACCCAGGCCCCCTCGTGGCTACGCCCCTGAGTCCAAGACCTCTGGATACATTAATGCTCTAGTCAAACCTTGTAGAAGTAGATAGATTAATCGGTTTTGCCGATTAATCGGCACCTATAATTAATTGTTAGAACAATCGTCTATTAGCAATAAATCCATGCCGTTTTTCTGAGTGTGTCCGTTGCTACATATCATTATAAAGTAATAAATTGGCTGAATAGATGCTGCATTAGCAGAGAAACAACAACAGTTGGAACCTAAGGTTGTCATCAATGCTGACAGGACAATAATATTAGTATTACCTGAAACATTTACACAAGAATACACGCAGATAAATCCAACCCAAATGTTTAATATCATGATTATAACCATCACATTGCATTAGTTTATATCCAGCTTGTTACTTTTATTCATGATTTATCCATATTTTAAGTAAATATTGAAAGAAAGCGAACTATATGCACTGCAGCTGTTAAAGGGATAGTTTGGCCAAAATGATATTAAACCCATGATTTACTCACCCCGAAGCCGTCCGAGATGCATATGTCAATCATTTTTCAGACAAACACATTTTCAGTTATTTTAGAAAATGTTAATAAATATGCATTTTTGAAAATTTCAAGTTGCTACTTAACAATCAGATACCAATGGGTTAAAGACCCAGTAAAATGAATCCTGCATGCAAATATAAAAAATGAAAAAATCCACTAGATACATTTTTGATGATACATCAATTCTCTGCTTCAGATATGTTTACAGCTTTGACCCAGAGGTCCATGTTTAATGACTATCTGACAGGTGCATCAATATTTGCCATGCACTGTTATCTCTTTCATTAAGGCCCATGACCCCCTATGGTAAGATTGCACAAGACCAAATACAGTATAGCTTCAAAAGCCTTAAATACTTTTGCAAGTGAATGGGAGACAGTGGGCTTTTTTCTGCCATCTCATACAGTATCTTCTTTCACCACCATATCCCCTTAGGGGCTCTGTACAATGCACTTGATCTGATTTGGAGCAGCTAAGGTACAACAACAACTACAGAACAAGACAGTTGCCTTCACAAATATTGAAAGATATTATAATTGACAGCCATTTACGGCATAGAGGATTTGGATGCATATTTAATGAAGGCGCCTATACAGATCCATCATTATATAAGCACGCCATGTAACAGGGCTCTAACTGACTACAGCTTAAGTGCCCAAAAAATAAGAAAGTATGTTTAGGAAAAAACATACCAAGACAACCATCATATTCCAACCAGGGCTGAGAGGATCATAGCATCCAGCAGGTATTTTTAATATTTACAGACATATATTCATTACATTCTTTTTTATCCTGTTTTGAGGATATGATCTTAAATTTATTAATCTTATTAAATATAACTAATTATATCGTACAGTCCTATTTTTCTTCACTATAAATGTCGCTTAATAAAGGAAATGGACAGAGTCAAACACTGTGCTCATGGGCTTCTTGTCTTACTCTTATAAAGGGAACAAACTTGTTAAAACAGGTTCCCAAAAGATTTTTGTCAGGCTGTGTGGTTCCTTAAAGAAACTTCAACATCCACAGAACCTTTATGTGTTACACAAATGGCTCACATAGTTACATAGGGTTTCATAAAAAGATGCAAACTAAAAGGTTCTTTGGGGAAACAAAAGTTATTCTTCTAGGGCATCTTTTCAGCACTTTTATTTCTAAGAAAGGAGGCTGGAAAATATAGCAGGTGCTTCATCATGATTACCTACAGTAGTACAATTCATAACCACTGAATAAAAATAACTATGCTGTGATGTCATTACGCATTCAATAATACAATGCAACCAGGTTTAAATCCTCAAGGCCAGTATGTATTAATTTGAATGGCGGTCTCTCCGTGAGCATCACACTCCAGTGTGATTTTCTCTAATACATGACTGCCCTTAACGCGCGTGAAACTGCAATAAGCACACACATGGCATTACGCATCTCCATAAAGCGCGCAAAATTACCTTGGTCAGCTGCGCTATCTTCTTGCTCATCTTCAGATGGAGGTCTTGCGTGTACTCGAGGGTTGAACCTGACGGGAAGGATGATGTGTTGGTAGATGTGGATGTAGAAGTGCTGGTATATTTCCCAGTCGTTGCGCTTCCATTGGGGTTATAATAATGCTGCCAGCCGGCTCCAGTCGCCATCTTCACGATATTACTGTAGTATGACTGTAATATAAAATTAAAACAGGAAAGGCAAGTGCAGACGGTATCGTTCTTCTTTCGATTCCGATAAATACAAAATATACACAGCGATAGTCAATGCGTTAATCCATTGTTTCACTCGCATTAAAATCGTCTGTCCGTCTATTGTCAATACAATAAACACAATTCAAAAAGCCAGAAAACGCGCATTTTGTCCGAAAAGGTGGCGCTTTTTATAAACTGACACGATACGTCAGGTGCATTGGATGTCTGGCATTCCTCGCGAGCCGCTGCGCGCGGCGCGTTTAAAAGGCCGAGCGCGCGTCTGATGCGGGTGCGAGCGCCGGGGATCTGTAGGACGCGAGAGCCGGTTCGGGTGTGATCTCGGTTCCAGACATTTCTGTCGGTTCGTGTGTGTCCGCTGCCGTTGCTGCACCGCTGCTGCGCGAGTGTCTGTCTGTTACCATGGATCGCCTCAACAGTTTACATTATGCCAGTGACGTCAGTTCCGTTGACACGCCTCCTTGATTTCATGCGCAGCCGGAACGGAGTATGACATCAAGTACCGCGATATTGATTCCAGGACTGAACTTTTAAATCGCTCTCGCGGTATTTTAATGCAATCTGGGCATAGCACCGTAAAGCTGAACACACCCGTGCTCGTCTTACGGAGATGCGATGCAATTTGAAACGTAAAAAAAAGGGATATTTTTGCCCCATCTTTCTGAGAAAATGAACACCTTTCATTTTATTGGATTTTATTGTATTTATTAAATTATTTTTGTTGTGGTAAAATATTAACAATTTGCAAAACAACGTGTCCGGTTTTTCTTATTACAATTACCTATCCATGGGTTTATTATTGTTAAAGTGTAGTATCGTTTTTTTTTTTTTTTTTTGGTTACCATTTGAATTACCATGATTTTACTACAATTATGTGGTTAAAGTACAGTGGCTTACCATAGAGTTATGTTAAATGTGTGGTTACTACGGTTTTACTACAAATATTGTATAATATAGTATGTACAATCTATCTATCTATCTATCTATCTATCTATCTATCTATCTATCTATCTATCTATCTATCTATCTATCTATCTATCTATCTATCTATCTATGTATCTCACATCTCTTTATACAAGAATTCACATAGTGAGTCTTGTATAATGAGCCAATATTCACCTCTAAGGCAGTGGTTGGGCCGCGAGATGGTGCCAGGGGGCCCTCAGTTTTATAACATTTTATGAAAAACATTAATTTATTATGAATTTTGTGTAATTAAACCTAAAAAAAACTTTTTTGTATAATATAATGGTTTTTTTTATTAAAATGTTCAGTTTTATAACTTTTTTGTCACAAATTTTCTTTGGGGGGCTGCAAAGGAATGCACCGTACACAAGGGGGGCCACACGCTGAAAAAGTTTGGGAACCACTGCTCTAAGGTACTAATATGAACTTTTTAAGTGCAAATCTGTACTTTTTAAAAAGGGTATGGCCTCGGTGACTGCTGGGGTGCATTTTATGGTAATTTTTTTCTTAAATTTTTTTTAAATTGAAACTATATTGGTCTCTGTGGGTATCTGCTGGTATTGTGTTGGGATCTATTGGGGCACGTTATCTGCTAAATTGGAACCAATAACATTGTTAAATCTTACTGGAATAAGACCCACAACACACTACATGAAGAAATTTTGTAATGGTTTAATGCTAAACAGCTGATGGTTCATCATTAATGGTATTTCAATGTAACCCATTAGAATTTGTATTGTTTTCAGCAGGATTCTGTACATTCAGTACAAATCATTTAGATTACAACAACTGCAAAAACATTAATTTCAACAATTTCAACTCTGTCACCTTCCTCTCTGGTTGTGGCTTAGATATTGAATAATATAGAGGTATGAATCACCTGGGAGAGGAGGCATTGTCACAAAAGACAAATGATGAATGTTTTGCTATTGTTATTTTCCAACTAACCTTCATAGATCATAGAGACGTCTGCATTTTCAGACAACATAATACCACTGAATGGTTTTGTTTTGTTTTGGTTGTTTTCTGTTGGTGTAGATTTTGCACCTAATCTAGTTTGCTTATTTTTACAGAAATCCATGTCTATTTGTAATGCTGGATAAACCTTCCTTAGGGGCACAAGTTAACTAAATTGTTGGATGAAACATAATTATGTGTCACCAAAGAATTGAAGTTTTAAAAAGTTCTGATTTGGTAAAGTTTATCCCTTGTTTTTGTTGTAACACTTGATGTATGCTAATGCTTTGCAAAGAGCGAAGGGAAACACTCTCGTAGTCTGTCTTACTCCAGGGCTTCATTAAATACGAAAGACTGCACATCGCTTGCAAAAATGTTGCCTCGCCACTCTTTTGTTTCCTCTTGAGTTGAGAACACCACGCTAACAGTAACTTATAATGTAAAACAAATGAGAAATCCAAAAGAAATCATATACTGCAAATTAGAACTAGTACGCAGACTAAAATATATATATTAGAGCTCATGGAACACAAAATAATAACATGAAAGCACTATATTGAACTGCAGAGTGGTGCATATAAGTCTTGATAGCCAATCTTTCTCTCCAATAACAAATAATGGTATGATCATTTTATAAGATACATCCATTTTTAAAGAACTGTCCTTGTCATTCAACTAATCTGAATTGCAGTGGGATTGTTAAGTCATGATGTTAGGATTAGGAGGAATACTGTTTCCGGGTCTAAGCCTCCACTCATTTCAATAGAGGATATTGTTTAAACAGCTGTTTATGAGCACTATTAATTCATATCACACATTTAACTAAAATGTTATAAACTCACAGTGTACACTGCAGGCTCACAGAATCACAGACAGCAATATATTAATAATTTGTATAAAATCCATGTCTGGTCATCTCGGATTTTGTTATGGTGATAAAAATTCGGATTGGGTGTTTTTTGTAGTTTTGCATTATAATACCACTCTGCAGTTTGAGTGTATATTAGCATGATTTTTGTTATTTCCCTATTGCATTTGAGATGCATGACATCAGACTTATGGGTAAAGCGCTTAGCCTATTCATGAAAGATTAAAATGTAAAAAAGAGATAAATGTATCTCATAAAAGACTTTCCCCACCGAATCCTATGAAAAATGTTCTATATTGACCAGTTGTTCAGAGCTTTAGATTTAATAAAGTATTTTGTGTTTAGAATGATATATAAATTTTTTTTTATTAAAAAATATTAATTTTAATGAAACAGGTGGTTTGATGGTCTGACTGCTCATGCTGGTGTTTACCTGGTCTAATTGGGTGATTCTCACGAAACCATTGAAACACCACGGCACTAATGATTTTAGCTTTAAAATGTGTAATATGGTAACATTAAAAAGCATCAGAATTAACACAATACTGTGTTCTACCTTGCACAATGTGTGATTTCAACATAAGAATTTATAAAACAAGCAAAAAAAAAAAAAAAAATCTGCCAATGGGGTACAATTGTGAAAATTTTTCTTAAACACTAAATTCAAGAAAAATTAAAGAAAAATTTGCTTACCCCATTGGCAGATTTGTTTGCTTGTTTTATGCACAAAATCACTTACCTTTGATATTTGTGGTCTAAAAACTAGACTTATTTTCTTGGGTCGTTTTGCTCAGCAAGAAAAAGCATCTTAATTTAAGAATTTTTTGATATTTTTACTGAAAACAAGACAAAAATACTAAAAATTGTTTTTCTTGAAAATATTTTTTTTTGCAGTGTATCCTGTAAAAAGTTAGATCAACTTAAAGAATTACTTCAATTAGTATCCTAAAGTGAAATATTAAGTTGAATAAACTTAAATTAAAGTAAATTTTCACTTTTTACATTGTAACAGACATATCATACACTTAAAAATAAAATAAAATGCTGTTTTGTTTCAACCCATACTTGGGTCAGATATGCACAAACCCAACCGCTGCGTTAAATTAACCTACAAATGCTCATATTTGACCCAATCATACACTGTAAAAAATAATTTGCTGCCTTAAAATTTTTTGTTAAATCAACTCAGATTTGCAAGTCATGTCAACAGAGATGAGTTGTCACAACTTGTAAAATATAGTTGAGAAAAGTCAACTTAATTTTATAAGTTATAACAACTCACCTGTAGTTATAACAACTCATCTCTAGTCAAGATAAATAATAGTAAGTTTAAATGACTTGTAAATCCAAGTTGATTCAGCAAAGAGTTTTGGGGCAGCAAAGTATTTTTTACAGTGTAGGCTAAAACGAACCAGCATTTTGGGTTAAAACAACTCAGTATTGATTCATTTGGTTGGGTGTCCATATTTTACCTGACTGTTGGGTTGACACAACACAAAATATTTTTAGAGTCTAAAAGAGTCTAAAACAGCAGCCTAAAATCAATCAATATAAGTGGGAGCAATAAAGGTGTTTAACCCCGCCATGCTCTGCATAAACTTAAAATGTGTCATTTGAAATCATTAACTTGAAAATAAGAGAAAGAATGCAGAGTGAACATTCCCAAATTAAAAAGTAATTGAGCAGTTAAATAAAATAGCATTTAATGAAAATAAAATAAAAGATTCACTTTACAGGCCACCTGCGTTGCATGCACATTGACCCCGACTGGATAACCATGCTAAACGTTTTCTCAGCATAAAAAAATATAATAACAAAAAGATTCTGAAGAATATGTATTAACCAGACATCTATTTTTATAAGTGTGAGAAAATAGCTAACATAAGAGGCATCATTTCTACCTGTGAGGAGCTTGGAAGCAGTAAACTTGAATTGACGTCAATCTTCTACACCTGTTCCCATGCTGCGTCTCATCAGATCCTTCCACTCCTATAATCAAACAGAGTGCTTATTTATCTGTCATCAACAATGAGAAAGATTATAGCCAGCATTCAGAAACCCTGTCAGGGCACGCTGCCCTTCAGTGGGCATGCAGGTGGTCTGTGAAGTGAATCTTTGTTCTTTAAACTTTTATTTTATTTTCATTAAATGCAATTTTATTTAAAGCTCTGTCACTCATATTTGCATTTAAGTATGTTCACTCTGCATCCCTTCTCTCATTTTCAAGCCAATTGCTTGTGATCCCAAATGTCACATCTCAAGTTCACGCAGAGCATGGCGGGGATTAACACCTTTATTGGTCCACTTATATTGATTGATTCTAGGCTGCTGTTCATACTCGAGGAGGCGATGCACCTGCCTACATTGACAAGTTAACTTCCATAAAATCAACACTGAGTACACAATCAAAACACATTAAGTTATACTTATTTTTATACACTCTCAGAAAAAAGGTATAAGAAACGCACAAAAGCTGACATTGGGGCACTTTACCTTTTCAAAAAGTACACAGTTTTATCTGAAAGGTGCATATTGGTATCAACATATTAGGACCTTTTTAAAAGGTACAGTCCCAGTGACAGCTTTTGTATCTTTTTTTCTGAGAGTGTATGATAACACTTTAAAGGTACAGTGTGTAAATTTTAGCGGCATCTAGTGGTGAGGTTGCACATTACAATAAACGGCTCAGTCCACTGCTCACCTCTTGCTTTTGAAACACATAGAGAAGCTACGGTAGCTGCCACCGGACAAACATGTCATCGTTGGAGACAACTTAGTAAAAAAGTTTGTCCGTTAAGGGCTTCTTTAGAAACATGGCTGCACAAAATGGCAACTTCCATGTAAGGGGACCCTCGATGTATGTAGATAAAATGTCTCATTCTAAAGCAATAAACACATAACGGTTCATTATGAAAGGTTTTTATACACCCCTGATAATATAGTTTTGTTTATTATTTTGCATTTCTGTCAAGAGATCCTTCTTAAAGTTACACACTGCACCTTTAAAATAAGATTGTATTTGTTAACAATAGTAAATGAAAAATGAACTAACAAACAGCAATATAGTTTTCAGCAAGTTAATGCCAACAAAATTGTTCATTGTGCATTAACTAATGGTCTAAAATGTGTTAGATAATGCTAAAATTGACATAAACTATATGTTTAATAAATGCTGTAGTATGATTTATAATAATAGTTACTGCACTGACTAAAGTTAACAAATACAAGCTCACTGTAAATTGTTACCACACTGTAAAAAATACTTTGCTGCTTTAAAATTCCCCGTTAAATCAACCCAGACTTACAAGTCATGTCAACAGAGATGAGTTATCACAACTCACAAAATATAGTTAAGAAAAGTCAACTCAACTTTATAAGTTATAACAACTCACCTGTAGTTATAACAACTCATCTCTGTCAAGATAAATAATAGCAAGTTGAAATGACTTGTAAATCCGAGTTGATTCAACAAAACATTTTAAGGCAGCAAAGTATTTTTTACAGTGCATTAATATTTAGTTAAAGGCATTTAAGTCAAATAACTTTAATGCATGTCCAACTTGCAAGCTGTAATTAATAAATACTTCTTACCACATAAGGCTAACATTACTAAGTAATATAAATAATGGTTCAAATGTGATCCTATTACTTTGAGATGTCCTATTTTAAATGCAGTTAACTAATAAAGTTTTTAAGATGTGCATGGATTCAATCAATTTTAAAATAAAAGGGATTAAATAAATGTTATGCATCAAGATTGTGTATTCATACAGGAAATATTACTGAAGTAATAATTACTGATATGCTTTTTGGGCTGTGGTTACGCAGCTGTTTGCCAGTAACTTACCGTAGATTTAAATTTATGTTATTTACTGGCAACAGTTTGTTCAAAGTTAAATTAACATTAAAATTAAGGTTCCCAGAATGCTTTGCATGAGGCTGTTATTTAAGTTATATTCTGTAAAGATAAAGACTTTTTAAAGGGACGCTGCACCTTTTTGAAAATATGCTAATTTCCCAGCTCCTCTAGAGTTAAACGTTTGATTTTTACCGTTTTGGAATCCATTCAACTTTTAATTTTCCGTCTGTCTTAGTACACAATGTCACTACAGAAGAGTCTTAAATAGGAAAAATATCTAAACTCTTTGGTTATTTTTTTGCGTGATGCTATTATGGTCTAATCAGATTCAATGGATTGTGCTAACCTATGCTAAAAGTAGTAGTGATAGACCCGGAGATCGGCTGAATGATTCCAAAACAGTTAAAATAAAATATTTACCTGGAAAATGAAAATATTTTCACAAAAAGTGGAGTGTCCCTTTTATGTTGCCAGTAAATAACATACATTTAAATCTACAGTAAGTTACTGGCAAACAGCTGCCAGTAATACTGTAATTTCTACATACATTTTTAACAGTGTAGGATTTATAACAGACCAACAGCAGGACGGGAAGTGGTAGTCATATGAGAGGCTTAGTCTGGATATTTCACTGCGTTGACTTAAAGACCACATCATGAATGACAAACTGCATTAGTTATATGGTGCTCTGTTATATATTTAATGATTTATACCTTTAAAACAGCGATCAGTTATAGAATAAGATATACTTTAATATTTTATATATCTATAGTATGTCTGAACTATAACCACTTATGGTCATACATATTACTGTAAGCATCCTGCATATTGAAAAATAAAGCAAAGGTTGTATACTATACAGGCAAAACATTTGAAATCAGCATAGATGCACACACACACATGTTGGTGCAGTGGTTGGATTAAGTCATACATATTCATATTAGATTTTTGTGCTCTCTCGTCCATCCACGTGATTCCTCTTGGCACATCATCAAACAGTGGGGTGATGGTGATGTGAGCTTCTCTTCTGCTTAAAGGCAAGTGCCGAAGCTTCGCCATGCATCCCAATGTACTGTAGTCCTGATAAGAAGCAAATAATAAAAACAGTATCATTTAAGTACTGTTAGACAAACCTGTTTATTTTGGTGGATTATGAAGTAAATACCGCAATAATAATTTGCAAATCCATAACTGTATACGTCCATTGCATTGGAGTAAATGGCAATGGAGATACTGTAATAAAAAATGTATACATTGTAATGCACTGTATGTCGCTTTGGATAAAAGCGTTTGCTAAATGCGTAATGTAAATTCAACAGACGTTCCTCTAATTTGAAAAAAGTATTTAATACTATTTAAAGGACATGATCTGGGTTTTATAACAACAACAACAATGATGTTAACCCCATCACCTGATGCCTGAAAATGGCCATTATTTAGCAGGTCCCCCTGAGGCACTGGATAAATTACACAATTCATTTAAAGTCTTGGCCGAGGTGTGTCAGACATCAGGCCATTCAATTAGTTCTGTCCACAAAGAAACATTACCTGCCTCTGGCACGACTCCATCTTCAATTAACCACCGTCAACTGATGCATAAACTGTGCGTTTATTTATAGGACAAAATTTATATACAGTAGGAATGATGGAAGTAGTAACCCTTCACTAAGGTAAGTAATTCCCATGGGTTTCTTTATTATTAAGTGTCATCCCAAAATCTTGGATACAAAAAAGCTGTTTGAACATTGTCACCATTGCACGTTCTGGAAGAAGAGCATTTATAAAAGGTCATTTTTAAAGGTCATCAAGTTTATTTAACAAAGTTTTGTAACAACGTGCCACACATATCAGTGCCAGAGAAACCAAGCATTAGACTTTGGACTCAAAACTAATATGTACCCATTGTATAAGATGTGTAGCCCAAGTATGACAACTTGCCCCAGAAAGATGAATGTTAATCCCTTATTGGCTTTCCACATACAGTATATATTTCATTGAGTCTTTCAATTAATATGAGGTCATAAATCTACATTCCCCTTTATTTATTTAGGAGCCACTTTTATCCAAAGTGACTTACAAATGAGAGAACATTTAATGCTATAGACCGTTTCATCGGATGTACGTGCGGTAACGCAATAAGCGCCTGGTCCGAACTTTACTTCCGCTTTCAGTTTTTTTATGGTCTGACTAATTGCTGAAACTAAACTCAAATGTCGAAAATAACAAATGTTTTGGTTTCCTAGGTAATCTACTTGTTGTTTATTTTGTTTGTTATATAAATAAACTACGTTTAAAGCAATTTGTTGTTATTATTCTTAGCGGAGTTTACCGGAAGTTACGTGTTGACCACGAAAGCCGCCAGTTTATGCTGTTACTGCTGAAACGGTCTATATATTACAAATACAAACTAAATACACTACTTATTATGAAAGAATTTGAAAATTGAAGTTTGTGTTTTTGTGTACTGCATAATTGTGTATTTGGAATTAATCAGATGACAATGCAGGTCACTATTGTTACTGTTTGACATATAATTGAAACATTTCAAAAACAAGACTTAAACAGACTGATCTGATCTCATGGAAAGTTGTGTTATAGTCACAAAAAATTGATTCATTTATTTGTGTCCATGGCACAAAATTCAGCTCTTTCTTTGTGCCTTGAGCACGAATGTCTTTTTCGTATCACTCGCATGAATTTCTATAAATAGTTTTTCGTGGCCATGGCACGATTTTCGTTTTATTTTATGTATTGTTTTCTCATTGTTTTTTCTTACCATTGTCGCTTGGGGTTGTGATTAAAATCACTTTCTGTTACATTTCATCCTAATCCAAACACCAACTCTAACCCCAACTCCAGGCAAGAATAGTTTTAAAAACATGTAGAAACCAATACATAAAAGTACATCATAACCCAAACCCCAACTCTAACCCCAACCCCAAGCAAAATGATTTAAAAACAGGAAAAAATGAGAAATATGAAAAATATGAGAAAACAATACATAAAATGACATGTAAAAGAAAGTCGTGCCACAAAAAAACTATTTATAAAAATTTGTGCAAGTGACATGAAAAAGACTTTGTGACTATAACACGACTTTCCATGAGATCAAGTTGTACTGAAAAGACCAGCAAAAACCAAGCTGGTTGGCTGATTTTAGCTGGTCTCCCAGCCTGGTTTTTGCTGGGGAGCGGGCTGGTTTTAGAGGGTTTTTGGAGACCAGCTGACCCACCAGTTGATCCATCAGCTTGGCCAAACTAGAAGACCAACTTTGTCAGGCTGGGAGGACCAGATTAAACCAGCTACTTGCATTTTAAATCACCTAGAAGCAGCCGACCAGCTTAGCCAAGGTGGCCAAGCTTACCAGCTGGGCCGGTTACATAAACATAGGTTAAGACTGTGTTTAAAGAACTAGTCACTAGCAATTACTTAGGGCTAATCAGCCTAATTTTTGGATTAAAATGAGATCAGTCTACATTTTTATATAAATGACTTAAAACAGTTATAATCAGTTTTTTCACTTTTGAAAAAAGATGACTAATTTGTAAAACTAGTCTAAACAGTATGCAACCGCCACTGGTCGGCTGGCCTTCCAGCTTGACCAGCTCAAACGTGTCCAAAACCTCTCTAAAACCAGCCAGCTACACCAGCTTAACAAGCTAAAACCAGCCAACCAGCTTAGACTGGTTTTAGCTCTTTTCAGTAGGGTTGGCCTAAATAATAACTCTATAAATGGGCTTTTCTCTCTCTGGCAGTAACACTGAAGTGAAGTGTTTCGAGCTCAGCATGACCTGAAAAGATCTGGGAAAATCAGTCACATCGGCCCTGAGGTGATGCACTTGTTGACAGTGTACTGTAGTCTACACAGAGAGATGTTTGGTGCTTTTGGACACGTGTGCACTTGTGCATTGCTGTAGGACATTTACAACACTAGCAGAACACGGAGTGAGTAACCACAAGTCATAGTGCTGGAGGAAAATGGCTTGAAATTATAAATAATAAAGAATAAAATTGAATACAATTTTCAAAGCAGAACATCCTGGTGTGTAAAAGGCCTAACATCCGACCGTCTCAAATTCGTCTCCTGTGACCATTGCGATCGTATTTTGAAGGTAATGTCTCTGATTATAAATAATTTTTTAGTTAATATGTCACTTAGTTAACAACAATCAAACAAATTAAAATAAAACACAATATTTTATTCTAAAAATAAACTTTATTTAAATATATTGATTAGAGAGCATTTATTGCAGTTAAATATGCCTAAAGTCACGACTGGATGTTATGACCTGTACTGAAATGCAGTGTAAGGTCTTTGTTAAAGATATTATCCTGCCAGACTGTAAGCCAAGCCGTTAAAATGCCATCTTCACAATTGATTTGTACGAAGCACCTCATCAGATGGTCATAAACGTTTGTAAAATAAAAAGAGCCACTGATTATAAAGACACCTGCATGTTACATTAAGTAAAAACTAAGGCAATTTGGTGCAATACATTTTAACACAGAGTCTGAAAAGCTTGCCCAGATTACAAATTATCTACAAAAAACCTGCTTTCATTAACACAAAGCCATGAAAAATTGCTAAGGGATATAAAATACTATCAAGCAAACCCATTCACCAGCTACCCTCTAAGAGGAATACAAGGGCATATACACTACAAACATACTGCATACAAATACAGCTCGATTTTATTATACCTGCCTGCAAGCTTTTCTGTTTACAGCATTGTCATGCAGATGTTCTGCGAATGGAGTAGACTGTAAATCACGCACAAGATTGCTTCATTTAGAGATGAGCTTTGGATTAAAGTCTCAGTAGGTATATTACATGGCTTTACCCCATCCTCCTCTCTCTACACATCTGCGCTCTAACATCACGTGCTCGATTCAAACTCCATATTACTCTCAAATCATCTTATTACCCAGATGACGGGTAACGACGGCTCCACTATCATCCCAAATCACAAATGTAAATCCATTTTAATTCCCAGGCAATCCGCACTAGTGCCGCGCCAGCTGTTTGCTGATTTCTGCAATAATCACTGACAACCAAAACAACGATTCACTTCACATACAGCGGAGATTCTTGGAACATGATGTAAGAATTTTGTGGTGTTACACGTGTAGGGGCAAGCAGAAGAATTAGGAAAGGAAACTATACATTTTTCCACATTTCTGTTTCGTGATTATTTGGCTAAAATGGAGGCTTGACGACGAACTGAAGGCACCAAGCATGGCTCTAACCCAACAACAAGTATCCAATTAGGTTGTGGCTGGCTCTGTCCCAAATGGCATGCTTCAGACTTGTGGACTTCCTCAGAGTCCACACTTTGATGTCATCATGTAGTGCAGACCTTAGGGACCCTTGACGCAAGTCCACGAGGGCACACCATAGGGCCCTGTCCCAAATGGCACAGTTTATGTGGACTTTTGGTCTCGTGGCCTTAAATTGCATGTGTTTGTTTAGTCTAAGAGTCTGAAGGGTGTCCCATCTGTCAATTTAACACTCCGAAGTGTGCTCATCAGTACCCCCTTTGCACCCTTGATGCGGTCGTCAGTGAAGGCCGCACTGCAGCAGGCATTGCGCACTTTACCAACCCAGAAGTCCTTGTGAAAGAGCAATCAGACCAATCAGACGATGGAAGGGAGGAGCTCACATTGATGGGCAACTTCCCTTCCTATTTCCGGCGTGACGCTCGAGTCTGGCCCTGTCCCAAATGGGGCACTTCGTGTGGACTTTCGATCTCGTGGCCTTAAATTGCACGTGTTTGCTTAGTCTAAGAGTCTGAAGGGTGTCCCATCTGTCAATTTAACACTCTGAAGTGTGCTCATCAGCACCCCCTTTGCACCCTTGATGCGGTCGTCAGTGAAGCCCGCACTGCAGCAGGCATCGTGCACTTTACCAACCCAGAAGTCCTTGCAAAAGAGCAATCAGACCAATTAGACGATGGAAGGGAGGAGCTCATATTGATGGGTAACTTCCCTTCCTATTTCCAGCGTGATGCTCGAGTCTGGCCCTGTCCCAAATGGGGCACTTCATGTGGACTTTCGGTCTTGTGGCCTTAAATTGCACGTGCTGGCTTAGTCTAAGAGTCTGAAGGGTGTCCCATCTGTTATTTTTATGTTCTGAAGTCTGCTCATCAGCGCCCTCTTTGCACCCTTGATGCGGTCTTCTGTGAAGCCCACACTGCAGCAGGCTTCATGCGTTTTACCAACCCAGAAGTCCTTGCAAAGAGAAATCAGAGCAATCAGACGAAGGAAGGGAAGAGTTCACACTGATGGGCAACTTCTCTTCCCATTTCCGGTGTGACACCTGAGTCTGGCGCAATTCATGTGGACTTTTGGTCTGGTGGCCTTCCCAATATATGACCCTGGTGCACCCTCATGAACTCGCGTCAAGGGTCCCTAAGGTCTGCACTACATGATGTCATCAAAGTGAGGAATCTGAAAAAGTCCACAAGTCCGGAGTGTGCGAGCATCACACTGGAAATAGGAAGAGAAGTTACCCATCAGTGTGAACTCCTCCCATTTGTCGTCTGATTCATCTGATTGCTCTTTCGCAAGGACTTCTGGGTTGGTAAAGTGCTTGAAGCCTGCAGCAGTGCGGGCCTCGCCGAAGACTGCATCAAGAGTGCAAAGGGGGCGTTGATGACCACACTTTGGAGCGTCAAAACGTCAAAACGCAAGTGTGGGTATTTGACGCAGCCTGTGGCCCTGTCTAGTGATGTAGTACTCGGACCGGTCTCAAGACTGATTTCTGGTTTCTCTGACTTGTTCCTTCAAAGACTCCGTGTTGACTCGGTCTCGGACCACAATGGGAGGAGAAGGACTCGTAATTTTAGGTCCTCGAGACCAACACATTTTTTATGTTCATATAAAATACCACACGACACATAACAATAATAATAAAATGCAATAAATAATAAAATGTTGACAGGCATTATTTGAAAATGACATCCTATGGTGCAATGCAAAGTTACTGCCATCAAAGCCGTTTATTTATATCTAGAAAATTAGGCAGAAGATGATGCATGTGGTAGGGATTTTTTAAATGACAGTAAAAGCATAGTCCTTATTAAAACTTTAAGTCTGCTCCTCTAAACAATTCCCAATCTAGCTTAGTCTGTAGGCCTAACTGTTGATTATTAACTGGGGTGATATTAAATCATAAATATGAAAACTGACATGATTTTATGGTCTTAGTCTCGATCTCGACTCCTAAAGGACTCAGACTTGACTCAGACTTGCTTCCTCAAAGACTCGGTCTTGACTCAACTATATTCGAAAACCAACAGACTCTGTCTCGACTCGGTCTCGACCCTTGAAAGACTCGGTCTTGACTCGGACTCGGCATAGGCGGTCTCGTCCCCATCACTAGCCCTGTCCCAAATGGTGCACTTCATGTGGACTTTCAGATTTAAAGAATTGCTTGTGCACGCTTAGTCTACGAGTCCGTAATTGTCCCATCTGTCATTTTTACGTTCCGATGTGTGCTCATCCGCACCCTTGATTGCTGCAGGCTTACGCACTTTACCAACCCAAAAGTACTTGCGGAAGAGCAATCAAATGAATCAGATGACGGATGGGAGGAGTTCACACTGATAGGCAACTTCTCTTCCTATTTCCGGCGTGATGCTTGAGTCTGTCCCAAAAAACAACTCTGGCGCACCCTCGTGGACTCCCGTCAAGGGTCCCTAAGTTCTGCACTACATGATGTCATCAAAGTGTGTACTCTGAGGAAGTCCACAAGTCCAAAGTGTTTGAAAGTTGAGAGAGGCCCTGTCCCAAATGGCGCACTTCATGTGGACTTTCGGTCTCGTGGCCTTAAATTGCGCGCGCTCGCTTAGTCTACGAGTCCCATCTGTCATTTTTACGCATTGAAGTGTGCTTATCAGTGCCTCCTTTGCCCCCTTGATGCGGTCTATAGTGAAGCCCGCACTGCAGCAGGCTTTGCGCACTTTACCAACCCAGAAGTTCTTGCGAAAGAGCAAAAAGACCAATCAGATGACGGAAGGGAGGAGTTCACACTGACGGGCAGCTTCTCTTCCTATTTCTGATGTGACGCTCTGTCCCAAAATTCGACTCCGGTGCACCCACGTGGACTTTCATCAAGGGTCCCTAAAGTCTGCACTACATGATATCATCAAAATATGGACTCTGTGGAAGTCCACAAAACTGGAGTGTGCCATTTGGGACAGGGCCAGACTCGAGCCTCACATCAGAAATAGGAAGAGAAGTTGCCCATCAGTGTGAACTCCTCCTGTCCATCATCTGATTGGTCTGATTGCTCTTTCGCAAAGTCTTCTGGGTTGGTAAAGTGCGAGAAGCCTGCTGCAGTGTGTGCTTTGCCGAAGACCGCATCAAGAGTGGAAAGGGGGCACTGATGAGCACACTTCGAAGCATAAAAATGTCAGATGGGACACCCTACAGACTTGTAGACTAAGCAAGCACGCCCAATTTAAGGCCAGGCGACCGAAAGTCCACCATTTGGGACAGGGCCAAATACGACTCAGGTGCGCCCTCGTGGACTTGCGTCAAGGGGCACTAAGGTCAGTACATGATGTCATCAAAGTGTGGACTCTGAGGTAGTCCACAAGTCCCGAGTTTGCCATTTGGGACAGGGCCTGTAGCGGTGCTTGAAAGTTGAGAGAGACAGCTTTCCAACGCGTGGGCGTGGTTTCGCACTGAGACACGCCTCCAGCTTTTGAGAGCAGAGAATCCTGCCTGTTTCTCCAAATTTTTCCTGTTTTTAAACTATGATTTTTTAAGATGACACACAGTGAAACTTCATAAAAAAGCTTAAAAACATAAAAGCTTTAACTGTAATCTGTGAGCTGATGTAAGTTTTAGACAACATAAGACAAGCAATATATAAGCTTTTATTTTGGCAAGGCTCAATGTGGCAAATAGGACTCAAAAGTGTTTAAATGAGTCATGAGTCAATACATTCCTTGTTAAACAGGTCTGATAAAGCATGTGATGTTATGAGTTAATCAAATCAAACTTAATGTTTTCAATATTTCACTCCTTTTAATGGAAGAGCTATGGATTCTGGCATGTCAGTGAAACCACTATCCAACTGCATTGATCTATAATAAATGTTTTCAGAAGTAAATTTAAATAACGCTTACAAATACTGTGTCAGGATTGACTTTGCACACGACACACAATGTGTAAGAATTTGCTGCCATCTAGTGGTAATAATGGTGCTTGCGTTATATAAGTTTCGTTATTCTTTTAAACACAAAAGATGATATTTTGCTGAATGATGGTAAGGACACAGTTGACGGTACCCATTATGTTCCATAGTAGGATAAACAAATACTATGGAAGTCAATGGGTACCACCAATGTGCGCTTATACTCTACCATAACTTCTTTTGGTTACATCTATCATAATTTAACCCAACATGTTGGGTTTGGCCCTTTCTAACCAGCATTTTTAATGGGTGTTACTGTTTTATTCATTCTTTTAACTTGCACTTCTGAGGTTGCTAATAAAAGGTAATTATTATCTAAAGAACTTAAAAGGTTGTAAGTTCAAATCCTGCACAAATGCCTCATTAACTACCAGCATTAAGGCCTTTAACACAGATTGCTATATTAAGAGTACTGCGGGTTACTTTGGCTAAAGGTTTCAGCTAAATGAGTAATTAGTGCATAAGCTATAAGTAGTAGAGAACTAAATGAATCACGTCACACTCAAGCAAACTCTAAACTTGGGTGCATTTATGCAAGGAGCCAAAAACTGCGCTCATTGCTTAACATATGACTTATATTCATTTTTCTTTTAAATGCCTCATTACATCATATAATAGGCAAAGTGTTTTAAGCTTCATTAAACAGACTTTAGATATTTGCTTCTGATGTATGCTAAAGATTAAAGGAAAGTTTTTCTCTGAGTCCAGAGGTCTTGTATCCCTGAGTATACATATCCTACTACGAATGAACTGATATAGGGGATAATAATCGGTATCGGCATATAAAAGCAAATTTTCCTATCTGTCACCCATCGATTGTTTAATAACAGCTAGACGATTATTAGGGCAGATTGCTGTATATCCTGCCAATCAAAAATTGATTCTTTAATCATAATGATTTAAAACAATGAGCAATAAATAAACCTATCAATATACACTCACCTAAAGGATTATTAGGAACACCATACTAATACTGTGTTTGATCCCCTTTCGCCAAAACTGCTTTAATTCTACGTGGCATTGATTCAACAAGGTGCTGAAAACAATCTTTAGAAATGTTGGCCCATATTGATAGGATAGCATCTTGCAGTTGATGGAGATTTGTGGGATGCACATCCAAGGCAAAAAGCTCCTATTCCACCACATCCCAAAGATGCTCTATTGGGTTGAGATCTGGTGACTGTGGGGGCCATTTTAGTACAGTGAACTCATTGTCATGTTCAAGAAACCAATTTGAAATTATTTGAGCTTTGTGACATGGTGCATTATTCTGCAGGAAGTAGCCATCAGAGGATGGGTACATGGTGGTCATAAAGGGATGAACATGGTCAGAAACAATGCTCAGGTGGCATTTAAACGATGCCCAATTGGCACAAAGGGGCCTAAAGTGTGCCAAGAAAACATCCCCCACACCATTGCACCATTGCATTAATGAGAAATTGAACAGGTGTTCCTAATAATCCTTTAGGTGAGTGTATATCTGTATCAAGATTCTAAGTAATCGAATATGGGTATAAGCACAGAAAATCAGTGCATCCCTATATTCTCCTCTCATACTTCTGTTTTTAAGTCTGTGAGATAAAACGAAAACATGTTTTCACGTAAGGCACAAGAAAATAACAAGAGATAACAATAACATAAAATGGAGAACACACATATAGAACTTTGGATTAACCACATACATTTTCAAAACATTATAGTTTTTTATTTCTCCTTAGAAATGTTAGGAGACACATCTGAGACAAAACTCATAATTAAATGTATAGTTCTAAACTGTGAAAACATAAAATCTTCTTGTCGGTATGCAGTGTGTATTTCATTTTAGGCTTGACGATGTGGGGAGGATCTGACTTTTAATTTTACTAACAACACATTAAACAGAGGTTGAATACAAAATGCGAGTTCAATATGTGATCTCAGTTGTGCTTGTAAAATCTCTTTCTAGCTCCGGGAGCTCGATTTCTCACCACAGGAACACAGCGTGTATTTTAAAATGACTGGAAGCTCTTTGATTCAAAGTCAGAAATTAAGTCTTGTACAATTTCATGTAATGATCGTGAAGAACCAGATCTTAAATCATGTTCTAAAGTTATACCTAATGTCTTATGAACTGAGCATAAATTTTTAATCTTAATCTACACCGGAAAGTGGCGAAAACAAAATCGCTGTGAAAAAAACAACGGATGATGACAATGAATTAATGGAAAAATGAATGGCTGTGGATATGGTTATTATTAGCTTAAAATGTTTTTATTCACTCCTTGTATAAAACTTTTAGTATTTATGATGTCTATATAAAATACTAATACAAGGTGAAATGATAAAGTGCTTTGCTTGCAAGATTTTTAACTCCTCCTTCATTTATTTAACACATCAAAGCCCTTTTTGCAAAGCTTTCACATGGCCACATACTCGCTGTTTCCAAATTGGATAGGACAGAAATGCAGTTAAGCTTAACATTTTTATTAATATGTTTTTTTTTCTGGCTATACAAATTTTATATAATTTAACAAACTTTCCTTCAAGGATAAAACAATGAGTGCAAAGTTTGTGAATTATATATGCAGTTTTCACACTGGTCACCAGATGGCACACACTCACCACAATCCATTTGCTTCTTATCAAAGCTGTATGAAGTTAGGAGACTAATTTAAGGGAACTATGGCACCAGTCATCTAAAATGCCTTGTCTAGGTCACCGTGTACCTCCAGTAAATGAGTACAAAAAAGCAATAAAGGGTTCTTTAATAAGATGGCTATCCTATTAACCTTCTTCACAAATCAATGGAAGATTGAATGAGTTTAGAGAATTATCTGGAATGAGACAGATTAAAACCAGGATGTGAAAGAGTTCAGACTATCCAAGGATTTAAACCTGACCGGTATTTATTCTAATCTCAACTCCAGGGATTCTTAAAGGGACCGTTTACAACTTTTATTTTACATTGCACATATATCGTAACACACATTTTGCAAAACTGTGACTATAAGTTTTTTTGATCTTTCAAATCATAATGAAAAAGCCATTAATCCTGTTTGTTTATGCTTTGCAGTTTCTTTAAGTCTTGTTGTAAGTGACTGATGTAAGTGTTCATGTCATGATGACACCACAGTTGGATTACTGTAAATCACTTACTACTTGACTTTAAGCCTTTGTTATCCCATTGAAACACGTTTAGACCCCAGTCTCCTTTACGTCTCACGTTCAGCTCCTCTAACAGGCTCTCTGCAGCAGTAAATCTGAGATGCAGGACAACGGGATCTCCCTCATCTCGCATATAAGACATGATGAGAAATCCAGGTCTAAACAGCTCCTCACTGGAATACAGATTAAGATTGGATGTTCAGAGACCGTCCATCCTTCCGTCCATCCGTCAATCCGTCTTTCTGTCCATCCATCCATCCATCGTCAATCCGTCTTTCTCTCCATCCATCCACCCATCGTCAATCCGTCTTTCTGTCCATCCATCCATCCATCCATCCATCCATCCATCCATCCATCCATCCATCGTCAATCTGTCTTTCTGTCCATCCATCCATCCATCCATCCATCCATCGTCAATCCGTCTTTCTGTCCATCCATCCATCCATCCATCCATCCATCCATCCATCCATCCATCGTCAATCCGTCTTTCTCTCCATCCATCCATCCATCGTCAATCCGTCTTTCTGTCCATCCATCCATCCATCCATCCATCCATCCATCCATCCATCCATCCATCCATCCATCGTCAATCTGTCTTTCTGTTCATCCATCCATCCATCGTCAATCCATCTTTCTGTCCATCCATCCATCCATGGTCAATCCGTCTATCTGTCGATCCATCCATCCATCGTCAATCCGTCTTTCTGTCCATCCATCCATCCATCGTCAATCTGTCTTTCTGTCCATCCATCCATCCATCCATCCATCCATCCATCGTCAATCCGTCTTTCTGTCCATCCATCCATCCATCCATCCATCGTCAATCCGTCTTTCTGTCCATCCATCCATCCATCGTCAATCCGCCATTCTGTCCATCCATCCATTCATCGTCAATCCGTCTTTCTGTCCATCCATCCATCCATGGTCAATCCGTCTATCTGTCCATCCATCCATCTGTCCATCCATCCATCCATCCATCCATCGTCAATCTGTCTTTCTGTTCATCCATCCATCCATCGTCAATCCATCTTTCTGTCCATCCATCCATCCATGGTCAATCCGTCTATCTGTCCATCCATCCATCCATGGTCAATCCGTCTTTCTGTCCATCCATCCATCCATCCATCATCAATCCGTCTTTCTGTCCATCCATCCATCTATCCATCGTCAATCCATCTTTCTGTACATCCATCCATCCATCGTCAATCCGTCTTTCTGTCCATCCATCCATCCATCCATCCATCCATCCATCGTCAATCCGTCTTTCTGTCCATCCATCCATCCATCGTCAATCCGTCTTTCTGTCCATCCATCCATCCATCGTCAATACGTCTTTCTGTCCATCCATCCATCTATCCATTGTCAATCCATCTTTCTGTCCATCCATCCATCCATAGTCAATCTATCGATCGTCAATCTATAGTCTATCTGTCTATCTATCTGTCCATCCGTCCGTCCATCCATCCGTCCATCATTCTATTCATAGGTCAATCTATTGTCTATCTGTCCGTCTGTCTGTCTTGACAGTAATAACATGACAGTAATTTTTAATCAAATCTGATGACCTGTATGTGCTACAAACCTTAACTAAAACAGACATTGAAGGGTGACGTGTACTGTCAATAAATTTCTGTTGTGAATTTGTTTACTCTAAAAAATGCTCATGTTTGGGAAAAATATGGACAAGCCTAACCACTAGGTTTAAATGAACATGACTTGTCTCGACCCAAAATGCTGGTTTGTTTTAACCCAAGGTTGGGTCAAATAAGGACAATGAGGTTAGGTTATTTTAAAATAATGATTAGGTTTATCCATATTTTACCCAACCGTATGTTGAAACAAACAAGCATTATAGAGTGTTTATTAAATAAAAACCTTTAAAATTCCTCTTTCAAAAGGAGCCCTATCATATGCAGATCCTATCATAAATTTCTCGCCACATGACAGAAACATCATTAACTCAATATAAAATCAACAAAAGTTATTAAAGTTGGTCAATGAAAGGTTGTGACAAGGTTGTTTTGCCAGTGGTTGTCTATTAATAATAAAATGTTGTGACTAGAAGCACTTAGATTTTATTACTTAAATATAAGTTGATGTAGCTCACCAGCATTATGATGGTCACTTTCAGTGATAAATTGTTTGGTCATCTACTGTATAGCCAAACTGCTTCTTGTTTTTCTTTCAGCGTGGGCTGCGATTTAATGCTTTAATATAACATCCCTGTACGGATATACAATGGTTAAATATTAATGGACAAATCCCTCATCCTGCCACAAACACACTCACACTTCTTCTGATTATAGTCATATTGTCATGAATGACTACAGCATGGTTTATCCTTAGCGAGAAGCTCAAGGTCTCACTGTATTCATGTATTCAATGCAAGCCAGTATGTATGATCTTATGTGACGCAGTTTCAGCGGATGTCTCGATTCTTGCATCTAAAAAATTCATCATCTTAAAATGGCAGCAGATAATTTTGTCGCAGGGTCAAATGAGAGCACAAAGTCCATTTAATGTTGAGAGAGGAAGATAAAGTGTTTAAGAGCCGCAGTGTTTTATGGCACTTTGTTAAAACAGATGGAAACACTTCAGGCTTTTCTTTAAAGGGACTCAACTACATAAAATTATTTTATGGTCTCAATGTCCTATTTCTCATTGAATACTTTCAGCTATGGAGGATGGTGCAGAATATTTAGGAAGCCATTACACATTATCATAGTCAAGGCAAGTAAAGCAAGTTTCATGTAAAAGCTTTAAATTGCATTTGTAAACACATGTAGCCTTTACGTCTAATTCTAAAAAACTATTTTCCTCATTGAATTCTGACGAAAAAGCAAAATATGAATTGTGTGATTTGTGTTTATAAGCCTAAAATCTCAATAAATCAGAGATTCAAAATTTAAAGTCTGCGTAACGTGATAATAAATAAATGAAAAAATGTGTTATTAACCACCCAGCCAAATTCGAATGATAAAAAAACACCAAGTACATAAAATAAATTATCAAAATCTGGGAAAAATTAGCAGCATTCTCTTCTTTCAACGCTGGAAACAGGCGCTGAAACCACACCCACTAACATCAAAGCTGACAAAGTCAAAAGGTTTGTTTGAGATGAAATTCGCATCAACTTAAATTTAGTCTAGGTACGCCTAACACAAATTCTTTTCTGTTGTGTGAAATATAAAGCACCAAAACAAAAGTTTATTGTTTATTTCATTATTCATTATTTAATATATAAATGTCATAAGTCAATAAAAAGTATAAAAAATATAAAAACTGGAGTTGTTATAATTAACTCGTTCCCGCCATTGATGAATTATCTCATCAATAAGAGAAAACATTTGCATGAACAAAACATGTTCCTGATGAGTTTTTATGGTTATCTGTAATACCGCGATTATCCACTAGATGACTTGCCCAATTTATGAAAAACTGAAGCAAAAAAATATTTATTAATTTTACTCTCCGTGTATGTTTTGATAGTCATTCTGAATCTGATCTCTATCAGAATTCCTTCACAAAAATGCTATTATTTCAGCTTTTTCTAAAAAATGTGAATTTTTTAAGAAAAATTCCCATATTTAAGAGTTTATAAGCAGAGAAAAACATATAAGATAAAAAAATCCCCATTTTGTTTGTTTGTTTATTGTTTGTTTAAAACAATACTTTTACTTCTGTTTTATTCTTTTTACCTTTTTAAAGTGTTTTTATTAAAATCACATTTATTTTCTTTAATTGTTATTATGTATCTTTGTTTTTATTGTGATTTTATTGTGTATCTATTATTTTTACATTTTCTTTTTTCTCGTTTATATATTGTTTTCTCATTTCTATGTAAAGCACTTTGAATGACCTCTGTGTATGAAATGTGCTATACAAATAAACTTGCCTTGCCTTGCCTTGCCTAAAAGCAGAAGGTCTGCTATTTTATTTGATATATTTTTATGTTTATTTTTAGAAGAAAATTCCTGGAAGGCATTTTGTGAAAATCACAAAAAATGCTGGCAACGTTTAAAAAAAAGGCTGGTGGGAATAAGTTAACGTCACAGACACTACGTTCATTTTTTTACAGTCTATGGTCTTTTTCCATTGTGCTTTTCGTCAACGCAGTCGTTGGAGAGCAACTGCGCCCGACTGCAAAATCTGACAAGCCCACCTCTGAATCACAAGACTTTACATTCAAATTTTAGGAATTAAAATTCTTTGCGATGGTCATAGCTAATTCTACTTATTAATCAAATTATGATGATAATATGCACGTCAATAATATTTAGACGGCAATTCTTGAATGAAGCCCAATGAACAGAAATTATTATAACATAAAAACTGTAACCATGCACATGAACATCACAACATCTGTGAAAATGGAGGTCAGCATATTAGACGATACATCAGAAATCATAATTTCTCTCTGAAAACTAAAAGCGTCTGCACACTGGTCTCATCTGAGCTCATTTTCAGCTGTCGCACACAGAGGTGACGTCGCAAAGCCTGCCATTTTCAAAGTATCTCCAAACATTTTTGATCAGTACAGTTTCATTTATTCATCAGTACTGTGGGACTAACTTCACAGAAGCAAACCATTGCTAGATGAGGACATCTGAAGATTCATTTTCAAAGTATACCGATTGAAAGATTCTGAACTTCAATTATATATATTTTTTATATAAAAAAAGGAAACAGAAATTTCACAGTGGGCCAGATTTTATTACGTTTAGTGAGACTTCTGTGTATTTGGTTTGACACATGAATCAATGAATTTGATGCATTTTGAGATAATCTGACTTCCACCAACGCTATCTAATTGCAATTTTTATAAGTGGCTAATTTGTATACATTCGTACGAGCACATTCATACATTTTTGTACGATTTGCTTTTGCCCCTGTGAGGTTCGGGTTAAGGGTGGGGTTTGTTGTTGTTTTTAATTATAATCGTATGTTTTTGTACGATTCACTTGCGAATTGGCCAACTCATAAAATACTTACAAATTCTTGTGAGATCAGTCTGTCCATACCAACCACTACCTGTCACAGAAAGACAAATCTATTAAAAACAACAAATAGGGTTAGGGTCTATGTTAGGGTCTTGACCCGTGATCACCCTGTCTGGGTTGACAGTGCATTTAAATTTACACATTTGGCAGGCGCTGTTATCCAAAGTGCCTTATAGTGCAATGCAAGGTGCACTTTTCATATTGTGTGTTCCCTGGGTTCAAACCCATGACCTTTTGCACTGCTAACACAATGGGTCCTATTTTAACGATCTGAAACGCAAGTGCGAAGCGCAAAGCGCAAGTGACTTTGTGGGCGGATCTTGGGTGCTGTTGCTATTTTCCCGGCGGGAGAAATAATTATTGCACCAGGCGCAAATCAATAAGGGGTTGGTCTGAAGTAAGTTCATTATTCATAGGTGTGGTTTGGGCGTAACGTCAAATAAACCAATCAGAACACTATCCAACTTTTTCTTTAAACGCAAGGGCGCAAGTTTCATGGCGGGTTGCTATTATTATGACGGATTTACCAGGCACACGCCAGGAGCGGTTCACAGTCGAGGAGACCCACGTTCTTGTAAGAGCAGTCAAAGACAGAGAAGTTGTTTTGTATGGGGATAGGAGAAACCCGCCCAAATCAGCGTAGGTTAAACAGACGTGAGAGGAAATAGCCACAATTGTCTCATCAGCTGGCATCCCCATCGTTGCGCCAAGCGCTACAATGATGTCAGGAGACGGGGGAATCCCAAGCTTGCCAACATAAATCGGGCACGCCGTGTAACGGGAGGTGGATCCGCATGACCTGACGCCAGCAGAAGACATTGCTGTGTCCACCCTCACCGCTGAAAGGGTTTGGGGGCTTTGAAATCGGACCCAAGAAACGCAAGCAAGGTCCAACCCCAAAGTACACTTACAAATCAAGTTCATATACATTAAGGTTTCTTATGAAAACATTTTAATTATTATTTACATAAAATAAACATAATACAGCCACACAACAGACTTATGAAAATATTTTAATCGTTATTTGCATGAGAATTTTTTAACGCAGCCACACAATAAATAATCACCACAATGCTCACCACAATGATTTCATGAGTTAATATTTTTTATTGTAACAATTTATGATTTGCAAAAATAACTGTTGCATCTGTGTATATTAGATAAGCAAAGTGTGTGCGCGTTGTGCACGCTATACATTATGGTCAAGCATGCGCCCTTAAAATAGCATAATAAACCACACGCAACGCGCCACTGACTTTAGACTAGTTTTTTTTGGTCAGTGGCGCAATCGTTTTTTGAAACTGCAAAATAGCGTCAGGGATGGTTTGCGCCGGAACACGCCTCCTTTTTTGCGCTGAACCGCCCAGAACAGCCCAAGTTCATTCCCTAGTTTGTCGACGTGCGTCTGTGGAGGGAAAAACCCGCTGTGCGCCGGTGCAAAATACGAATGATACATGCGTCACTGACAAAGTCAATTGCGCTGGGTGCAAGATAGGGCCCAATGAGTCTGATAGAGGACAGAAGAAGAATGAATTCTGAAGTTTCACTTTTTCTCTCTCTGTATTCAAGTTTCACAATTCTTTCTCTTCAGGTCCTCCACATGATGTTTAATATTTCATATCTCCTCTGTTAATTCCTTCTACTTTTCTACTTCTTTTCTTTTATTTCCCCAATGAACAAATACATCACTGCTGAACCACTACAGATCTTATTAGGTAATTCATGACTCATTTCTGGAACATGAGCCCATCTGAAGTCAAATTATAAGCTTTTAGATGAGTTTGGACAAGGGCAGATTCAGCCCCGGGAAACTTTAGAATCCATGTAAAAAAACTTATGACATTGAATAGGTTTTAGTGCAGTGAAAGATAGCAATTATGTTTTTTAGATACACTTGATTGAATCTCATAAATGGATTACAAGTGAAAGATATGGAATTACCATCCGCTATAATGAGACCGAACTCGGGGGAAAAAACTGAATATTGAAGACAATGGCATTTTTTATAGTATTTTATGGGATGATGTGGAGCAACATGGTGTTAAGATGTCAATAGCTGGGTTTCCATACAACTGCTGCTAGTCCCTACAGCTGCTTTTCTATTGTACACGACATTTAGACACGACTGTCGGAGTTCGCCACCTAGTGGCAGTCACAATGAAATTTTAGTTTAATCTG